>NC_057358.1:88588980-88898623 GCF_016509475.1 Prionailurus bengalensis
CTGGCTGTCTGCTGTCAGTGTAGAGCCTGCTTTGGATCTTGGGTCCACCTCTCCCTCTGCCCCTCCCCCACTCTCTCTCTTAAAAAAAATAAAATAAACATAAAAAAAAAAGAAGAAGATGAAGAACATGGATTGGGTCACACCTTGGGTCACACCAGCTGGCACAATCCAAGAAGCAAGATTTCCTGAGAATCTGCCTCCCAGGCCTGTTTCATGGAGAGGATCTGGTGCCCAGGGTCAGGGAGGGTACTACCTGGGTCCCTTCCCTTTACATCTAGCTGTTACAGGTCTCAGAGGCCCTCCCGGAATTTTAGAGTTCTCTCTGTTCCTGGCAGACAAGTTTTTGGCTCTGGTGTCCCTGATTAATACCAGTGGAGGCAGATGTGTTCCTGAGCGGCTATGACACTGAGGCAGCTTTGGCACGAGTGTGTGAGAGTGCGCGCGCGCATGCGCTTCATGTGAGCGTGGAAAGGCCCTTCCCTTACTCTGCTGCCCCATGTACCGCACCAGCGCACCTCACCGCCACCTAGCGGCACAGGCTCTGCGGGGGGGGCCCCATGGCTCTGGAATGGGGCACACACTTCCCTCTGCTACCAAGTGTTCTCTTCGGTTCCTTCAGTGGGCTGGAACATCTTTTCCTAACCTCTTTCTGACCAGCATACTCCTTCTTTACATGAACGTTTGCACGAAAGCCCGACACTAGAAGCGGGAAAAGGAAAGGCTCTATTGAAGTGGGATAGGAGGTCCACGGTATTTCCTCTTTGTGCCTTCCTCCCACACCCTGGGCAGCTCCTGGGCAGACTTTGTGGAACTGCTGGGGCTTTGAGGAGCTGTTCGAACGCTACTGAAACTCGGAAGAGTGCCAGGTCTTTAAACCTCCCTGGATCTCGGCTTTCTCTAGAAAAAGAGGACGTTCCATTAAGTGATCATTAAGGATGACTCCACCTTAAACATTTCACGAGTGTAATTTGTTGCCTCTAATAATAATACTAACCTTTAATGGGCACGGGGTCTATCTTTCATACTTGATCCATGGTTGCTATGTCAGTTATATAACTATCCTGTAGAATGGATATATTATCCCAGTTTTACCGAAGAGGAAATGAAAGTTCAGTGAAGTTAAGCAGTATGTAGATGGCAGAACCAGAATGTGAAGCCAGGTGTGCATAACTCCAATGACAGTGCCCTTTCCACTATGCCATAATGTTCCTCATGAAGTCACTTCTGGTGAAGAACCCCTGGAAGGGATCTTCTGATTCCTTTCGGAAGCTTTTCTGTTTGTCTGCAATTTTAACCCTTGGATGCTCCTTTGGGTGCCCTATTGCTCATGTAATTCATATTCCTTTGCAAGTTCTAGTCTGTTAGCCAGTCTTAAGACAGTCCAAATGTAAATGTCTCCGGTATGTATTTTTCTTTATTAGTTACCTTTTATGAGATATCCTTAAGATTATAAATGGGGTCCCTCTACTCACTAGAATGGACTCTAACATAGAAATAGACAGCATTGCTTACCAAACAATTTGGTACCATCAAGTTTCCTGAATGCTTCTCATTGTACATGGGCAGCCATTATAGTCCATAAGCCAGGTCTGTTCCCTTTTAAGATACCAGATGTTTTTGAAAATATGCTAACATATTCTACTCTGTCATGGTGGTTTTCCAAGGATCCTTCTTTACAAGTTTCATTCTTATTCATAATAGCATTTGTATATTTCTTGGTTGTATATCTGGTTGGTTAAACAGACTGAACGTGCATACTCTCATCCAACAAGAAAGAAAGTCAGCTTTTTGATTGCAGCCTGATGTAAGGACTCTGCAGGGATTTGATGCAATCCCACCATAACATTAGACCTTCTAAATCTTATTCTTTTAAGAACTGTCCCTTTAAAAATACTGCCATATTTGGTTTCCCTTTTATTCTGTTTCTTTCCTCCCAATAAATACTTCACAGTTTTCATTCGCTCCACATCATTACTACTGAGTTAGGTGAGCCACACACCCATGGCATCAATTTTATTATTCAGAAAGTTAAGAGATCAAGTACTCAAGAGCTACATCCCTTTTGTAGCATGTATTCTTTTATTTAAGAGGCAGTATTCTAACCATCCTGACATGAAAGCAGGCTCCATTTTCCATCTTCTTCAACCCTCTTTTCCATTGATTCTTAAGGAAAAGTGGCCTATTTCTATGGATGTTTAAGGAACAACTGATAGAGGAGTTAGCTGGAGGCTCTTCTGAGAGAAGGTGTATATACAACAGGAGACTCTTATTCCCCTTCCTTCCTTTTTTAATGAGGGGAAGGTAGTTTTCCTGGATATCTATAGCATTTGGTTACTTTAGAGAGAAATAGAAATCTTACAAACATATAAATGGATTCTTTCTAGAACACAATGCTTTCATTAACAGAAAGTATAATAAAACAAGCCAATTATAAACTTTTTTGTAAAAGTATGTCTCTTAAATTTTACTTTTCCATAGCTATTAAAGAAATAAGTGGTTTACTTAAAAGACAACTCCGGGGGCACCTGGCTGGCTTAGTCGGTGGAGTATGGGACTCTTGACCTTGGTGGGGGGGTGGGGGGGGAGTTGTAATGTAAGTTCAGTCCCTTGATGAGTGTAGAGATTACTTAAAAATGAAATCTTAAAGATCCCCACAAAACTCCAGGTATATATATATATATATAATTATATTATATATATATCATTTTATATATATATGTATATATATACATATATATAAATAAAATGATATATATATAATATAATTATATATATATATATATATATATATATATATATATATATATACCTCAGCTTTATTGAGGTATAATTGATGAATAGAATTATAATACATATGAAGTACACAGTGCAATAATTTGATACATGTATACATTGTGAAAGGATTCCCAGTTAATTAAGACATTCATCACCTCACATTGTTACCTTTTTTTCCCTTTGGTGAGAATACTTAAGGTTTACTCTCTTAGCAGATTTCAATTAAACAGTATAGTGTTACCAACTTTAGTTGCCATTTATACATTAGATCTTCAGACCTTATTCATTTTATAAATGAAAGTCTGTACCCTTTGATTAACATTTCTGCATTTCTCCCCCACCCCTGCTTCCTTCCCAGCCCAGCCCCTGAGCTTTGTTTGACTTCTACTTTGTTTTTATGAGTCTGACTCTTTTTGTTTGTTTTAGATTCCACATGTCATACACAAGTATTTCTCTTTTCCTGTCTGGCTTATTTTACATAGCATAATGCCCTACAGGTTTATCCATGTTGTTGCAAATAGGAGGATTTCCTTCTTATGACTGAATAATAGTCCATGGTGTATATACACATACATTACGTTATCTTTATCCATCCATCCGTTGATGGATACTTAGGTTGTTTCCATTCCTTGGCTGTCATGAACAATGCTACAGTGAACATGAGAGTGCAAACATATCTTTGAGATAATGGTTTTATTTACTTTGGATATACACCCAGAAGTGGGAGTGCTGGATTATATGACATTTCTGTGGCTATACTGGTTTACATTCCCACCAACAGTGCACAAGGGTTCTCTTTTTTCCATATCTTCACCAGCATTTATTTCACTTGCTCTTTGATAATAGCCATTCTAGCAGGTGTGAAGTGATATCTCATGGCGGTTTTGATATGTATTTCTGTAATAATTAGTGACATTGGGTAACTTTTCACGTACCTGTTGGTGAGTTAAATATTGAATATTCTTCTTTGGAAGAATGTCTCTGCAGGTCCATTGCCCTTATAAGCAGGTTATTTGTTTGTTTATTTTTTTATTGAGATGTAGGAGTTCTTTATTTATTTTAGATATTAATCCCTTATTGGATATGTGGTGTGCAAATATTTTCTCCCACTCCTTAGGTTGGTTTTTCATTTTGTTGATGTTTTCCTTTGGCTGTGCAGATTTTTAGTTTGATATAGTCCCACTTACTTATTTTTGCTTTCTTTGCCTTCACTTTTGGTGTCAAATAGAAAAAATCATTGCCCAGACTGATGTCAAGGAGTTAACCTGCTGTTTTTTTTCTAGGAGTTTTGTGGTTTCAGGTCTCACATTAAGACTTAAATCTATTTTGAGTTGATTTTTTTAACTTTTTAAAAAATGTTTATTTACTTTTGAGAGACAAAGAGGAGCATGAGCAGGGGAGGAGCAGAGAAAGGGAGAGACAGAATCTGAAGCAGGCTCTAGACTCTGAGCTGTCAGCACAGAGCCCAATGCAGGGCTCAGACACATGAACTGAGAAATCATGACCTGAACCAAAGTCGGACTCTTAGCCAATTGAGCCATCCAGGCACCCCTTGAGTTGATTTTTGTATATGATGTAAGATAGAGGCCCAGTTTCATTCTTTCCTTGCTGGATACCCAGTTTTCCTCAACACCATTTATTGACTAGACTACCCTTTCTCTCATTTCATAGTCTTGGCACTTTGTTGAAAATTAATTGACCATATATGCATTGTTTATATTTGGGCTCTCTATTATGTTCCATTGATCTATTTGTCTGTTTTTTTTTCTAGTTTCTTTTAATAGTAATTTTTTAATCCAGTAATCAGCTACAGACACAAATGCAAGTAGAAAAGTAAAAAAAAAATGTTGAAAAAGTAGACACATCCTTCACTTTACAATAAATACAGAGCTCTAGGGAAGCATAGCTTTCCATGTGCTCAAGAGTACTGTCCATTATTATGCAGAGGGACCAGAGGACATTCAGGTGTGATGATGTCAAACCACATATGCACTGGCATCGCTGAATTCACGTCTACGGTTTTGGCCCTAACTTAGTGGGGTTAAGTAACCAGGGTGTGCTAGATCCCATAGCTGAAGTAGATAGCAAACTCAATCAGCATCCAGACACCAAATCTGGCTCAGGTACCACTTGTCATCTGCATCATAAGGCAAACATTCACAAAGATGCTCAGTAGTGGGAGGAGAGGCAGAGCAGGGACCTTAAACTGAAGGGGACTGGAGCTCTGTGGCTGTCTCCAGATGACCCCAGTCATCCCAGTGATGAGCACCAGGAGCAGCACAGCCAGTGAAGTCCACCGTGGGTTTCCAGAAAGCAGAACTGGCCACTAGGCCAGCACCAGGCAAAGAAGAGTGAGCAGTGAAGCAAGCAGTCAGGAACAAACAGCCAATCTAGCCAAAGAGTAGAAAAAATAGTCCCTGTAGAGTCACGTTGTCTGCTGCATGTCCATTGTCCTCCTGCACCTCTGCTTCGCTTCCCCCATTCCTCCTCTCAGGCTGAAACCTGAGGATAAGAACACCAGTAGCCACCAGGTTATGAGTAACAGGATCCCAATTGAATTCAGGTCCAAAAGATCAGTGAGCCCAAACAAAACTGTCATCATTGGTGCAACAATGCCAAAGATCAAAGTGACAATGAAAGGGGTGAATGTACCAGTTTGGATCCAGGCAAAGACAGAGAACACGAGGCTATCCTGTGACATCACATATATCACCTTACGTATGGGGACCATAAAGCCCAAGATGTTGGCTGAAAGACTGCAGAGGAAACCAAAAACTACAACATAGTAGGCAGGGGCCCAGCCAATATGGAGAAATGCCTCAGGCAAGGTTCTCCCTGGTTGAAGCTGGTATAAGGCACCATAAGTGTAAGTGCCACAGAGACACCAAAATTATGTGTCTGTTTTTATGCCAGTACCATAATGTTTTTCTATTTCTATAGGTTTGTAATATAATTTGAAATCAGGAAGTATGATGCCTCCAGCTTTGTTCTTTTCACTCAGAATTGCTTTGGCTATTCGGATCTTTTGTAGTTCCATATAAATTTTCAAATTGTTTTTTCTATTTCTGCAAAAAATGCCAGGAGTTTAATTGGGATTGCATTGAATCTGTATATCACTTTGGGTAATATGTATATTTTAACAATGCTAATTCTTCTGTGTACACAGCATATCTTTCCATTTATTTTTGTCATCTTCAGTCTTTCATTGGTGTTTTGTAGCTTTTAGTATATAGATCTTTAACCTAGCTTGGTTAAATTTATTCCTGGGTATTTTATTCTTTTTGATGTAATTATAAATGGGACTGTTTTCTTAATTTCTCTTTCCAATAGTTCATTGTTAGTGTATAGAAATACAACTAACACAATTGATTTTTGTATATTGACTTTGTGTCCTCCGACTTTGCTGAATTCACTTGTTCTAACGGTGTTTTGATGGAATCTTCAGGGTTTCCTATATGTAAATCATGTCATCTGCAAAGAGAGTTTTACTTCTTTTCTGATTAGGATGCTTATTATTTCTTCTTCTTGCCTAGTTGCTGTGGCTAGGATTTTCAGTGCTCTGTTGAATGAAAGTGATGAGAGTGGGCATCCTTGTCTTGTTCCTGATCTTAGAGGAAAAGTTTTCAACTTTCTGCCTTTAAGAATGATGTTAGTTGTGGGCTTGTCATATATGGTCTTTATTATATTGAGATGTTGAGGTACATTCTATCTATACTTAAGTTTTTGAGTTTTATTATGAAAGGATGTTGAATTTTGTCAAATGCTTTTTCTGCATCTATTGAGGTATTTACATGATTTCTTTCTTCATTTTGTTCATGTGGCCTATCACATTGATTGATTTACAAATGTTGAACCATTCTTGCATCCCTTTAATAAATCTCACTTAATGATGGTGTATGATCTTTTTTTTTTCTTATGGAGAGAGAGCATGAGTGGGGAAGAGTGGCAGAAGGGGAGAGAGAGGGAGAGAATCTTAAGCAGGCTCCATGCTCACTGCAGAGCCCAACATGGGCATTGATCCCATGACCTTGAGATCATGATCTGAGCTGAAATCAAGTCGAAAGTGTAACGAACTGATCCATCCAGGTGCCCCTGGTATATGATAATTTTAATGTATAGTTGAATTCAGTTTGCTAATATTTTGTTGAGGATTTCTGTATCTATGCTCGTCAGGAATATTCTATAATTTTCTTTTCTTGTAGGGTCCTGGTCTGGCTTTGGTATCAGGGCAATTTTAGCCTCATAAAGTGACTTTGGAATTCTTACTTCCTCTTCTCTTTTCTGGAAGAGTTTGAGAAGGATTGGTATTAATTCTTCGTTGAATGTTTGGTACAATTCCCTACTGAAGCCATCTGGTCCTGTACTTTTTTGTTGTTGTTGGGAGATTTTTGATTCCTGATTCAGTCTCCTTACTCATAGCTGGTCTGTTTAAATTTTATATTTTTTATGATTCAGTCATGGTAGATTGTTAGTTTATGGGAGTATATCCACTTATTCTAGGTTATTTATTTATTTACTTTTTGTTTTAAAAGCACATTGAAGGGGCGCCTGGATGGCTCATTCAGTTGGGTATCTGACTCTTGATTTCAGCTCAGGTCACGATCTTATGGTTTGTGAGTTTGAACCCTGCATTGGGCTCTGTGCTGAGTGTGGAGCCTGCTTGGGATTCTCTTTCCCTCTCTCTCTGCCCCTTCCCTGTTCATGCTCTCTCTCTCTAAATAAATAAATAAATAAATAAACATTAAAAAAACGCAAAACATTGAACAAAATGGGTTCTCATGGATCATATGAGAGTAAGAAATAGACTGAATCTGATTCCAGAGCTTAGGTCTACCTGCCTCCAAGGTCAGTGCTCTTTCTTGGATACAAAGCATTCCTTCAAACAAAACCGAAAAACAAAGCCTTCCCCTGCAAACACAAGCAAAACACTTCTCCAAATGAAACAAAAGCAACAGCAAAATCAAAACACTCTCCCAACAAAAGCAAAAAAACCCCACACCAAACCAAAATAAAACCTGATATAATGTAAGTTTCCTTACAGATTAACAACATATTTTTTATTTGTAAAATACAAGTTTCATCTTATTTTACTTTGAATTTATATATTTTCAGATGACCATGCGATCAATTATATTCCGTGAGTTGTATTTTTAAAAAAAAAGTTAATGTTTATTTATTTTTGAGAGAGAGAGAGAGAGAGAGAGAAGGGAAGAGACAGAGGAAGATGGAGACTCAGAATCCGAAGCTTGAATGACACCGGGCTTGCTTGAACTCATGAGCTGTGAGATCATGACATGAGCTGAAGTCACTCAACTAGCAGAGCCACTCAGACGCCCATTGGATTTTTTTTTTTTTTTAGCTGTAAGATTTTTTTCTGTAATTTACAAACTGCTGATGTAGTGATACCTGTTTCTTTTTGTTTGATGGATAATGGTCTTGCTTCTTACACATGGACTTGTAGAGTTTTAAAACTTAAATGGACCTAATTTTGTGGATGAGAAAGTTAAAGCTTAGTGAATTAAGTGGCTTGCCTAAAGTTAAACAGTCTAGCAACAGAAATGAGGAAACCCAGGAAGAAAAGTATGAGGTCATGTAGAAGACATTTTACTGTGCAGAAAGAAGCATCTGAGGAAGAATTCAGGACAGTTAAGATGATTGAAACTCAACATGTATGGTTTGATTTCTGTTTACCACTAGACATGGGTATTACTGTCCAACCTTTTTGTAAAAAATGAACATCTGCTCAGGCCTCTGACCTGGATTAAAATCCTAGCTCCATCCTATTCTCTGGACTCACAAACAAGTTAATTAATTTTCCAGTTTCTCATCAATAAAAGGGATATAATCTTCACTCCAAAGGATTATAATAGAAATGTAATAATATCATGTGTGAAGTGTTTGTCCCATTACGAGTGGCACATAGTGTGTGTTCATTGGGTGAGTTTTATTCCTCTAGTTTTGTCTGCACATAGGAAGACTGTGTGGAATATACCCAATCCTATACCATTATTATACTAAAAATAACAGACCCAAAGAAAGCAATGTTGGTCAGAGAATAAATGAATAAGAGGATATCTTCAACCTAAGGAAAGTGAAGTGCTCTGTGATGTTTCCATGGCTAGTCCTTGAAGTAGCTCAATTTGCTTAATTAGAGTAGGTTTCCAATAAAAGAAAGAGGTTACATAAGTGAATAGGAAAAGATGACTCTTTTTTGATCATAAGGGTATTACGTAATATAAGGAAGTAGAAGCAACATTATTTTAATTGGAAGGAGAAATGCTAATAGAAACAGAAGGGAGATGATTTGTTTAAAAATATAAATATAACAAGCCAAATGTAATAACATCGAAAGTATTGGTTAAGATCAGGACTTTGGAATCAGGCAGATGAGGGTTTACATTTTAACCTTTCCATTATGTGCTGTGTAGTGTGGGCAGGTAGTTAACCTCTAAAATCTAGTATCCATATAATATTGGTAATTTTTATGAGGTCTATTCACATGAAACTGCCATTTTGTAGGTTAAAACCCATCAAATGTTGGAAATTTTGTATGATTCAACCTAGTTGCTGGGAAAAAAAATATATATGAATGTTCGGGACTTCTGATTTCCAATCTAGTATGTAGGAAGCTTAGAAGTTCTTACAAGTATTAGCAGCTCATGCTAATAGCAAATAAAAATTGAAAGTCTGAAAATAAATAATTTTTCTTAGATCCATAAGAAAAATAAGGCTGCAGGGCAAACCACTGCTTCCTAAATTGGAGAGACAGGTGAATACAGAGAATCACAACTTAACAGAGTGGAAATCCATAAGCAGAAAACTCTGAGGAAACCAGTGCCTGGGTGGAGAAATCAGAACTGTAGTTGATGAATTTCTAGAGTCTCTGTGGAAAACACAGAGTTAAAAACTCCAGGGGGATCCAGTTATAGGGGAAACTCACTTCTGTGAGTTTAACTTTCAAGAGTTCGACCTGGTTCTCACAGTGAGTATCTAAGAAAAATCCTCTCATGCTTTTGGCAGGGAGAGGGAGAAAAGAAGCCATTTTGAAATATGCCAGAGTGCTCTGTTCTTCCTATCAAGGCCTGCCCTCAGGTATGCAAGACTGGTTCAATATTTGAAAATCAATTAATGTAATTCATCACATCAACAAGATAAAGAAGAAAAAAATTTACATGATCCTATCAATGGATACAGAAAAAGCATTTGGTAAAATCTAACACCATTCATGATAAAAACAGTAAAATAGGAATAGAGGCAAACTTCCTCAAAGTGATAAAGAATTACCCACAAAAAACCTACAGCTAACATCATACTTAATGTAAGAGATTCTAAGCATTTCTACTAAGATCAGGAACAAAGCAAAGACGTCCTCTCTCACTACTGCTTTTCATCATTGTACTGGAAGTCCAAGTGAATTCAGTAAGACAAGAAAGAGAAATAAAAGGTATACAGATTGGGAAGGAAGAAATAAAACTGTCTTTGTTCAAAGATAGCATGATCTTCGATGTAGAAAATCCAAAATAATTGACGAAAAAATTCATGGAACCAATAAGCAATTGTATCAAGGTTGCAAGATCAAGGTTCATATATAAAAATCACTTGCTTTCTTATATACCAGCAATGAACAAGTGGAATCTGAAATTAAAAACAGAATCTCATTTACATTAGCCCCTTAAAATAAAACAGATATAAATCTAAGAAAATAGGTTCAAGATCTATGTCAGGAAAATTACAAAACTTTCATAAACAAGATCAAAGAAGAACTAAATAAATGGAGAGATATTTCATATTCATGGATGGGAAAACTCAATATTGTCAATGTCTCACTTCTTCTCAACTTGATCTGCAGATTCAGTGCAATCCCAATCAAAATCTCAGTAAGTTATTTTGTGGATATAGTCAAACTTACTCTCAAGCTCACGTGGGGAGGCAAAAGACCAGAATAGCCAACACAATATTGAAGGCAAAAACAAAGTTGGAGGGTTGATAGTACCCAACTTCAAGACTACTATAAACATACAGTAATCAAGACAGTGTAGTACTGGTGAAAGAACAGACAAATAGATCAATGGAACAGAACAGAAAATCCAGAAAGATACCCACATTAATATAGTCAACCAATCATTGGCAAAGGAATAAAGGCAGTATGATGGAGCGAAGATAGTCCTTTCAGCAAATGGTAATAAAATGGTGCTAGACATCCACATGCAAAAAAATGAATCTAGACCCAGACCTTACACCCTTCACAAAAATTAAGTCAAGGGGCACCTGGGTGACTCAGTCAGTTGAGCGTCTGACTCTTGATTTCAGCTCAGGTCATGATCTCATGGCTTGTGGGATCAAACTCTGCATCAGGCTCTGTGATGACGGCACAGAGCCTGCTTGGGATTCTCTCTCTCCCTCTCTTTCTGCCCCTCCCCCAAATGCCATCTGTCTCTCTCTCTCTCTCTCTCTCTCTCTCTCTCTCTCAAAATAAATAAATAAACATTATTTATAATGATAAAAATGGATTTGACGTAAATGTGAAACACAAAACTGAAACTCCTAGACCTTAGATATGTCAATATCTTAAAAGACCTTGGATGTGTCAGTACTTTTTAGACAAAATACCAAAGGCACAATCAGTGAAAGAAATAATTGTTAAGCTTAACCTCATTAAAATAAAAAACTTTTGCCCTGTGAGACAATGGCAAGAGAGTGAGAAGACAAGCCACAGACTGAGAAAAAATATTTTCAAAAGACACAGCTGATAAAGGACTGATATTCACAAATTTATAAAGAACTCTTGAAACTGAATAATAAGAAACTAAACAAGCCTGGGGTACCTGGGTGGCTCAGTTGGTTGAGCATCTGACTCTTGATTTTAGCTGAGGTTGTGATCCCAGGGCTGTGGGATTGAGCCCTGTGTTGATCTCTGTGCTGAGTGCGGAGCCAGCTTAAGATTTATTCTCTCTCTCCCTCTCCCCACATCGTGCGCACATGCGCTCTCTCTCTCAAATAAAAGAAATAAAAACTAAAAAAAAAAAAAAAAAGGAATGTACTTTTCTCACCTATTCCCTGCCAAAGACAAAAAATATCCATAGGAATTCTTGCCATTATGGGAATATCATCCTAATGATAGATGCTATTTTGTTATCCAATTAAAAATTTAAAAATAAGTGCCTTAGGTACTAGAATTTTTTTTGTAGTACTATATTTTCTTTTAGATAATGTTTTTATGTGTGTAGAGAAGTATGGGGTTGAAAAAAATGAAAAAAGGGCAATAAGGCAGAGTAGGGGAAAGAAAAATTAGAGCTGATAAGATCTGGGACAAAGGTATAGAATTGAGAACAGAGTGGTGATTATTTAGATATGGAATTTACAAGAAACAAGGAGACGTTTTGACTCTTTACTTGTATATTCTTTGAGAATTTTGTTTTCCCAGTTGTGCATGGCCTTTCTATGATTATGGCTTTGGGGTACCTTATAGGTGAGACTAAACAGGTCTCCTGAAGGCTACAATTTCAGGATCCTTTGCATGTGGCTTCTAATGGACATGTCTTACACTTAGGTCTACACTAGCACAAGTACATCATGATAGTGATAGATCATATTTCTATAGTGTTTATGTTTGTAAAGTACTTTGACAGTTCTTATGAGCCCATGAGATAAACAGGGCATGAATTATCTTATCCAGCCTTCAGAATAGTAAAAGAAGTTGGGATCATTAAATGAATTGTCTTCTATGCTACAACTAGAGCAAAGAACCTAGACTCTTTGGTCCCATATCTCAGTTTATTCACCTCTACTGTGCAGAGGATTTTAAGGGTATCTTGTAACATAAACAAGAACACAGGTAAAAGAGAAAGTAAAAAATGAAAAAAGACAGTAAGGATGAATGAAAATTGGAATGCTTGATTACATTTTATATTACTTCCTGTCTCTGAGCACACACATTAGTTTGAGGCTATAAAAAAGTACAAATATTTTTCAAAAAAGTACACACATTCAAGTCTTGATCAGTTACTCACGTATAGATGTGTAATGCTTGGTTTTTAAAACCACTTGAGGAAAAAGTAAGTAATGGGAGGGCTTTATGTTTAATTATAGCTGTGCTTCCTGCAATAATACTGTTATAGTCAGAGTTCTGGCAGCTTTTCCTCCTAGTTATTATAGAAAAACAGACCTAACTACAGAATTGATTTTTAGAAAAGAACACTTGCCAATATTATGAAAACACTACTCTCTAAGTAAGTATTCCCAGCATTAACTCTTTCCAACTAAAATCCACCCTAGAGGAACTCAAATAATAGAAAGAGCATTTGTCAGGAGGGTAAGTACTTGGCCACTAGCAACTGGGAGACCCGAGTCAAGTGGGGTAAACTTACTGGCCTGGGCTTCCATATCTGTAAAGTGAGGGGTTTAGGTTTGGCTAATGGTTCTGGACTCAGGGTGTTTGATACAGAATATAGCTTTTTACAAATGCTGATGTTTGATCCAACCTCCGGAGATTCTGACTTAATCGATCTGGGTGAATCTCTGCAAGTGGTGCTGACACCAAGCAGGTTTAAGAACCACCAGGTCCAAGATGCCTCTAGCTCGCAGATTCTAGGACAATGTGGTCCTATTTTTCTTTCCATAGCAAACCAGGAAGTGGCATATTATTCCACCTCTCACTCTCCTTCATGCTTAAAATAACTTTCTGGCCTATTCTTCAAACTTTTGTGGTAGTAGTAAATAGCTAGCTAAAAATTCAGATTCCTAGGACCCACCCCATGAAATTCTGAAGAAGCTGACCTAGGGCATTGCCCAGGAATCTGCACGTTTAATAAGAACCTAGGTGATTCTCAGATGATTGGTTGAGAACCACACTTTAAGAAACACTATGAAGAATATAATTTGTAACTGCAAGAATGGGCTTTTGCCTGGGGTGTCTTTGGAATTCTGGTTCACTCTGGAATATAACTTTCAGCTCAGTTATGAAGTAGATGTAGTGACTCAAGACCCTGAGCCTTCCTCTTTATTTGAGCTCCAGTCCTATAGCCAGGATCCTGACTTTCATTGAAAGCTTCTCTGAATGGGTAAGAGATAGAGGATTAGAATCCAGAACAGACAAATATAAAAAATGACAATGCAAAAATAGGCAAAAGATATGAATGGGCAACTCATAGGAGAACAAACCTAACAGTAAGCATTCATAATATCAGAGAAATAAAAATTAATGAAAGAGTGAGACATCATTTTCCACCAGTAATATTGGCATACATTGGCACACAAAAATTTGATGGTATCAAGTGACTGTTAGGGAAACTAGTATAGGCAGGCATGGAGGAATATAAACTGGATGAGCCAGTTTAGAGGGGACATTAAGAGTTATCTGTTAAATTGGGGTACCTGGGTGACTCAGTCGGTTGAGTGTCCAACTTCTGCTCAGGTCATGATCTCGCGGTCCGAAGTGTTCGAGCCCTGCGTCGGACTCTGTGCTGACAGCTCAGAGCCTGGAGCCTGCTTCAGATTCTGTGTCTCCCTCTCTCTCTGCCCCTCCCCTGCTCATGCTCTGTCTCTCTGTCAGAAGTGAATAGACATTAAAAAAAATTAAAAAAAAAAGAGTTATCTGTTAAATATGTTATACCCTACAATGCTAAAAACATAATTTCACTTCTTAGTATTAACCTTAGAAAACTGGAACATAAGCAAAAGTAAGTATATTTGAATGACTTAAAGTAGAAAAACTGGGAAGCACCTAAATGTCCCCAAGGGACTAAGTGTCTAAATCAATCGTAATATAGTCCTAGTAAATATTATGCAACAATTAGAAGAAATGAAGTAGCTCTTCAGACTTACTGCTGAGTTAAAGACCTAGTTACAGAATGCTATTCACTGTGGTAAGTTGTATTCATGGTGGCATCATCAATGCCTTTCTTCTGTATACACTTGCCACTACTCCAGCAAGAGAGTGAGTCTCATCCTGCCCTCTTCTTGAATCTGGGTTGGTCTTAATGACTTCCTTGACCAATGGAATGTGGCAGAAGTGATTCTGGGATTTCTGAGGTTAGGTTATAATAAGTGTTGCTGCTTTCTCTTGGGTCTCTTGGAATGAGTTTCTGCAACTCTTGTACTGGAGAGAAGCCAACTTCTATGTAAAAAGCGCAGTTGTCCTGAGAATGGTGTGCATGGAGAGGTGAAGATGCCAGCCAGACCTGGCTGTTCTCACCAGTCCAGTCAAGCCAGCTGAGATAACAGACTTGTGAGTGAAGCTGCCATGTGGCATATCACCATCCCAGCAGATGCCATGTGGAGAATAACCAAAGTCCCAGGCATATGGCCTGGTCAAACCATCCCAGCCATCCCTACCTAGCCTTTTAAGCCACCCTAGCTGAGACCCCAGACATATGGAGCAGAGATGAGCCATCTCTGCTGTGCTCTGCCCTAATTTCTGACTCACAGAATTGTGAGCATAATTAATGTTATTTTATGCCAGTAAGTTTTTGTGTGGTTTGGTTCACACCAATAGATCACCAGAACACTCATAATAATGACATTGTGCATTAGAAAAAAATACTACACAATACCAAATGTTTTTGGTGTGCATGTGCGTGTGTGATCTAGAAAGGCAAACACTAAACTGATGACAGTATTTATGAGTGGGTTAGAGAAGTGAAGCAAGATTCTATATGTTGATCCTTACAAGGAATTTTATGTAGTGTCAGGGTTCAGTCAGGAAAACAAATTACTGTATAGATTCAAGTAGGAGGTACTGGAATTCAGGTAACTAGATGTTTGAAAAAAGAGCAAAAGAGAAGTAAGGGAAAGCTGACATCAATGCTTATGTTACCACTAACTTTCAGAGAGTCAGGAAGTTGCAGGAATTGCAGGAAAGAACTTGGTATGGTCCCCTCTGCTGGGAACATGAAAGGAAATATTTAGAGGCTGTAGCTAAACCCCACAGCTGTGAGAGATTTACCCACACAGCCTGGGAGCAAAGATGGGTCTGTCTCCCTTCTGCCTTCCAAACCTTGACTGACTGCCTCCCATTGATGAGATTTAACCCAGAATCCTGTTGGCAAGGGGCTCTGGGAAATACAGCACAGAGAATGTAGGAGATTGTGCTCAGATGCCAACAGAAGAAGATACTCTGAAAGAATTGTGAAATGCTAGCCTTCTAAAGTATACATAATTGAAAATTGCCTCAGCTGATAACTCGTTAACAGACATAAGAAAAAACTGGCAATTTTCAGTATTTATTTTTGCATCTTTTCACCTTTGACAGAAAATAGTGATGTAGCAAGACAGATTCTGAAGGTAGTTCCATGATTCCCACTTCCTGGTATTCACTTACTTGGATGGTTCCCCTCCTCTTGAGTATGGTCATACTTGTGACTTGATTTTAAGTGATGGGGCAAAGGTAACAGAGGTATGATTATGAGTTAATGGTCATGCAATTAGATTATATAAATGTGTAGTTCTAGTCTTGCTGGATTCTGTCCCTATCTGGCTCTGAGGAAGGAAACAGACATGTTGAGGAACCCCATGTGGCAAGAAACCATGGGCAGCTTATGGGAGCTGATAGCTGCCTCTGGCTAGCAGGTAGCAAACCTTCAAAGCTCTGAGTCCTACAATCAACAGGGACCTGAATGCTGTCAATAAACATGTGAGTGGGGAGATGGATTCTTCCACAGCAAAACCTCCAGATAAGAACACAGCCCTGGCCAATACCTCAGTTACAACCTTGTAGAACCCTGAGCAGAGGACTCCAAGCTAAGCCATGCCCAGACTCCTATCCCAGGAAGTGTGAGATAATACATTTGTGTTGTTTCAAGCCACTAAGTTTGCTGTACTATTATTATGTAGCAATAGAAAACAAACACAGTGACTTTTTTCTACCTCCTATTGGGTCTGGTTCTGTTATAGACCCACAAGACCATGTTGTAGAGTTCCTGTATTTATTTGGACCCCTTTTCTAGCAGTGATCACCAAAGCAGAGGACAGATGAGGGGGTGATGTCAGCCTTAATTGTGGGCAAAATGATCCATTGGCATATGAAAAGAAAATTTTTATTTCTTTATTTTTAACAAAATTATAGAGAGGCATTTAGGCATTCAGAATATTCAGTATATAGAATGACACTCGGTTCAATTCACATGTCATAGGGCCACAAATTGTGGAGGCAGATGGGTTATTCTAAAGCAGAGTAGAAGTCATAGAAAGAGGCTAGCAGTGGCCCTCTTCCTCTCTTTCCTTTTAGTGCTTTGTGCCATACGATAGTGCAGGGTAATTAGGTATTATTTTATCTAGCTCATGTAGGATAATCTCCAATGGACCAATGGCTTCAAGAGATTCTTACAAAGAATGTAAGAAATGATAAGATAATAGTGCAAGCATAAGTGATCTACAAGAAAATGGTAGTGCTGGGGAGGCTCAGTCAGTTAAGCATCAGACTCTCAATTTTGGCTCAGGTCGTGATCTCATGGTTTGTGAGATTGAGCCCTATGTCTGGCTCCACAATGACAGAGTAGAGCCTGTGTGGGTGGGATTCTCTCTCTCACTTCTGTCTCTCTCTCTCTCTCTTACTCTCTCTCCCTCTCTCCTTCTCCTGCTCATGCACATACACCCTCTTCCTCTCTCTCTCAAAAATAAATAAACTTAAAAAAAGAAAAGAAAATAGTAGTGTGGACATTTTTTTATTGGTGTGAGCTTTTTCACATTATGATATTAAATATTGAAAATATAATCTCACATAATAAAATCCAAAATTAAACATTATTTGAAATATGGATGGATGCAAATATGACATGTTTTTGTGGGGTTACTTTTCTAGCTTCTATAGCCATTAAACCAAATATCCAAATAAACTCAAACCTCTGAACTGAGGTAAGCTAAGAAAAAAATGATACAGGAACAAAAATGTGTCTTTGTAGCCTTAAAAAGAAGATACAGAATAATTTAAAATATTTTATGACATCTTTCCCTCATTTTAAAATTCTGTTCTTGTGTGTGTGTGTTGAAATGTTTTCAAATATTTGTAATTTATAAACATGGAAGTGAGACTTCATATTGGTATTATAATCATATTTAGGGAGATCAAAAATATTTTTGTGTCTTTATAAAGGAAATTGAATATATAATTCCCCAAACATATTTTTATTTCATCATATTTGTTTTTCTATTTTGAGTATGTTTTGAAATATATATAAATACTAATAGATATGCATATTTATACTTTATAAATAAATATCTGTACATTAGAGATGTGTGCTTATATATTTTTGCTGCTGGGGTACAAAATCAATTTGTTTGAAGATCTGCTCTAGTGAATGAAACGACGTGGTTGTGTCTAGAATTGAGCAGGTGGGTTTCTCTGATGTTGTTCAGACTTACAGTGCAACCAAAGGTTTCTCCAGGTTGGAGCTGATGCCTGCCATTGTGTGTGTTTATGTCCTACAGCGTTTATGGGAAGACAAGAACACAAGGCAAATTCAATATAGTTGTTTATGTAGCAAATTTAATTTCTTGATTAACTATATTCAAGTCATGGTGGCTTGATACAGAAGGGACTGGATTTCTGCCCCAAAAGAGCTTACAGCGTCCTCGTTGTTGGAGAAATAGGCATAAATAAGTGCATGTGTGGTGCAATAAAAATATAAGGTAATCTGTGATGAAGTTTAGGGAAGGTTAATATGGTGAAGGCTATGGATTACAAACTAGACTTTGGACCTCAGGCTAGTTACATACTGCTTACATAACAGCTGTTATATATTGGGTTGCTTTCCTAGTCTGTAAAACTGAAATAGCAATACCTCAAAGATCATTGAGAGGATAGAATAATTAAAAGTTGGGAACTTACTGTAATGTATACAAATAATAGGAATCATATTTTAGTTTAGAAATTTGCATTCTTTTTTTTTTTTTGAGACAGAGAGCAAGTGAGCAGGAGGGGCAGAGGGAGAGAGAATCTTAAGCAGGCTCAGCTCAGCACGAAGCCTGATGTGGGGCTCTGATGCCATGACCTTGGGATCATGACCTGAGCCAATATCAAGAGTCAGATGCCCAACCAACAGAGCCACCCAGGTGCCCCAAATCTACATTCCTTTAAAAGCTTTAGTCAGAATTATTCTTTTTCATTTTCACCCTGCAAATGGAAATGATGATGGTTGGATCTTTGTTTTGGATCTTGGTTTACTCTGTTAGAATTTATGCAGAACCTTTCATTTTAAACAATACATAAGATGAGGGGTAAAAGTGCAGAGTTTTCTGTCTATGGACCAAAGATGCTTTATGTTTCTTTGGGGAATTATTTCTTTTACTTCTGTAAAGACTGAGGAAATTTACATGCTGAATATAAATTAATTATAATTCTTGTTCTGAAAACAAGATTTCAAATAGAAAATATTGAATAAGTAGGCATTTACTGCCCTCTGATGGCCATATTTAAAACTGCTATGTTTATCATGATGGCCCATAATGACAACATGGAAACTTTCTGGAAACTGCCCAAATGTTTATTGGAAAGCAGTCAAGAATGACTGGTCGAGAAGAGGGAGACCACAAGGTATCAACTGGTCAACTTCCTTTTCTCATGCTGGCTTTTATCTAAATCAGGGTAGGCTGAGGCTCTGTTAAATCAATGGTAATTCATTTAAAAATGCTTCGGTGTGTAAGTCAGAGCAATGTTAAAGTGTGTGCCAATTTAATCTACACCCTAGGAGTGATTAGGGCATTCTAAGTATTCTGTCAGAATCCACATTCCATGAATGGTTAATTACCATTTGAAAGACTATTCAGGAATCCACACTAGAGAAATGACTGACTGCAGCATTTCAAATATTGCTATCTAAATCTGCAGTAGAGTTTGTTAATTAGCATGAGAAATATCTGGAACAATGTTTCTCTGGAGAGTTAGTGGTGTTTGAGATATACAGTTGGCTAGAAATCTTAGCTCTTGTGTGAACAGAGTATAAGGATCTGGCAATAAATGTTTGCATGTGGAACAGAATTCAGTCCAAATATTGCTTCCCTCGTAGTTTGTCTGGTAGCATGAGGCAGGAGATCTGTCGTCCTCACTTACCTCTAATCTTTGGAGGCATCGAGAGTCACCCAAAGAGAAGCCGACAACTGTAGACTGGCTAAATTGGCTTGGGTCAGTTTGTGACAGGGCATCCATTTTATTCTTAAAACTTGACAGAAGAAATGATTACAAAAGCTGTTTTAATCATTTCTTTCCCTGTGTTCAATACCATATTTTGTCAAGATATTCCTTCTAGTTTTTACCACCAATCCCATCTGTTACAATTTAAATAAGGTTTTACTGAATATATAAAGGGAAATGAACTAGCCCCAACTAATATATGATTCCAGTGGATAGTTAAAAAAAAAGTATGGTCAAAGATACTTGTTTCAGGGAGTAGTTAGAAGGTGGCATTGTTCTCTGAATGGCTGAAGATAGCTGGGTGGTTGTTTGGACATCTGAGTGGACACTATACATACTTAGCCAAAAATATAGTAATCTTGTTTTTATTTGAGAGAGAGAGGGAGGGAGGGAGGGAGAGAATCTTAAGTAGGCTTCACGCTTAGTGCAGAGACTGATGCAGGGCTCAATCCCATGATCCTGGGATCATGACCTGAGCCAAAACTAAGAGTTGAAGACTCAACAGACTAAAATGTAATAATCACTTTTTGTACACAAGAAGCATGTGCTATGTTAGTGCCACTGATCTGTCAATTAACTAGAAGGGGAATAGGTGATAATGAAGTCGAGATGATGTTAGTGTTTAAGAACCTGCTGTTTCATATAAGTAAGTATATACTTTAAAAAGGAATTTGTACCATATCTCTGAAAAATGGGTTTGTACTGCTTTGAAACCTGCTTTCGGTATTCAACAGTTGGCCTTAAGGCCATGCAAGATCTGGCCTTAGCAAATCTCCAGGCCTCACTTCTTCTCCTTTTTCTTCATTTACTCTTCTATGACTCACTGGCCTCCCTGCTACTCCTCCAACATGCTAAGTGTGCCCTGACTTGGGGCCCTCCTGCCCCCACTGCCTGCAATGTTCCCCCACCTCTCTGATGGCTTCCTCCCTTTCTTCTTCAGGTCTCTGCTCAAATGTTATGGAGATAGGCCTCCATCTGACCTTATCTAAAGTATTAGCTTCCATCACTCTTCAGCCTCCTTATCTGCTTCATTTTCTTCACTGCACTTGTCCTTCGTATTATACATTTATCTGTCTGTTGTCTCTCTCATTAGAAACTGAGATCTGTGAAGGCAGAGAATTTGTCTCATTCTGCTATTGTGCCTAGCTCAGAGTGCTCAATAAATTGTTGTTCAATGAGTTTTTATTTATTGATTAAGAGAGAGTGGGGGAGGGACAGAGAGAGAGAGAGAGAGAGAGAGAGGGAGAGAGAGAGAGGGAGAGAGGGAGAGAGGGAGAGAGGGAGAGGGAGAGAGAGAGAGAGAGAGAGAGAGAGAGAGAGAGAGAGAGAGAGAGAGAGAGAGAATATCTCAAGCAGGCTCCACAGCTCAGAGCCCAGCTTGGGGCTTGAACCCACGAACCGTGAGATCATGACCTGAGCCAAAATCAGGAATGGGGCACTTAATCGACTGAGCCACCCAGGTGCCCCAAATGAGTGACTCTTTCCATGTCAATAATCAAATACATATGTTACTATTAACTTTTAAAGTTGAAAATGACACAGAATACTAACTTATAATTGCAGCCTAATTATTATAAAGTAAACACCTTGGTAACCATCACTTTAGATCAAGACATCAACTTTCCTATTCTTCCAGCCACAGCCTCCTGGTTCCCCCTGCAAGCAACTGCTATCCTGATTTTCACAGTGATGGCATCCTTGTGTTTCTTCAGAGTTTTAGTTCCCAAATGTGCATCCCTAGTGTTTTAGTTGATTCTTGCCCATATTTTTGGTTTGATTGTCTTTTCATTTTCTTCTATATATTTGCCTCCCATTCCTTTATTTTTCTTATAACTTATTCTCCGAAGAACTCTGGTTGTTTTGCCCATAGAGTTTCCTACATTTTGAATTTTGCCGATTGTACATTCAATTTAGTTTAGGGCTCCACTGAGTGCAGTTTTCAATCAACCAACTCCACCGTGTCTTCTTACCACATCTACTGCTTAACCAGGTGCATCCAGCTGCAGTCTGGTCAGTGCAATCACACAGGAACATGCGGCCCAATCTAAAGGCCTTCTTCTAGCAGGCTTTTTATCCATTCCCCTATATAATACCATGATTCCTGCAAATGTTTATTATTAGCCCCATACTGCAGTTCGTTTGGCCTTATCTCCCAGCATTGAACTCTTGTACTTGTTTTAAGGTGTGCTGGAATCTGCCTTTATTTTTAGGTCTAGGGCCAGGAGTGTGCTAGTAATTCAGCTTCCTGTAAAACCTGATTTATAGCATTTGCTGGTAGTGTAAGCACTCACCATGGCCATTTTCAAACCACCAACCTAAGGTCTCTGTATTTGGAGTTGGGACGAGAGGAGAACAGTGATTTCTCAGGAGCTGGTGGGAACTCATGCCATTGTCTGGGAAAATCAGGGTCGAAAAGAGAGGGTCATGAAACGGACAGTTACCCTTTGGAAAGTTAACTTGCTGCTATGTCACGTGAGGTCCTTATGAAGTCTTTAAGCAAGGCAGGAATAACTGTGGCCAAGAGAAGAGACTCGCATTGCTATGGTAGGTAGCCTTAATGGCGGCCCCGGTGTTTTCCACCTCTTCATATTCACACCCTGTGTGATTCTCTCTCCTTGTGTGTAGGTGAATGTAGTTGGATTTTACAACAAAATATGGAAAAAAGTAATGGAATATAACTTTTAAGATTAGGATACAAAGACATTATGATTTCTGTCTTGGGCATCCTTTCTCACTCTGGCTTGCTGGCTCTGAGGGAAGCCAGCTGCCAGGCTGTGAGCTGCTTGCGGGAGGGGCCCTTGTGCAGCAGGTCTCTCCCTGGCCACCTGCTACTGAGAACCTGAGGCTTTCCAATAGGCATGTGAGTGAGCTTGAAGTGGATCCTTCAAGTCAGTGAGGACTTGAGATGACTACAGCCCCAGCTGGAGTAGAGAGCAGCCAGGGGGAGACCCACAGCTCTGCTGGGTCCACATTCCTAGACCCTCGGATGCTGTGAGATGATACATGTTAGTTATTTTGAGCCACTTAGTTTTGGGAGATAATTTGTTATGCTGCAATTGGTAACAAATGCAATTGCTAACGGAGATCTAGTAGGTTTGGAAAGTTCAGAGTCATCTAAATCCTTCCAATGATCCTGTTCCAGTTCTTTAGCCCCAGTCTTTCCAATTAATACCTTTCACGTAGAGAGCCTGATGAGCCTTTGAGTTAAACTGGAATTGTAATTCCCTACTCTTCAGGATCATATTCTGATTGATTTTCAGGTACATGAGCCCTGTGGTTTAAAGACAGAAGAGATTTGTTTATATTAGGCAAAAGAGATTTCTGGCTTTCTGACCAGAAGGGGTGCATTGGTGGCAAAGTGGGTTGAGTGTCTGATTCTTGATCTCAGCTTAGGTCATGATCTCACAGTTTGTGAGTTCAAGCCTCACATCAGGCTGTGCGCTGATGGTGCAGAACCTGCTTGGGATTCTGTGTCTCCCCTCTGCTCCTCCCCTGCTTCTGCTCCCACTGTCTCAAGGTAAATAAATAAACTTAAAACATTTTTTTAAATAAAAATGAAAAATCTTTTTCAAAGCCCTTCATTGTGTTGTGTTCCCCCCTTTAACTGCCAAGCAATCTGGAAGAGCTTTGCCTGCCGTAGGCACTTGATTCTAAGAAACCATAGGTAAGGGGTGCCTGGGTGGCTCAGTCGGTTGAGTGTCCAACCTCACCTCAGGTCATGATCTCATGGTTTGTGGGTTTGAGCCCCGTGTCGGGTTCTGTGCTGACAGCTCAGAGCCTGGAGCCTGCTTCAGATTCTGTCTCCCTCTGTCTCTGCCCCAGCTCGGCTTGTGCTCTGTCTCTTTGTCTCTAAAACAAACATTAAAACAAATTTAAAAAAAAGAAAAGAAAAAATAACCACAGGTGATAATTTAAGCAATCATTTTGCTACTGCATGAACTATCAATGTCCTATATTATACAGTCTCCAGATAATCTCTGTCTTCAGTGCAGTCAGATCAGATAATCAATTACACATTTCTTTCCCTTAGGGTCTATTCTCTGCAACTGCTTTGGGTATCTGTGCCAGTCCGTTTAGTACGGGTATTTAAAATACCAATCTAGGTGTTTTAAGTAGAAAAGAGCTAGAACACAGGGAATAAGCTTCTTGGATGGGCTGATGTAAGAGAAGTCAGGAGGCACCGATGGAACAGTTGAGTTCAAAATCACAATACTGCACTGCCCTCTCTGCCTCCATGTTCTGGTAGTGACCCCCTCTTCATTTCCTTCAGGCCTAGAGAGCTAATTGTTGTTGTCACTAGCTGAAAAGTACTGTTTATCCCTTTTCAATAGTGTCTTTATTAAAACTTTCCTCAGATTTTCCCAGTTTGAGGGAGCTAGCAATTTCCTACTGATTTATAAATCTAATCTTTGGGGTATTCTAATATGACAACTTTTCTTCTATATTATAAATGCTTTAAATAGTAACTATGCCATGCCCAAACCATTGCTTACAAATATTTATTCTTGAACATAACACAAAAGTATGAGTGTTCTTTCTGGAGGTAATATATATTTATTCATGAAGACTGCTACATATGGCTGCATACATGGTTCCCCAAACAACTCAGGGGCAACATTCATATCAACTACAGCCTGGGAGGCCGCCCCTAGAGCTGGGCAGTAGGCATCAAGCACAACTGCATGAGGTTACTCTGTCAGGGAAACGTCTCTACTATTCCAACAATATGGAGGTCATCTTCTCAAGCAAATTCAGGTAAAAGAAAATCCCAGCTCACTGAGGCTGCTGATTGCCAAGAGAAACTTCGGCGTGGTCTCAGGTTTGATTCTCTCCTTGCCCCTAACCAATGTGAGATTTTTCTCTTTTTAGTTCCGGTCCCTCCAGACACAATACACATGTCCCAGATTCACACTGAGCATTATCTTAATTCTGTCTGATGTGGGTCTGAAAAACCAAACTCAGGTTACTTTACCACGTGACCGAAATAAACTATTTATTGCTGCCTCTTCTCAGTCTTGCTGTCTGGCGAGGCCACAGCCTTGAAGCTATCTAAATGCCCTCAGGTTGAATCCTGCATCTCTTGTCTCTGGTGACACAGAGGTGGGCAGAGATCAGCCACAGAGGAATGAAGATTTCGAAAGGTGTTGTTTTTTTTTTTTTCTCACAAGGAAAGCTGTATGTATTGTTTCAGTTTTATTTAGTTGTAATTAACAAATAATATTGTAAGGTATTTAAAGTGCACATCATGTGAATTTGATATGTGTTGTGCAAGGATCCTCCCCCACCGCATCTAGTTAATTAACACATCCATCACCTCACATATTTTATTAAGTGACAGAACTTATGTTCTACTCTTCTTGGCAAATTATATAATTAGTTTTGTCCACTATAATCACCATGTTTTATATTAGATCCTGAGACCTTATTCTTATAGCTGAAAGTTTGTACCCTATTATCAGCCTCTCCCTGTCTTCCTATTTCCCCCATCTCACAGCCTCTGGCACTATTTTTCTGCTCTCTGCTTTTAAGAGTTTTACTTTTTTATCTTATTTTTTTTTAATTCCACATATTAATGACACCACACAGTATTTGTCTTTCTCTGTCTGGCTTATTTCACTTAACATGATGCCCTCAAGGCCCATCCATGTTGTCGCAAATGGCAGGATTTCCTTCTTTCTCATGGCTGAATGCTATTCCATTGTGTGTCCACATACATACCACATCTTTATCCATTTCTCCATTGGTGGGCACTTCTGTTGTTTCCATATGTTGGCTATTGTGAATACTGCTCCAATGAACATGGGAGGACAGGTATTTCTTTGCTCGGTATCCGCCCAGCAAACATACACAGACACTCGTGTTATCTGATGCACACCACTGGGAACACTTACCCATACCTACGCATTCCTACCTGGTTTGGGAATACTGCTTACCTTTTCATGCCTGCACAGTTCTCTTGTTTAACATTGCGGAGACAGGAAGTGTCATATAAACAGATTTCCCAAGATTTTGGATAACTGATGCTTAGTCATCATATCAGTCAGTATTCCCTCAAGAAAACCGAAGTTATTCTTTGTGTTTTTATAGAGGGAATTTGAGGTCTCACACCTGTCAGATAGGATAGGGAAGGGCACGTAGAGAGGCCAACCGCCAACAATGTCGGCCAGCAACACTCTTGTGGGTGGTCCTCAGGAGCCTGAAAGACAACGCTGTGTGCGTCTCACCCGCCATCTGCTCAGCATCTGCCTGCGCCAGTCACCAGACTACAGGGCCCTCTCTTCTCCTCTGGAATCTCCAAGTGTCCCGCTCCAGTTCTCATGGCCCTGTTGCTTCCCGGTCAACACCCTCACTTTTAGGCTTGACAGAGTTCGCTGTGAATTCAACTTTCATCGTGATCCAGCCAACTATCGGATCACACTTTGGTTTTGATTTTCAGATATTTCAACACTGCAGCTACAAGAAATAAAACGTTCTTTCAGGACAGTCTTAAAGACTTTTTGGTTCTCTGACTATCATTGAGAATTTGAAGACTTTCCTTCTGGAAGGTGCAGTATTATGTGCATACATAACAGCTCCATGGTCTTTGTCGTCAAACTTTATTAGAACATTCTATTGCAACAGTTGTATTTTTTTTTTTTAATACTTAGTTTCCTGTAGGCACTTAATTCCAGGCAACTGGAAGTGGACATTCAAGGAATTATTTTGCTACTGCATGTCGTGTATCAAAAAGTCTCACTTTCTACCAGCGATGAGGTTGTAACTCCCTTTAACCTCTTTCACATCATAGAACAAAGTCCAAAGTTTCTTCTTTGAGGTTCTGTTTCTCTGAAACTGCTGCCAATGAAATGTTCATATTGTTCAGTATGAGTTTGGTCATTAAAGCAGAAGTCACTTTGTATATGTGAAGCATGAAGGGTTTGAATACAGGGAATTAAGGATCTATAAACCATGGGAAAGGCTAGGGGATCAGAACCAGAGAAGCCATTTCTGAGAGTTTTATCCTGACACACTGAAGTGGGTGGATCTTAGAAGCTCATTCAGAGGCCTCTGGGAATCTTACCTACTGACTCTCCATGGGAGGGGCCGCCAAACTACGACCCTTGAGAAAAATCTGGCCTGCTGCGTGTTTGGATTAAGAATGGATTTACACTTTTAAGTGGCTGACAAAAACAAAAGCAGAATAATATTTTGTGACATGTGATAATTACCTGGAATTCAAATTTCGATATCCACAAATAAGGGTTTATTGGAACTTAGCTATACTTATGTGTTTATATAGTACGTGTGGCTGCTTTTGCATTGCAATGGCAGACTTCAGTAGTTGTGACAGAGATAGTATGGCCTGCAAAAACTAAAATATTTAGTATCTAGCCCACCACAGGAAAAGTTTGCTGATCCCTGGTCTGTACGTCTGACAGCAACTACTTTTGTCAAATAATGGCTTCTCTTTCTTTTTTGCCTTCCCAGTATCATGAGAATACCTGTGATTGGCAAATCCTCAAAATATGGGGAAAGTAAGTTTGGGAAATGTTATCTTAAGTTCTCCTCCATATGGCAGAGAAGCAGAAGTCCTGAGTTGACAACAAACAACTTCCCTGAGCCCGATTTTCCCCACAGATTCTTTGTTAGTAAGGTTAGAGCAAGGATTATGTGAGAATTTGCAAAAATGCTTAAGTCATATTGGTAGTCAAAACATGATAGGTATAAAAGCAAAAATTACTGGGGTACCTGGGTGGCTCGGTGGTTTAAGCGTCTGACTCTTGATTTCAGCTCAGGTCGTGATCTTGCGGTTCGAGTGCGGAGCCTGCTTGGGATTCTCTCTCTGCCCCCCACTCCCCGCCCCCACTCATGCATGTGTGTGCTCTCTCTCTCTCTCAAAATAAATAAATAAACTTAAAAAATATTTTTCATTTACTCAATAAGCTCATTCAAAGCCTATTGTACTGATGTCAGTAGAAGAAAAATATGCTACTCTATTAAAAATAAGGACTTTGATACACTAACACCAGGGGAAAATTTACATCAGGAGAGTTGTTACTTTGTTTTGGAAAATGCCCCGAAGACCCCTTTGAGAGTGAAGAGTAAGACTATCCAAGGGGTACTCTGCAAAGAAATGGATTAATTGCTCTGCAAAATAATGGAATGAAAAGGGAGCAAGATGGGAGAGGAGAAGGGACGAGGGCTGGAACTAAATGAGAAGTTGAAAATACTTCCTGAGAAGCTAGTTGGCGTCAGATGGTTAAAAGCCTTCAATTCCACATAAATGAATTGCCCAAGACAGAGCAGGGACCAGAGATTTTTCTAGAAAACTATGCTGCCTCTATAAAAACCAAAGTTTTTATCCCAACCACTTTCACTGTAAAATTATACCTTGGGATATTAAACTGAGTATACAACTCTTTGGCCATCATTTGTGATTCTCATAAGCTGGCCACTGAACACCTGGGGTAATATATATTTTAGATGAGTAATTAAATATTTACTTGCCAAATAGAAAATAGTTTACAGTTAAGTTTCAGTGAAAGCTTATGGGAAAATAGCCAGGCCTATAGTATCATTATAAACATTGTGAGAGAAAACAAAATAGTGTTTCATGCTTGGCTACCTTTGGTGTTTTGTAACAGGCAACTGAAGTTTGTCGAATATATTGTTATTCCTTTGAATTCCTTTGAATGCCCATGGTCTCATCTAGCTGACATTTTTTGTATAGTAACAGGGAAATGTGAAATTTTCTTAGTGTTTGGAAACCAACAAAGCCTGGATTTTGCAAGTTGTTGAGATCTAACGTGTTACACTTCAGTGGAGCTTCACTTTAGTCACGTATCTTGAGAGGTAATCCACCCCAAAGAACACAAACAATAAAGAAATAGAGAAGTGTGGAAAGTATTTTCTTTTTCTCATTTTCTGTCTGTGGCAATGAGCAATTCTGGCCTGTTAGATGTGCCTGGAATTTCTGTGAGTGCCAGGCTTGCAAGGCTTGTAGATACAGAAGTCCATATGTTGGTTCCCAAAGCTGCAAAACAAGCCCGGTGATGAGTCATTCCCCTTCTTTTAAACTTGCTTTTCTAGGGATTTCCCATTCCATCTTTTCCAGCCACTCAACTCTTACTCCTTGCTGCTACAGATCTCCATGATATGGGATCCACCTTCCAAATCTTTGATCAGGTCCTCCTTGGCATCTTTATTTGTTTATCTACGGTTTGGGTGTGTAGGTTAAATTAGTGGTTAGAATTCTTTATCTCTATTAGTATGCTACATCCCTTGCTATGGCTTCATAGTGACTCACCTCTACCTCTCTGTTTGAGTTTGGGCTTGGCCATGAGATTTATTTTAGCCAATGGGATGTCAGCAGATGTGATGCAAGCAGAGGCTTGATACATGCACATGGGGCTAGGCTTGTCTTCCTTTACTCATGTCAATTCCATGAAGTGAATATGTTCCAGCTAGCCCCTCTGGTCTGGGGAGGATGAATGGGACAGACCTTGACCCAACTTGCACAGATCGGCCAAGCCCAACTGACCTGCACATGTGCGTGTGATTGCGGTTTTAAGCTACTGAGTTTACAGTGTTTTATTCTGTAGCATTGTAGTCAGTGCTGGCTGCTACCGTAAGCAACGTCAGGACATGTAGGGGAAAGGGCAAGAGAAGGTAGTAAGAACAAACCTCACTCAACATCTGCTCTCTTCATCAGTAGGCTGGTTTTATCATCAAGTCAGACAGCAGCCTACTGGTGACTGAGCACAGCATTCAACTTCTGGTTTTACCACTTATTACTTTGGACTAGAATTTTTGAATCTGAAAAGTGAAGATAAGAGTATCTATTTGGACTCATGGGAGCATATAAATAATGTCAAGCACCTGGGTTCAGTATCATCATCCTCATCCCTAGCCGATGTAGTAGCAGCAGAAATAATAGCAGCACTGAACTCCTCTTCTCTGGCATCCTGCCTTTTTCACCTCTGCCAGACACCTGTGTGGCCTGTTCTCATGGGGTGCTTGTAACTTTGATGAAGAAATACTGTGATAAAGGAAGATACTCATGGGATAGTTGTTTGAGTTTTCTCTGAAATTTAAGATTAGTTTTCCTTTATCTTAGTCCTAGCCTATTTTTCTATTTGCCCTGAGTTTAGGTAAAAAAGAAAGATAAGAGAAGCTTTGGAAAGGACCCTCTTTTTTTTAATGTTTATTTATTTATTTGAGAGGGAGAGGGAGAGAGGGCGAGGGAGGCAGGGAGAGAGAGAACAAGAGAGAGGGAGAGAGAGAAAGTCCCAAGCAGGCTCCATGCTATCAGTGCAGAGCCCGACATGGGGCTCAGTTCTATAACCATGAGATCACCACCTGAGTCGAAATCAAGAGTCTGATGCTCAACTGACTGAGCCACTCAGGCACCCCTGGAAAGGATCCTCTTTATCCAAAGGAGAGAGATTTGGAACCACATATCCCAAACTAATCAAGGTCTGGAGGCAGGTGAACAAAGTTTGTGGGAAAATTAATAAAGACAGCATTGTGTAATGAGAAAAGGATTTAGATCTGTGTTCACTGACTTTCTGGGGAATATCAGTGGCAAGTCATACTGTATATCTTTAAAAGTATACAGAAACCTTACCCTTTTCCCTGGTTTCCCGAATAGAAGTAACAGTAAAAAACCTTGGGAAACCTGCAAAGGGAAATCTCCCAAGGGGAGAGGCTGAGAGAGTATGTGGGTTGTGTAGTGAGTGGGAAGCACACTGCCCAGGGGTTTTTCCCAAGTCCCAAGAAGAAACAATATCTGTATGATAGGAGGTATGACCCCTGTTTTCTCTTACCTCTTCTATCTTTTCCACCAAGGAACTTGGCTCAGACCTTAAGAGAACTCACCAAGGACTTAGAATATGAGAGATCATAGTTGCCTCTTCTGATACTGTTTCAGTGGGAAAATGAATTTAGTTTCCAAACTACCCACCTAGAACCTTCCTATTTGTCTTTATTATAATTCTTTGAAAATATGGAGCTGCCAAGTAGTTTGAAGGAGTTTGGCTTGGAATAACCAAGGAAGAATGTTCTTATATCAAGGGAAAGCATTGCCTCTTGAGTAAAGCTGTATTCACCAGCAGTTGGGTTCAGACATGTGAGGTATGTCCAGAAAATTATGTCCATTTTTTGAGGGAACTAAAGAATGTTCTAGGAGTTAATTTACCCCTTGGTACCTCTAGCTTGATCTAAAAAGGCAGAAGCAAGGGGTGATTCCAGATACTTTGTGTTGTTTCCTTAGCATTGTCCTTAGACCAATCCTTATGGACTGGGTGGGATCCAGTGGGGGTGGGGTGGCGCTGATGGTATATCATCAGTGACATCTGAAAGAGCTATTTTACAAAAACTCCATTGGACCTTAGGGTACCAGGATCAAAGTCTTGGTACTTCATATCACTTTCTCAAATCAGGTTTGGCACCTAAGGGGCTCCCCCATGACACTGGAGGTACCTGGAGGACACTGGGAGGTGAAGGGGGTGGATAGGTTGTCAAGGAGTTAGAGCAGAGGAGAGAGGGCAATTTCGGGACAGCTAAATGGCCATCACACTTCATTTGTTTGTGGCAGGTGGAATTCTTCAAGAGGCTGGAGTGCCATATGGGAAGACAGGAAAAGAGCAAGTAACAAAAGTAATATATTTGCAAGTTACATACTTTGGATAGATTATGTCATCGAATCCTCACAAAAGCCTTATGAATGGCATACTAATTTGTCCCCGTTTTCCAGATACGGTTTTTGAGGAAGACGTCATTTCAGTACATTGTCCAAGGTCACTTGGCCAGCAAGTAAAGAGTGCAGCTTTAAACTCAAGCCATCTGATTCCAGAGCCCTTGCCTTCAGTCATTTCCTTCAGGTATGCCCTCGTATTTGTGAGGGCTGGAAATACTGTGGCACGATGCTCGTTAGTGCAGTTCGCTTGCTCCGACACAGCTAGCAGAGTTGGAAATCCTCAGTTTCACAGTGGAGCTCTGAGGCTGTAAAAAAAGAAAGATAGGAGAAGTGTTGGCAAGGAACCTCTTTTTCTTTCTCAGCAAAATGCACACATGTTTTAACAGTAACTACTACCAGGGGTATAATAATTATCCTGTGGTCAGTAGATGTTTTTTAAAGACACCTTCTTCAGGGATAAGCATTACACTTAGGCATGCATTAACACACACACACACAAATGTGTTTAGCATCTGTAAATATTTTTTTGACCGTGAAATTCCTAAAACAATAAGCACCACTTTCCCATCTTTAAATTTTTCCAGGTGGCAAGATATCTGTGGGTGAGGGAATAGGCAGAGACTTGACTGACCTCTTGAGTTAGTAAAATGAGATGTGGGAGGGAAAGAAAAAACAAAAAAACAAAAAAAACCACAAGGCGATTGTCCTACTTTTGTAAGGTGGCGCCATCTACCTCAAGAAGGCTGAAATAGAAATATGACCAATTAATTTATACGTTACCTTTCTTTTGAAGAATTAAAAATGGCTTCACAATTAGATTTCTCCTCATCACATATTTCTTTGAAATATAGCTATCTATTGACTTCGTTTTTTAGTCATTTTTGAATGCCCTTGTTATACTGAAAGTCACTGTGCTCGGTAATGTGGGCCTGAAAGTGAAAACACACCAACATGGCCACTGGCTTCTAGACTGCCATCTAGTGGAAGAAAGGTGAAAAGGCAGATAATTATGCCAGGCAGTGTAGATAAATGTGCTCAGAATAACGGTACTGATTTGCACAGGGTGTTATTGAATTAAACTCATCTCTAGGGATGAGGATGTAAGGAGTAAGAAAGTGGTTCTCAAGGATGGAACTCCTGTTGTAAGTGCTGCAGGATGCACAAAGCCAAGTAAAGGAGTGGCATGGCCGTGGGAGGCATAGTCCATCTATACACAACCATGCAGGCAGCTTAAGCAAAGGAGAAGGTGGTGGTGGGTGGGTGAACTATGAGCAGTGAAGAGTTGCTGGAGTGTAGGCTGGGAAGGCTGAGGCTGAGGCTGAAGTCAGGAGCCTGCTCACAGATGCCTTGCCCATGTAGACTCTGCAGACTGGAGCCAGTGTGAGGCCAAATTCTCACTGCTTTGAGGATGTATAGAATTTTTCCACAAAGCTAAATTTATTCAATGGAAGTGACTGTCCATTTTCCTGGGATTACATTGCATGTGTAGTTTTAAATTATCCTTTTGTTTTTATCACAGGATTTTGATAGGTTTTTTGTTGTTGTCCTTCTTTAGCATGCAAATTTGGCATCTTCATTGGTAAGTTATAATATGAAAAAGCAATTATCCTGGTCTGCAAGTTGAACAGTCTGAGAACCACTGCTGCAGAACGAGTGAGCCTTTGAAGGGATTTAGCCATGGGATGCCATAGCTCAATTTACATTTTAAACAGTTTCTTCAACTGGGGCACCTGGGTGGCTCAGTCAGTTAAGTGGTTAAGCATCTAACTCTTGATTTCGGCTCAGGTCGTGATCTCACGGTTCATGGGTTTAAGCCTCGAGTGGGCTCTGTGCTGACAGCTCAGAACCTGGTGCCCGCTTTGGATTCTGTATCTCCCTTGCTCTCTGCTCCTCTGCCACTCATGCTCTGTCTCTGTTTCTGTCTCTGTCTCTCTCAAAAATAAATAAACATTGGGGCGCCTGGGTGGCGCAGTCGGTTAAGCTTCCGACTTCAGCCAGGTCATGATCTTGCGGTCCGTGAGTTCGAGCCCCGCGTCAAGCTCTGGGCTGATGGCTCAGAGCCTGGAGCCTGTTTCCGATTCTGTGTCTCCCTCTCTCTCTGCCCCTCCCCCGTTCATGCTCTGTCTCTCTCTGTCCTAAAAATAAATAAAAACGTTGGAAAAAAAATTTTTTTTTAAAAAAATAAACATTAAAAAAAATTAAAAAAAATTTTATTAAAGAAAAAAAATTTAAGTTTATTTATTTTGAGAGAAAGAGAGAGAGTGAGGGTACAGGTGAGGGGCAGAGAGAGAGGGAGGGAGAGGATCCCAAGCAGGCTCTGAACTGTCAGCACAGAGCCTGATGTGGGCCTAAACTCACAAACTCCGAGATCATGATTTGAGCCGAAATCAAGAGTCAGACGCTTAACCGACTGAGCCATGCACGTGCCCTCTAGGTACATTTTAATACACATTTTCTATCCCTGTCCCCTCACCTCTACCCCAGCTCTTACAAGAAACTGAAATTAGCAATCAGCTCCTGTCAGATGTTGTAGTTCAAACAGGTCTTGTTTGCAAGGGCGATCATAAACCTTTGGCCACCTTAGAGAAAACTGGTTCTAACCATGTATCTGGAACCAGTTGTGAAATCACATTGCTTTTACTATTGAGGCAGAAGCTACACCCTAAAAGTTAGCTGCGTGCTCTCCGGAGAAAGAAGTTTTGATGTGTGTAAACATGGTGAATTAGTCAAGGAACTAGAATTCAAATTGCAGATATTCTGATCCAACCATGCATTATAACTGAGCAGAGACTAGTAGTACAAAATAACATACTGAGACCCTTTGCTCAGCAGCTGGCAAAAGATACAGCAGAGACCCCAGAGGACTGCTGGGAAAGATTCGTTGAATGATAATGAAACAATAAAAGGCCATATCCCCTGAGTTTTGATTCTACTTGGCTCTGATAGAAAAGTATGCTTGAAATGTGGAAAACACTCAGAAATGAATTTGGGAAGGCTGCATCACGTGGTATTAGAGCAGGAAATTAACTTTGAAAGGAACACAGCATGGAAATAAGATTAAGCGAGAAAGGTATTGAGAGTTGCTGAAATACCTTGTTCTTAAGTGAGTGGCAGGTCTTTGAATTCAACAGCCAGTAGTTAAATCAAAACATTAAATAGTCATTCTTAACAGTTTGCATTTGAGGAGCAGGGGGCAGGATTGTGTTCATGTCTCTGAACTGACTCCATCTTATCACTGAAGTGCTTAGTGTTGCCATAAGGCAACAGGAGATAAGTGACTTTCAGTAACTTTCAGTAAGCACATAGTGGACTTAAGGTAAACAAGCTGATAAAATTTCATGAAACAACACATTTATTAGAGATATATGGAGCACCTACATGCCGTGAAAGATTTTACCTCGTGGGTGCAGCACACACGGTTTGTTGCCTATACTCCATCCATTCCCTTTCTTTCATCCTCCTAACAGTATTCAAATTTTTCTTTGGGAAGCGGCTGTTCCTTCAGTAGAGCAGCCCTTCAGTTTTGGTGCAATGGCCTACACCTCCAGCTGCCTGTCCCTAGCGGGGAATCTCATCTTCCATGCCACAGGGATTGGTTGAGGGACCCCTGGTGGAAGCCAATCAGTGCATAGTTTTTATCCTTGTCAGGGGGTGGTCCAATCCGTGTGAAGCTCTCAACTTTTGTCTTGCACTGCCCTCCCCGAGTGAGCGGGGTTACTCCTCCGGAAGTGAACAGGGAAGCTTGCAGGTCTGGTTGCTGGGGGCAGCCATCTTGTTCTGAGAGTAGCTAGCTTGGAGACCGAGTCCATACCCAGAAGAGAGGAGAGCCGGGAGGACGGTGGGAAAACGGAGCAAGAGCGCTTATGAGATCAGGTCAAGGGCCTCCCTTGCCCCGGGCTTCCCAGTTTCAGGATCCAGTGCATGCCATTTGTTGTTTGCCAGTTTATTTGCTCGTTGATTAGTTGGTTGGTTGGTTGCTGACGCAGAGAGATGGTAGGAAGTATAAAGCTTGTCTTTACATTCGTACAAGAAATGTAAACCTTGGTTGTTTATACTTAAGGTTGATTGTGGAATGACTGGTGTTTCTCCCTCACCCTTTTCTGGCAGGTGGTATTAGCAGGAGAAACACTTCTGTTTCTTTCTCACTCTTTTTTAATGTTTTATTTATTCTTGAGAGAGAGAGAGAGAGAGAGAGAGAGAGAGAGAGAGAGAGAATCCAAAGCAGGCTCCAGGCTCTGAGCTGTCAGCACAGAGCGTGATGCGGGGCTCCAACTCAGGAACTGTGCGATCATGACCTGAGCTGAAGTCAGACGTTCAACTGACTGAGCCAGCCAGGCTTCCCTGAAAGATTTCTCTTTTTAAAAAATTTATAGCTATTTCATTCTGAAGAACCAGAGATTTTCCTTGAAGCTCTGTTGAAGGAAACAAGATGGTGTTCGTTGCCAGAGAGAGTCAGGAGTAAGACCGAGGGAACTAGAAGGACATGAGGGGAAAATGACCACAATTTCCCCTGACTCCTTCTCCAAACAGAATAAGCCTGTTACAAGGCTTTCCCCCTGAGTCTTAAGACTTCGTTTTACGAACGTATGGTAAGAGGTTGGTGCTTGAGGTAAGACTTGTCTAACAGTGGCATTCAGATTAATATAGCCATGCCTGAGTAGGGGGGCCAGTCTGCCAGGGGCTTGGGTACACAAAGGACTGAGAATCTCCCAGGGGAGATCTCATTTTCTGGGAGGCCCAGGAGGCAAACTTGGCCTAGTGAAAAAAACCTCAGTTTTTAGAGCAGAGAGATAATTCGGAGTAGAGCCTCAAGTGGATTTACATGTGGTTCCTGAGATGGGAAATAGAGGGTTGTGGTAAAACACGCAAGAAGCTAAAAAGGGAAGGAGGAGGAGGAGAAGAGAGAAAAAGAATGTGGCTGGGCAGGGGCGGTCTTCAGGTGCTGGCCGTAGCCATTGTCCGTATGAACTTGGGTTTCTGCTGATTTTGGGGGTGGCTCTGTCTCTAGCCTAGACAGGATAATGGCCACCACTGGTGTGCTGAGAATTATTTAAAAAAAAAAAACCCCTCAAACAACCCCAAACCCCGTGATGATAAAATAAAAGGAGACCAGGTAGCAGCAGGAAATGTAGCTGGTAGCAATCGCTTGGAAGGAAAGGCTGCAATTTCATATGAAATTACTAGTTCTTCAAACATTAACAAGGTATCGAGCTTCTTCCACCAGAAAAATGCAGGGAAAAAGCTTTTATTGCTCTCTTGTGCAACATAATACCAATTTGATGGATTTGTAGAGGAATACCAACAGGTTCGTCTCTCAAAAGAAAGTCTGGTGCCCAGGAAAATATGTCGTGTGGGAAACTACTCGGAGGCAGTAATGGAGCTCTAGTGCACTCCAGCCAGACACTCCCAGGGGCCAGAGCAGAAAGTCTCACAGACTAAATCAAGTGCTCACGTTACAGGGATTGTTGGATCAATATAAAACGTCTACCCAGTAGCAAGGGGTAAGTTTATACACCTAGGATAGAGTAGAAGGACAACACGCCTGAAGCCCGTATCACACAGTTCTTTCAGTGTCCTTTCGTTCTCTCCTTTCTTTATCCCAGTGCTTCTCGACTCTGTCGCATCAATTCTCCTCATGATGGGGTGATTCCAAAGACTGGCGCCGAGTTTGAACAAGGGGGCTTAGCGAGCTCAAAGCGTCTGGAGTCGACACACAGTGGCCAGGATGCCTGGCCACAGCTGTAGTTCACTCACTTGTTTGCTGCACAGCTGTGACCTTTATCTCTTAGGCAGAGTGTATGCAAAGCCACCATGGGTTCCCAATGGCCGACCCATTTAGAGATGACATGTGTCAGTCTGAAGGGGGCTTGGTTTGTACCTTTTGCTTTGGTCCTTCCCTTATTTTCTCTTTATGAGTAAACACTCTTGAGTCTGTCTTTTAAAATATCACGGGGGTGCCTGGGGTGTTCTGTCGGTTAAGTGTCCGACTTCGGCTCAGGTCATGATCTCCCAGTTTGTGAGTTCACACCCTGCATCGTGGTCTCTGATGTCAGCACAGAGCCTGCTTTGGATCCTCTTCCCCCACCCCACCCCCACTTTTTTCTAGCCTTCCCCTGCTTGTGCGCATGTGCTCTCTCTCTCTTTCAAAAATAAATATTTTTAAAAAATTATGTATTTCATTCACTCTGTCTTTAACGTGTCTTTCAGATTGCCAGCCCAGAAGCTTATCTTTCGAATTCTTAACAGCACATCTTTTGAATTCTACTCATGTCTTGCAAGCCACTTGTTTACTTGCTATTGTTATTTAACACATCGTATGAGTCTTATCCATGCTACTAGCTTTTTCCTGTTGGCTACAGTAGAATTGAATATTCTCCACTAATAGCACAGACACATGACAGAATATAAGTTTTGCCTGCCTCACACACAGAGCACATCTCACCATCACCTATGTTTCAATGAAAGAACAGAACCAAACAAATCGAAAACATGGTCTGTACCCTTTAGCATCATAGAAAAAACTTAAAAAAGAAGCACCTGGGTGGCTCAGTCGGTTAAGCATCCTACTTCAGCTCAGGTCATGATCTCACGGTTCGTGGGTTCGGACCCCAGTTCATGGGTTCGGGCCCCGCGTCAGGTTCTGTGCTGACAGCTCGGAGTTTGGAGCCTGCTTCGGATTCTGTGTCTCCCTCTCTCTGCCCCTCCCTCACTCATGCTCTCTCTCTCTCAAGAATAAATGAACATTAAAAAAAATTTTTTAATGATAAAAAAAGAAAATTAAAATTTTTTTTTAAGTTAAAAAATTCAATAAAAATTTTTAATTAAAAATAAAATAAAATTCAGGTCACATATGAAACAATTAAGGAGAATTACTAATTTAAAATAAAGAGCCTCATGGCACATTTGGTCACATAGCAGATGTAAATGGGTTGTGAGAGCAACATGTCAGAAGGAAAGGCCAAATTGTTTAGTTAGCAAGGAAAACAATACAGCTGGAGAGAGGCAGCATTACATCCACAGAGGACAGAACTCATGTGATGAAGAGAATAGCTGTACTTCCTAGTGTTCTGTACATATAGTATTTTATATCCACACGACCACTCTGAAAGACAGATACATGGAGAGGAAAGCGAGGTACAGGCACCACTCAGCTAAGCAGCAGCCGAGCTGGGGTTTGATCCCAGGTTGTCCCTGCTCTTTTTCACCATGAACCTGCGTAAGATGACAGACATGGAGGGAAGAATGTGGTGGTTAAATGGGAAGTTGGAGGCCATAGAACATTTTTTTAAGTTTATTTATTTTGCGACAGAGAGAGCTAGTGTGTGAGAGCAGGGGAGGGGCAGAGAGAGACAGAGACAGAGACGGAGACAGAAAATCCCAAGCAGGCTCTACACCACTGCCAGTGCAGAGCCCAACACTGGGCTTGAACCTGATCATGACCTGAACCAAAATCAAGAGTCAGAGACTTAACTGAGTCACACAGGCACCCGGGTCATAGAACATTTTTATTTGTTTCACGAAAGAGCAAATGGAAGCCTCTGAAAATGGAACAATACGAAATCAGAATTGTAAGTTGCCTACTAAGGGAAAGTGCCTTTGGGTAAATGAAAATGAAGCAACCTTTGCCTATCCAAGTTTATCCAAGCTCAGTATATATAGTATACTTTCTAAGCCTTGAAATGTTTAAAGTGTGTGTGTGTGTGTGAATAGTGGTATACAAAGGTTATTAGCTGAATTTATTAAGCTAAAGACAAAGGTCTCAAGTGAGATTCCTATGTGTTACATATTCTGAGCTTTCCCACCCATGGTCCAAGGAGATAATACAGCATATATTCTTATGTGTTTGAAAATACATCTTAATTTCTTTGCATGCATGGACATCACATTTTGTAAAACATAAATAATTGCAAAATGTCAAAAAATTTGACCAGAAGGTGGAAATATTTCATCAGCTGGACCTATTGTCAATCATTTCAGATCTTTTAACTACTCAGATTAAATTCATTGGGATTTCTTATTTTTTCCTTTCCTTACTTGAATCACATTCCCCCACCCCCACCGACTATAATATCTCGGTTTAACTTCTGGTGGTAAGGATAGTTGCTATAATTGATATCTCCTTATTGCAGTTGTGTTTGACAAGCTTAAATTAAATAACATAACTCACAGTTTCTAAATCTAAACACGTAAGTAAATTGCATTCTTCCACATATTACAAAGTGGGTTACTGGCAGAATAGGGTAATAACTATGGTAGAGATGTGTAGGAGAGCTGTCATGAATTTGCCTCCATGGAAAACTAGTTCCACATCTAATTTCTGTCAAAGAAAATGACCTATATACCACTCAAAAGCGAAACCATTGTGGCAGCCTTTAATTGGTTTATGTAATTGGTCAAACATATTTAGTTACCTGGCATGTATTTTTCAGCTAAATTCTGTTGAAAAGCTCATCAGAAAGCTACATGACTTAATATTTGACATTTCAAGCATGTATTATCAAATTTTACTGGAAAGTTATTAGCACTTTCAAAATTTCAGGCTAATGAAATAATCATTTTTGACCTTTGATTGTTTACCTGTCTGGGGAGGGAGCAACACCAGAACTGTTTTCTGATGTAAGTGAGGCCCTGCCCGTGGAACTCCCCTGGTTTATTTCTGTGACCTAGTCATGGTGGATCCTCACAAAGGGCATGAATCTTGGTAGGCATTTTGATTTTCATGAGTTAACACTCTTTATCTGCTCACTAAATCTTATTGAACTGTTCTTGCCAGGAATAATGACTACCAACTCCTGATGACCAACTCTCAAGAGTGTCATGGGGCGATGAGCCCACTGATTTCCCTAGTATTCTGATGTCTATACCTGAATCAAGCTAAATCATGAGGGACCACATGGTGTTGGCCCTTGTGGAATAGCACTCTCTTGGACGCTGTGCTCTTGCATCTTGTTGGGATATTAAACTGCCATTAAACTATTGAATTTATAACTTACTAGCCAATCTCCTTTCCATGTTGCATAAATCTTATTTTGCCACTCTGGCTTTGGTGTCAGTAGCAGAAACCAGGGGATTTTGCTTTATGATCTCTTGGTCTAGGTGGCTACCCGCTGATTGGGACACCCCTCTGACTGGTAATTCACAGTGGGGTGGGTTGGTGACAGTGGTCTATTTCTGGAACAGTGGTCCATCACTTTCTCAATACCTACTCAAGGGTCTTTCCTTCTGGATGTTGCCTAGTTTCCTGAATATCCTGAATATCTTGAATATATCCTCCCATAATCCTTCTCATGGTTTCCTTCCACCATCCTCATTGCTCAATGCTACCATCCTTTTCCACAGAACAATGATCTTTCACATAGAAGAACAGAGGTTCTGGCCCTCGGTCCTTCTTCTTTCTTGGGTTTCTCCTGGATCTTAACAGTATCTCTATTCATGTTAGTGTCTAGTGACTTCTCAAGAGGGAAGGCTGAACACTGGTCTCAGGCCCTCAGGAGCAGAGGAGGAAGTGGCAGATGCTTCAACTCTATTTGAAGTATCTAAAGTCAAACACATTTCACCATAAATCTTCAATACTCCTCATGTACAGATGTGACCTCAATATTCACTTCCAAGTTGAGCTGAACCAAGCCCAGTTCAGTGTAGGCTCAATTCCAGTGTGAGGTGAAGATTATACTTTTATATCCTTTCTTTTTCTGTCCAAAACTCAGCTCTCCATCTCTCAAAACCCGTTGTTCAAATGTTTTCAGGAATTTCTCCAAGATCTCCATATGGAAAATTTTTAAATTTTATTAAGAGATGTCAAAGAGAACCTGAATAAATGGAGAGACTTACCATGTTATGGGAAGGAAGACAGCATCATAAAGATGCCAATACTCTGCAACTTGAATTATAGGTTCAGAACCGTTCCAATCAAAATTATGGAACTTGCTAAACTAATTTCACAACTTATATGGGAAAGAAAAGGGTCAAAAATAGCCAACATACTTCTGAAGTATCAGGTTTCAGAACTTAATGGGAAGCTATGATTAAGGCAGTGAGGTGACAGTATAGGGATGCTCGTGGGCTAGATATCTACATGGTGTTAAAGTACCATCAAATGCTTATTGATTAGATATTATTATATGTTCAAAATACTTATATAAATTTATAAGAGAGAAATTTGGCAGACACAAAATACATCAATTAATGAAAGTTAACTTCACCAATAATGTGACAAATCAACATCATGTACCTCTATATAGGATGCACTGAGAATGGCACAGAATCACTTCTGTGGTCTCCTGGCCCCAAATGTATAACCTAGAGGTAATTGTGAGGAAACGCTAGACAGATCCAAAATGAAGGACGTTCTAGAAAGTAACTGGCCTGTACTTCTCAGAAGTGTCAAGGTCATGAAAGACAAAAGACTGAGGAACTGTTCCAGATCAGAGGCTAAGGAGACACAACAACAACATGCAGCATGAAAGACACTGTTGGCACAACTAGCAAAATTTAATGGAGTGTGTGGTTTTGGTGGTGGTGTTATAGTAATGCTATCCTCTCAGTTTCAGTGGTTGTATTTGTTGTGTAGGAAACTGTATTTGTTTTTAAGAAATGCATACTGGGGTGCCTGGGTGGCTCAGTCGGTTAAGCGTCTGACTTTGGCTCAGGTCATGATTTTGGGGTTTGTGAGTTCGATCCCTGCGTCAGGCTCTGTGCTGACAGCTCAGAGCCTGGAGCCCGCTTCAGATTCTGTGTCTCCTCCTCTCTCTGCCCCTCCCATGTTCATGCTCTGTCTCTCAATGCCTCTCAATAATAAATAAATGTGTAAAAAAATTAAAAAAAAGAAATACATACTAAAGTATTGATGAATAATGAGTTTTTTGAAAGTTACTCTCTGAAATGGTTTAGAGAAAAAGATCACACACACACACACACACACACACACACACACACACACACGAGGACAGAGAAGAAAATGAGAATAATGTAAATGATAGAATGTTAACAGCTATGGGGTGGGTGAAGAATATGGATAGAAATGCTTTATATTTTTCTCTCAACTTTTCTGTAAGTTTAAATTATTTTAAAATAAAGAATTAAAGGCGAAGTTGGGAATTTCTACAAACAAAAAGGAAAGGATACATGACATAACATAAGAATGGAGGAAAACAAAGAAACGTTGCACCCAAGAGCATTTATACGTGGCTTATAAGGCCATGATGACATACATATTTGGCCTCATTAATGGTGCTGATCAAGACCACAGTGAGGCACCATTTTCTATCTGTTTAACTGTCAAATTTAAAAATCTGTAAATTAAAAAAAATCTGTAAATATCAAGGATTTAGTTTCAAATGATCCATTATAAATGGCTGGAGGGAACATAATTTGTTGCCGTCACTCTAAACAACAGCTCATCATTATCTCCAAATGTTGAACATTTACATACCCTGTGACTCAGCAATTCAAAAGGTGTATAGCTAAGAACATCACTAATACATAACCTTGGAACATGTACAGTATGCTCATGGCACTACTATTTACAATAAGAAGAACCTGGAGGGGTGCCTGGGTGGCTCCATCGGTGAAGCATGTGACTTCAGCTCAGGTCATGATCTCGCAGTCCGTGAGTTCAAGCTTCACATCGGGCTCTGTGCTGACAGCTCAGAGCCTGGAGCCTGCTTCAGATTCTGTGTCTCACTCTCTCTCTGCCCCTCCCCTGCTCATGCTCTGTCTCTCTCTGTCTCAAAAATAAATAAAAACACTAAAAAAAATTTTTTTAAAGAAAAACCTGGAAAGGACCTAAATGCTCATAAGTGGAAGGATGAAATGAACTATGGCACATTTGCACCATAAATAATTTTAGCAATATAACATGAAACGAAAAAGGAAGTCATCCCCCAATCACATACAGCATGATACCATTTTGCAAAGTGAAAATACCTAAAATTTTTAAAATGATGAATATATAGGAAGTTCATAAAACTGTATAAAAAGAATGCAAGAGATAGTGGATACACAGGATGTGTGTTTTTGTTGCCATATAGAACACTTTGCTTTGAGGTGAGTTAATGTTTCTATATCCAAAAAAACAAAAACTTTTGGTAACTTAATTTTTTTTTTGTAAGAGAGAGGGGCACAAGTAGGGGAGGAACAGAAAGAGGGAGAGAAAATCCCAGGCAGGCTTCCAACTGTCAGTGCAGAGCCTGATGTGGGGGTTGAGCTCATGAACAGTGAGATCATGACCTGAACCGAAAGCAAGAGTTGGACTCTTAACCGACTGAGCCACCCAAGTGACCTGACTTTTGCTAACTTTTAATTAAAAGGCCCTTGTGGCTTTTATTCATCAAATTCTAAAAGTCTGAAGGTTCAGCCTTATCCAAGGTATCCATTACACAGATTTGGCCTGTAGTTTATTGTGGTGGACAAAATAAGAAATGTTATACCCTAAAATATAGTCTTCATCAAGACAGAGATTTTTAATATCTTTTGTGTTTACTATTGTATCTCAGGGATCTAGAAGAGTACCTGGAACATAGAAGACAATCAATAAATAATATTTCCCAATAAATAATAATATTGAATGAATGAAAACTGTTCTCTAATGTTAAAGGGTCACACTGAAGTAATATGAAGTGTCCAGTTGGTGGAGCCCATGTTGCATTTGTTGACAGCATATGACAGAAGAATTGGAAAATTCGGGAATGAATGCATCTATATCCTCGCGTGAATATTAGGTGGTTCTACGGGAACCCGTCATATGTTTAGATTTTTCTCTGATACATATTAATTGGCGCCAAACTTCAACCTTTTTCGTTTGGCATTTGTTTGTTTAACAACTTCCTAATAATAGAAAATTTAAATCATTTGGTCTTTGAGTCAGTGTTAAGTGAAAAGTTTCTCCTCTCTGTGAACTTCACCTAGATTGTTAAGTTTATTGCATTTATTTCTGGCTGAAAGAGTGTTAAAGAATGAGAAAAAATCTGTTTAAAAGAGAATGAGAGGCCATAGGTGGTAGAGTATGTAATGTAACTGTCAACTCTGGTGACATGCTTCTAAAGGAGAACAGAATCAAAGCAGTTTTCTCTATCATGTAGTTTAAAAGACCTGGCATTCATGTAAATGCAGTGTATTTGAATCAAATTATTTTATTTATTCAGTTTTCTTCCTTGAGCCACTGACCTAGATGCTCGTGGTCATATGGTTCTGTACACCTGCTAACCAGGCCCACTTCTCACCCCTTCCCACTTTGGAAAACTTTGCTGTGCTCTTGGAGCTCAGAATCTGTCATCTGCAGATTTCCTAGGCCCTCTACTTCTCTGAATAGTCTCTTTCCCTCTTCGCTCAGTTGAAAGCTGGCTCTTGTGTGAGGACCCTGCTTTCCTGCCTCTCTCACTTGTCCTCCACGCCCTCTTACCAGGGGGCTTGGAGGGGCCTGTCTGTGCCCTGTCGACCATTCTCCTTCCACTCCCTGAAAACTCCCATCTTTGAAATCCTTACCATCAAACTGTTCTACAACCCCCACTTGCTTCATCATCCACTTCCGTCCCTCCTCCTCATTTCTTTCATATTTTTAGCTCCTGGCTTACTGCCATTGTCTTCTTAAAACTCCTGTAACAATTTTTGGTTACTTCAATATTCAGATAAATGATCCTTTCAACACTCTGGGCTCTTGGTTTCTGAACCTCCTCTTCTCCCAGGATCTTGTCTGTTTCCTTACTTCAGTCCTCACTCCCACGGTCATGCTGGCCCTGTGTTGACCAAACCGATTTTCTTACCTTAACCGCAGTTTCAAGCACCCACTTCTCTACAACCACAGCCTCTCTAGCTCAATGTCTCTGACGCCCTCACTTTTCCAAGCCCCGCAAGACCTTCAATCCACTGATCTGACCAGCTTTTCTCCTTCTCTCGCTCTCCCTCATGACCTCATTTTACAGCCATACTTGGCCTGGATTCCATGCTTTGACATCACAGTAGCCCCCTTGCTTCCTCTTTCATCACAGGTGCTTGGAAAACCCCAATCCCAGCTTGCCTAATTCGCTGCCTGCTCCACACCTGCCTCCTTGCAGGTGAACATGACTGGATGAAACTCTGCAGCCATGACCCCCGGGGCACATATGAAACGCACCCCCAGTAACCTCACACTGGCCTTTCCTGCTGCCTGCAGCCCTACTGCCTCTCCCTGGCCCATTCTTTCTCCCATTTTTCTCGGCCAGTGTTTTTTCACGTTGTGCACTAAAAAAACAAAACAGGTTGGAACAGAATAGAACTTTTTTTTTAATTTTATTTTTAATTTTTTAAAATTTACATCCAAATTAGTCAGCATATAGTGAACAGAATAGAACTTAATAGCACATAATAAGGATACATATTATTTCATGAAATGCTTGTTTCAGTTATATATATACCTAAATTTACATATACATGTGTTGGGTTAGGATATAGAAGGTACTTTGCATTGAAAAAAAAAAGTTCAGGGTCATCTGGTGGGTTGAGCGACTGAGTTCAGCTCAGGTCATGATCTTCTGGTTCATGAGTTCAGCTGCATAGGGTTTGGTGCACAGCAGGGCAGAGCCTGCTTCGGAACCTCTGTCCCTCTCTCTCTCTGCCCCTTTCCCGCTGGCACTCTCTGTCTCTCAAAAATAAATAAAAAACTTTTTAAAAAGTTCAAGAGGGACACCTGGGTGGCTCAGTTGGTTAAGTGTCCTACTTGGGCTCAGGTCGTGATCTCACAGTTCATGGGTTTGAGCCCCACATTGGGCTCTGTGCTGACAGCTCAGAGCCGGGAGCCTGCTTCGGATTCTCTGTTTCCCTCTCTCTCAAAAATAAATAAACATATATATATTTTTTTTAATAAAAGAAGTTCAAGAAGCACTGTCTTAGGCAATTACTTCACATCTCCTCTCACCTCAATCTTCCATCACCTCCTCCATCTCCTCACTGTCATCTGATGGCCCAGCTTCCTACTGTACTAAAGAATGAGGAGGAGTTAGAGAATCTCTTCACCTGCCCAGCTGCCTGTGCCCATATTGCATTCTCCGTCTTGTTACCGTCTGCATCCCTGAGCCCCTTCCCTCCACTTGTCTCCTAGATTCCCATCAATCCTCAGCTTCACAAGGACAGTTCTTATTAATTGTCACGTAATTCGTTAGAACTTCATTCAGTTTCTTTCTTTCTTTTTTTTAAGTTTATTTATTTATTTTGAGGGAGAGAGAGAGAGAGAGAGCACACGTGGGAGAGGAACAGAGAGAAAGGGAGAGAGAGAATACCAAGCACACTCCACACTGCTGTTGCAGTGGAGACACAGAGCCCTGATGCGGGGCTTGAACTCGCAAGCCGCAAGATCATGACCTGAGCTGAACTCAAGAGTTGGGTAGTCAACCGACTGAGCCACCAGGCACCCTTCATTCAGGTTCTTTGTAAAGGTTCATCAATTCGCCCCTCTCTGCTAGATCATTCTTATTAATACCAAAATTCTGCAGTAGCTCCCATCTTTAAAACAAATACCAAAAAACAAACAAAATCTTTTTTGATTCTTCTCTAGTTACTGTGTCATTTCTCTGCTCGTGTTTACACCAAAACTCCTTTAAAGAGTTGTTCACACTCAGAGGTCTGTCCTCCCATTTCCATTTACCCTTACTCCAAAGAGGTTTTTGCTCCCACTATTCTTTAAAACGTTTTAATCAAGGGTGTCAGTGACCTTCACTTTCTTAAAGCCAGTGAACCTCCCTGGGAGAGATCACTCTGTCCCTCTTGAAACACTTCCTTGTATAACTTTCTGGACACCAAGAACTGCATTCCCGGTTGTCCCCCAACTGTACCTCCTACCACACAGGTCATTCCTTGTGATTGTTGGAGTGCCCATGTTGGAGTCAAAGCGCCCAAGGTCTCAGTCCTTGGACCTCTTCTCTTGTTTATTTATGTATACCCCTTGGAGATTTTGTCTAGTCTCATGGCTTTAAATAGCATTTGTATACTGATGATTTCCAAACTTAAAGAGCACAGATCTTTCCCTTGAAGCTCCAATTCATATAGCCAACTGCCTCCTTAACCTCTCTCTCACTTGGCTGCTTTATAGACATCTCAAGTTAAGTCTGAATGCCTGCTTGACCCCTCCCATAGTCTTCCCCCTATCACGTAACTGGAACTCCACACCTGTAGTTGCTCAGGGTAAAAGCCTTAGTACCAGCCTTGACTCCTCTCTTTCTTTTACATACTACATCCAGTTGATATCACCAAATATTGGCTTTATGCTCAAAATATAACCTGAATTTAACCACTTTTAACTACTTCCACAGCTTCTACCTTGGCCCAAGCCACCGTGTGCGGGAGATATTGGGGATATAAACGGGAAACGGCATGCTTGGTTGAACTCATCTGATTAATAATTGTAATGTAACAGATTAGTGTGATAATATAAGAATAATCACTGTAGGGTGAAACATGCAGTTTGGAAAATCTTTGTAAATAAGGTGACATTGGAACCAGATCTTGAAGGATGAGTAGAAGTTGGTCAGGTGGGAGAGAGTTTAAGGCAGAGAGGGTAGCGCATGGAGGGATGGTGTGACCTGGGAATGATAAGAGATTTGAGCAAGTTGAAAACAATTTCTTTGTTGGTGTCATACTCTGAATGCTAATAGTGGAGCACTTGAAAGAGGACCAGAATGTAGATGTTTTCCTGAAGCATTTTCATTTCGTTCAATGACCATTTTGAAGGCAGATGTGGGTCAAATGTGTTATATAGTCATATTTGTGATGTTTCGATGACTTCCTGACTTTGCAAATCTATAAATAGCTCTAATGTTTGAAGTTCTTTAAACCTAGACCTATATGTAATATAATCTATTTTACTCAGAGTTTTGAAACAAATACAAGCACATTGTGTCTGACCCTAGTAGTTTTCTATTAATAAATTAAACAAGCATTTACTGAATACTTTCAATATAGCAGACACTGTACTAAGTGTTGTAAGGGATAACAAAAGTCAAACTATCAGGCCATGAAAAGACATGGAGGAAACTTAAATGCATATTATTAAGTGAAAGAAGCCAATCTGAAAAGGTAACATACTTTAAATTTTTTTTAATGCCTATTTATTTTTGAGGGAGGGAGGGTGAGAGAGAGAGAGAGAGAGAGAGAGAGAGAGAACATGAACAGGAGAGGGACAGAGAGAGAAAGAGAGACGGAGACATAGAATCCAAAGTAGGCTCCAGGCTCTGAGTTTCAGCACAGAGCCCGACTCGGGGCTCGAACCCACAGACTGTAAGATCATGGCCTGAGCTGAAGTTGGACGCTTAACGGACTGGGCCACCCAGGCGCCCCAGTAACATGCTTTATAATTCCAACTATGTGACATTCTGGAAAAGCCAAAATTATGGAGATAGTAAAAAAAAATCAATGGTTTCCAGGAGGGGAGAGGGAGATTGATGCATAAGCAGAGCACAGAGGATTTTCAGAGCAGTGAAAATACTCTGTATGATATTATAGTGATGGATACATGTCCTTATATATTTGTCTAAATGCATAGAGTGACTCTAGTGTAAACTATGGAATTTGGGTGACTTGTTTTAATGTTTGTTTATTTATTTAGAGAGAGAGTACAAACAGGGCAAGGGAAGCGAGAGAGGGAGAGTGAATATACCATACAGACTCCACGCTGCCCATGTGGAGCCCAACGCAGGGCTCAATCCACAAACTGTGAGATCATGACCTGAGCTGAAGTCAAGAGTTGGACGCTTAACCAACTCAGCCACCCAGGTGCCCCTGGACTTGGGGTGATTAAGATGTGTCAGTGTAGGTTCATTCTTGGTTTAAAAATGTTCCCTTCTGGTGAGTGATAGTGATAATTGGGGAAGGCTAGGTGTGTATATGGTGCAGGGAGTATATGGGAAAAGTCTATACCTGCCTCTCAATTTTGTTGCAAGCCTAAAACTTCTGTAAAAAAATTAAGTCTTTTAAAAAAAAGTCAAAGTTAATGTTCTTAAGGGGCCTATGTCTTTTAAAGAGTGATGTGCTAGAAAAATAGATCAGAAGGCCAGAAAGAATATATTTTACCCTCCTGAAAATGTCCATTCAAGAAGTGTTCAAACGATAAATAAAACAGTAACTTATAACAATTAAATAGCAGATTAAAATACTTACATTTGCCAGTCTGCAAAATTAATCTGTCAGTGTAAGAAAGTTCTGGCATGGAAATCCATTTTTCCTTCATATCTTTCTGTTTCAGAGAATGAAGTGTGTCTTTTGTTATTGAGTCTCTCACTCTAGTCCCTTGGTGGCTTTCTGCTGGTTTCCTCTGGGATGTTGCTGAGACTGAGGGAGAAGATAAGAAAATGAATACAAGGCAACGAGGAGGTCATTTTTAGTGAGCTTTTCTTTGTCTTCCACCTTTTCATATTCAGAGGCTTCTTCTCCTAACAGTTCCTAACATTCTCATAACTCCTATCCTAATATAATTTTTCCTGTGACTGTGGAGCCCTGATACCTCCTCCCTGCCCACCTCCGACATCACCCTGTTTCCTTTCTTCTTTTCTCATTCAGCTTCTTTAAGGGTCACCCTACACTCACCATCTCCACTTCCTCACCTGCCTTTCATGTATCAATTCTCTGCAATTTGGCCTCAGTGCCCATCATTCCACCAAACCCTCCTTGCCAAAATAAGCACCAGCCCAGTGGCATTCATCTCGCCAAACCCAATGATTATTTTCTTGTTCTTATCTTTTTTGGACTACTCTGCTGCAATTTTCACTCTTGATTTCTTTTTCTTTCAAACTCTATGCCCTTGACTTTCATGAACTACTCACCCCTGGTTATGCAACTTCTTCCTGCTTCCTTTGATTGTCTTCGTGGGCTAGTCCTTCTTTGCCTTTTCTCAGTGACTCTGAGCTCTGTCCTTGGTTCTTTGCTGCTGCTTCTGTTTGTGCCCTCCACAAGAAAACTCATTTTCTCTTACCATCTTAGATTTCTTACTCTGATTGTCAGAACCCGGATTGTATAGCAAATTGCCAACAGCATATGTCTGCTTATATATCAATCTTCTGCTTGTAGTCATTTGATGTCACTCTACATGGTGAAACTGGAACTCATTTTCTTCCCCACCATACCCCAAACTTGTTCCTTCTTCATCATCTCATTACTTTCCCTTCCTCCCCCCATTCTGTCATCATCTAGGATGCAGATCCTATGTCTATTTATTTCCTGAATTGATCCCCTCCCTCCATGTCTGTTACAATTGCTTTCGTTCAGGCCACCATCATCCCTGCTGATATCACTCATAGCTTTTATGTCATATTGTTTCATGCCTCCATGAGTTCGGTCGCCTTCACCTGAGGCACCTTTTCTTGGACTGATAGACTTATTCATCCTTCAAGACTTGCTCAAGAATCCTCTTCTCTAGGAAGTCTTTCCTGCATTATGCATAATTTTATTTTACTATCATGAATTTATTTTTATTGCATTCACCTTTAAAAATAAATTATCTAGGGACGCCTGGGTGGCTCAGTCAGTTAAGCTTACGACTTCAGCTCAGGTCATGATCTCATGGTTCATGAGTTTGAGCCCTGCGTCGGACTCTGTGCTGATAGCTCAGAACCTGGAGCCGGCTTTGGATTCTGTGTCTCCCCCTCTCTGTCTCTGCTCCTCCCCCGCTTGTGCTCTCTCTCTCTCCCCGAAATCAATAAACATTAAAAAAAATTTTTTTTAATTATCTATTTATGTGTCTTGTTTACCCCATCATGCAGTAAGCTCTGTGAGTACAGAGACCATGCTTTATTCATCATTGTTTTTGTGGTACTTAACTCAGTGCCTGGCATATAGTAGGCTATTGAACCTAAATGTAGCTACGATTTTCCCACTCAATTGCAATCTACAAGCTTTGGTACATTACAACATGCTTGGCCTTTGACCTTGTTAAACAAACAATGACTGAGTGTTTCCTGTGTCTGGGCACTGTGAAGGAGTGATCACAATGTGCCCTGAGAACTGCAAGTGGACTAATATGGCCATAGTGAGGTATTGAGGGGGGGACAAAACCAGAGAAGAAATTCAGGACAGCTGGTGAAGGGCCATGCACACAATGGCTTTTGTTCAGAAAAAGAGTGTTCTGTGGCAGAATGAAAAAGGATAATGAAGACAAGTTTAGAAGCAGAGAAGTCTCTCACAGAAGCAAATTTGGTACTTGGATCACATCGCATTATGATGTGTCTATCTGGATTTCCGATATTTTAAAATAACTTTCCAATAACAGATTGTGGCTTTAAAAGTATTGAATTGTATTTATTCATATATTTATTTCATAGCCCTTATTAGTGAATATTAGGTGCCAAATATTATATATGTGGTTTCTTGGGGATCTCAGAGTAATAGATACCATCCTTGGCCTCAAAGAACTCATGGTCTGGTGGAGGAACTGGACACAGGACTGATTTAGTATCTGTGCTATGGGAGAAGTGAGCACAGATTGCTTCTAGAGCACAGAAAGGGAATCACCTCTTAGATGGAAGTTGGAAGACCAGAGAAGGCAGTCTGGAGTAGCAACTCTGGGCAGAATTTTGAAGGATGAATAAGAATTACCCTCTGAAATAGCCTGGAGGCCTGCCAGGTCACTCCAGGCAATGGGAACAGCTTGTGCAAAGACTCAAATGGGACGAGTGAGTTTATAGTGGCTTAATTTATGGTACAACTTGGGGTAGGACCAGGAATGAAGCAGAAGGGGTAAGCAGGCAGGCCATATTAAAGTTTACATTTTATCTTGAAGACGATGTCATAAAGAACTTGATTTCTGACCCACTTTCAGTAATGGATTAGGTAGAACAGGGTAATTGCCATGCTTTGTACTTAAGAAACTGAAGTATATATAGTAAGTGAAATCATCAAAATCATTGGGGCTTTTTGGTAGAAATATTCTTAAAGAAGAAAGGTTAGTGAGTCTTTCTCTAGTCACCAATCTGTATTTCTTGATTTAGATCTGTCTCTGGCTCATATTCAGAAATTGAATCCAAGAAATCTTACAGTTTCCCAGAGGGCCAATAGTTCCTGTAATAACTACTCTCATGACATTTCCTGGATATGATAAACTCTCTCGTCCCATATTTACAGATTTCTAACACAGAGATTTTCTTCAGCTTGAGCCCTTAGATCACTGTGCAGTGTGCCCTCACAGCAAGGTAATGATTAGCCTGGCAGGGAAAGCCAGGGGGTCTCTAACAGTGGCCTTACCTGGCTGCAGTGCTATCTCCTGTATAAACAGAGTGGGTCAAAGTTTTATTTTTTAATTGCAGAATAATTTGGGTTCCTTAGAACACTGTATAATGTGTCTCAGAGCAAAATAATTACTCACCTAGCAGAAGTGGTAAGAGTATCTCTACTCGTTACATACCTCTACCTTCATTCTGAGATGTGACCCTGTCAGAGAGGGATGATGAAAGAATATAGTTTTTTAAAAATGTTTATTTGTTTTTGAGGGGGGGGAGGGGCAGAGAGAGGGAGACAACAGAATCTGAAGCAGGCTCCAGGCTCTGAGCTGTCAGCATAGAGCCTGAAGTCAGAACTGTGAGATCGTGACCGGAGCTGAAGTCAGACACTTAACCGACTGAGCCACCCAGGCGCCCCAGAATATAGTTTTATAATTTAATAGATGTGCCACATCCTGAGGGTGAGTTTATTTTCTGTACTGGGTTTCAAGATTGCTGTGAATTAGCGCATGTTCTTTTCAGGTGGAAATAACACTACTAGTGTTTAGGTCATTGGTGAATGCCTTTTCTAATGTTAGCCTTACTGTCAAGACTGAGGAATAAGCCACACAGCTTCCTTTTCCATGGGAGAAAATTTTGCACGTTTAGATTCTTCTGAGTAGGTTTTGCCTTCTTTTCTACCTGGACGCCCCACCCCTTTTTTTAGGCCTACATTTAGTCTGTCTTTTTTTTTTTTTTTTAAAGATTGTATTTGTTTTAAGTAATCAATCTCTATACCCAATGTGGGGCTCAAACTCACAACCTTCAGATCAAGATCACGTGCCCCACCAACTAAGTCAGCCAGATATCCTTGGTCTGTCCCTATTGAGTACTATTGTGTTATGCATGTACAATTACAAGCAGCCAAACTTCAGACCCAAAATGTGAGCCAAATGTTGTTGAAGTGAATAGCATTCTTTTAATTCAAATTTAAAATAAGTTCATTTTTCCTATACATTAGTCTTTAACATTTAGGTTTGTTTAAAGACATTTTCAATAATAAATCAGGATTCTCCACAAAGATATTCACTCATAATAATGGTGGACTGTGGAAGATTTAATAAAAATGTAAGGTCAGTCAGCTAACACCAAATATCTCCACATGGCTGCCATTCTGTTAATGTCATATTAACACGTCCGTAACTGAACCAACTTCCCTCCACTTTACAGAGGCCTCCGTGTTTTTCTAACCTCTGGAGGAAGGTAGCACAAGATTAGGGGAGTTCAGTGACATTCAGACTCAAGCCAAAATAGGATGGCACGCTAGCTTTAAGACCTTTGCAAGTTGTATAATTTTTCTCGGCCTGTTTCTTTACCTGTGGAAACGGAAGAAAAATCCCAACCTCACAGTGTTGTAATGAGAATTAAAGGAGCTATCATATGTAAAGCTAGCAACCAAGAGTAATGAATGTTGGGAAATTCTGGCCTCTTCTTTTCTCTCTTGCCAATATCCAGTCTTTTTTTTTTATTATTTATTTTTATTAAAAAAAATTTTTTTTTCAACGTTTATTTATTTTTGGGACAGAGAGCATGAACGGGGGAGGGGCAGAGATAGAGGGAGACACAGAATCGGAAACAGGCTCCAGGCTCTGAGCCATCATCAGCCCAGAGCCCGACGCGGGTCTCGAACTCCTGGACTGCGAGATCGTGACCTGGCTGAAGTCGGACGCTTAACTGACTGTGCCACCCAGGCGCCCCTATCCAGTCTTTAACAAAGTCCTGTAATTTCTTTTCTTGGAAATATTTCACATATGCCTTCCTTTATATTCTTACAACTCTGAGTTTATTATGTTATACTTGGATTACTGCAAACAGTTTCTTAGATGGTATCTGTCTTTCCTCTTCCCTTCTACAGATCATTTTTCCCCTTAATATTGAAAAGTAAGGGGCACGTGGGTGGCTCAGTCGGTTAAGCATCTGACTTCAGCTCAGATCGTGATCTCATGGTTCATAAGTTGAAGCCCTGCTTCGGGCTGTGTTCTGACAGCTCAGAGCCTAGAGCCTGCTTCAGATTCTGTGTCTCCCTCTCTCTCTGCCCCTCCCCTCACACTCTATCTCTCTCTCAAAAATAGGTAGACATTAAAAAAAAAAAAAAGGAATTCTGAAGTCTTCCTAGAATGGTGACTTCCACATTCAGTTTCCTTGCTCTAGAACTTTATTGACACCATGATTTTTTTCAGAAATATGTCTAATCACCTGCTTGACTTTCAGTATGCTGTAGAGGAGGCAGTGTGTTAGAGTGGAAAGAGCAGATTTTGGATTCAGACAAAAGTCTGAAAAAAGCGCTGGGTACAGGGTTTATATCCATTATATATTGCAAAAGTAATCTTTCAGAGAACTCAACTGTAAAATAATACCTATTCGTGCAGTAGAGGATTGACTCAGCAAGTTTGCACTATTCAAACCCTGAATGTTTCAGAGAAATGTGGGGACCTTGCCTGACCTCTTAGAAATAATCTCTAGGCTCTTGGAATGCCTTGTTTGTTAACCTGAAGCTTTGGGCCACACCAGGTATTTTATACTAATGATATGGTTTATATGTGATTGAATCTGAGGGTGCTCTTAGGGACCCCCAAATTATGGTACTTCTCACAATTTTTGTAAGAATTAAATGAGGTAGTTCCTAAAAAGCATTTGGACAGTGAGTTGGTGTTTCGTTCACACTCTTATCATTCCCTCCCCTCATCTCTGCTGTCTTACACCTGATAGCTCTGTGACACCGAGGCCACATTTCTTACTGACTAGACACACTATACCTGAGTGCCTTTGCCCATGCTGTCCCCACGGCCTGGACCAACCTGGTTTTCTGATTGGCTCAAAAGTCTATGTATTCCTTCCTAGCACAGCTGTAATTCTCCCCTCTCTGTGGATCCCCCAGTGACTACCCCAGCCTGGGCTAGTTTCTTTCCTTCCTGAATTTTTATTGCACTTTTACCTGCTAACAAAATCTGGGTGCTACCATGTGTACCTATATATTGGGCCTCTAAGTACATTGTAGAAAACTTGAGGAGATGGAATATGTTTTATTTTTCTTGGTCTCTCCCTGGGTAGATTCTTACTAAATGTTGATTTACGGATTTACCCATAACTTCATATTTTGACCCCAGATACTCTCAGGAGTGTGTACCTTTAACTTAGGTTTAATGTCTGTTGCCTGTGTCTTGAGTTGTTCAAGTATTTTAATGTTCCAGACCCCCTACCCCCCACATGCTCTTTGACTGCCTCCTCTGCTATGGGCCAGGTCCGTGTTGGCAGCGATCATATTCACCAAAGTCCTTTTCACTCTCATGGCTCTAGAAGGTTCTGGAGTTACAAATGCATGACCTGTTTCCCAGACACATTATACCTGAAGTTATTGTTGCTTATATTTCCTTTTACACCTATCCAATGTCTACACGTTACTTAAGGCACAGCGAAAGTGCTCTTTCCAGCAGAAAGCTATTCTTGATTATCTCCTCTCATGTTAGTTTTTGTCCGCATTTATGGAATTGACTGTCTATATACAATTATCAACCTCCAAAGCGGTCACAATTGTAAGAATACCATCTTCTCTGACCTCCCCATTTCAACTTCTGCAGTTTGCTGGAGCATGTGGCAGCACAATGCTGGTGTGATGATAATAAAACATGTATTGAGCACCCACTCCATGACAGGCACCATGTGAAGCTCTTTCATTACCTTATTTCATCCTTTTTTAAAGATAATTTTTTTTAATGTTTATTTATTTTTTCGAGAGAGAGTGCGGGAGGGGCAGAGAGAGGGAGAGAGAGAGTCTCAAGCAGGTTCCATACTCAGCGCGGAGCCCAATGTGAGGCTCAATCCCATGACCACAAGATCACGACCTGAGACAATATCAGAAGTCGTATACTCAACCGACACCCAGGTGCCCCTAACCCTTATTTTATAAACCAAAAGTACGAGAGTTAGAAGTAAAGTGTTTTACTTAAATTTACAAAACCTCAAGAGTATCAGGATCAGAATTTTAAAAACTCTTTAAAATTCTAATCCTAACTTTTAATTTTTATTTTCTGAGAGACAGAGAGAGACAGAGTGCAAGCAGGGAAGAGGCAGAGAGAGAGGGAGACACAGTATCCAAAGCAGGCTCCAGCCCCTAAGCTGTCAGCACAGAGCCTGTTGTGGGTCTTGAACCCATGAACCGTGAGATCATGACCTGTGCTGAAGTCAGACTCTCAATCAACTGAGCCACCCAGGTACCCCTTAAGATTCTAATTTTAAAGATTTAAAATTTTTTTTCAGCAATGTCTACACCCAGTGTGGGACTCAAACCCACAATCCTGAGATCAAGAGTTGTGTGTGTGCTCTACTGACTGAGCCAGCCAGACACCCCTCTGTTATTTCATCTTTGTAGCAGTCCCATGAGGTGACTAATAGTAGTATTCCTATTTTACCAGTGAGAAAACCAATACTTAGAAATGTTCAATGACCTCACACTTGCCCAGGTGCACTTCATTAATAATCCAGACAGATTCTGGATTTGAAATAAGATGACCTTGTAAGTCATGAGTACCAGTGTTCTTTTCATCACTCTTGGCTTCTCTTGAGATTTTGGGAAGGTAAAAATTCATTCCTTTCTGGAAAACAATTGAGGCTCCTGGGCTTATATGAATTATTTATTAACCACCATACTGCCTAGACAATTGTTTAACTTCTAAAGGCATAATTCCTTCAGTTTATTATAAAATTATGTAGTCAGAGACTCACTTTAATACCTCATATTCTCCACAATGACTAGCAAAGTACTTTGAAAATGGTAACTGAAAAAAATATTTGTTACTTTTGTGCTATATTGTTTTATTTATCCAGATTCACTTTGAAAATACCTATTTATTCAACTAGGTTATGAGCCAACCCTAGCATTATACTTGTGAAGCCCTCCGAATGGAGTCTGTGTGGCTTGAGAAATCATCCTAGACTATTGCCATGGCAGTTCTAGATGATACAGTGCCAGTTAATGGATGTATCTAAGAAGTAGTATTTATTATTAATGGTCTAAGAAATTCTTCCACAATCCTTTTTTCATGAGTTGAAAAAAATTGTAAGAATAGGAACATTTTTAGGGGTGCCTGGGTGGCTCAGTCAGTTAAGCGTCTGACTTCAGCTCAGGTCATGATCTCACAGTTTGTGTTTGAGCCCTGCATTGAGCTCTGTGCCGACAGTTTGGAGCCTGGAGCCTGCTTTGGATTTTGTGTCTCCCTCTCTCTCTGTCCCTCCCCGGCTTGCATTCTGTCTCTGTCTCAAAAAATAAATAAACATTAAAAAAAAAAGAATAGGAACATTTCTCATGTTTATTTGTTTATTTTTTCCTTTCATCCTACTTTATTCTAGTCTATGGTTTTATTTATTTATTTATTTATTTTTATTTATTTTTAAATTTACATCCAAATTAGTTAGCATATAGTGCAAAAACGATTTCAGGAGTAGATTCCTTAGTGCCCCTTAAGGGCCCATCCCCCCTCCCACAGCCCCTCCCGTAACCCTCAGTTTGTTCTCCATATTTAGAAGTCTCTTATGTTTTGTCCCCCTCCCTTCTTTTATATTATTTTTGTTTCCCTTTCCTTATGTTCATCTGTTTTGTTTCTTAAAGTCCTCATATGAGTGAAGTCATATGATTTTTGTCTTTCTCTGACTAATTTCACTTAGCATAATACCCTCCAGTTCCATCCACGTAGTTGCAAATGGCAAGATTTCATTCTTTTTGATTGCCGAGTAATACTCCATTGTATGTATATGTGTATATATATATATATATATATATATATACACACATACATACATACATACATACCACATTTTCTTTATCCATTCATCTATCGATGGACATTTGGGCTCTTTCCATACTTTGCCTATTGTTGATATGTTGCTATAAACATTGGGGTGCGTGTGCCCCTTCGAAACAGCACACCTGTATCCCTTGGATAAATACCTAGGTGTAATTGCTTGGTCATAGGGTAGTTCTATTTTTAATTTATAAAATGGTACTTTGAAACAACATTCATCTGTGCTCCATGTGTTTTGCAAGTTGGCCCTAATGTAAATAAAATTATATTTTGATGGTGAAAACCACTGAAGAATCAGTGTTTTGTGATAAAAATTGGGACAAGAGGAAACTGTACAATATTCCTTTTTTTGTGTTTTGATTCAAAAGTAATTGTCATCCAAATCCAATTTCAGAATCATTATTTTGCTGAAAGAATACTAAATATGACAAGGAGGGGTCACAGCTTGAGTTTCTGATACAGTGCTGGATTTATTCAGCAGGGTGAAGAACCAACATTTGGAAATGTTCTTGTTTACCTGTCCACCTAGAAAACTGTCCTCTAGAAATCATTGCCAAAGGGGCTGTATGGTCTTCACTAATTTTCTGATGCAATATTTATGGTCATAATAAGGATTCATGCTCAAGATTTCAAAGTAGGTAGAGCTCTGTAGGAATAGAAAATATTTGTCTACTTATAGTTTTACTTAGAAAATATTTTCTTTTCCAACTTCATTCTTAACAATTTCTTTATCCTTAAATTTCTTGTTTTCTGGTAATTTCAGAAAGTTTACTATCAGCAAAAACATTTTACAGACAAGGTTTATGTATTCTTTTGTACTTCTAAACTTAACCTGAAATGTGTAATGATTATATCTCATTGATTCTCTAAGGAGGCAATATACTCCAGTTCTGACATTGTTTAAATGCTTCTATTTTCTTCTTTTGTGCTCCTGATCTTTCCTGCCTTCCCCGCCTTCCCCCTGCCCTGTGTTCTCTCCATTAACTTGTATTTACTATTAAGTCACTAATACCACACTTTTTCCACTTGGAGTTATTTTCTTACATTCCATTGTTCCAGGTATTTATTGCTGCTCAACAAACCACCTCAAAACCTAGGGGCTATAATCTCCTAGTTCTGTAGATGGTCTGTGCTGAGCTGGTGAGGTTTTGATCGGAGTCATTCATACAGTTGCAGTCAGATGTCAGCTGGGGCTGCAGTCATCTGAAGACTGTGGTAGGCCAGTGGTTTAAGTTAGCTCTTGCAATAGTAGAGAATGCTGATGATGGTGTTAGCTGGGAGCTCAGCTGATGCTGTGAACGAGACTGCCTGCATGTAACCTCTCGATATAGCTTGGGCTTCTTCCTGCATGGTGGCTGGGATTCAAGAGGGACATGTCTTAGAGCATTTCAAGAGGCTCAGGCAGAATTTCCAAAACTTTTTTATGAACTAGCCTTGGAAGTTCAAGAATGTACTTCCACTATGGTCTATTGGTCAAACAAGTATCAAAGTCCAGCCCAGATTCCAGAGGAGGGTAATTAGATACCATTTTTTGATTGAGCAGTAGAATATGTGGAATGGGAAAGATTTTGGAAAATATATTATGCCAAATTCATTTTTATTCTTGAAAAAGGCATAAGTTGTTTATTTTACCCTAAATATTTCTTGATCAAAGTGACTTCACCCTTGGAGGATAAATGCCAAATTTCTTAGAGATCTTAAGAAAATTTGGGAAATGAAATTCAGCTGAAGGCTGATGCTAAGCTATGGGCACACAGTGGACAATGGAGCTGTGTATGTGGGAAAAGGGAATCGGGTTAGGAATTAGGAGTTGGGAATTCTAATCCTGACACTCTTGAGGTTTTGTAAACTTAAATAAAACACCTTATTTCTAACCCTCATACTTCTGGTTTATAAAATGAGGGTTAGGAGTGTCTGGGTGACTCAGTTGGATGAGCGTCCAGCTCTTGATTTCTCCTTAGGTTGTGGTCCCAGGGTCATGGGGTTGAGTCTAGCATAGGGCTCTGTGTTGAGTGTGGAGCCTGCTTAAGATTCTCTCTCTCCTTTTGCCCTTCCCCTGCTTGAGTGCGCATGTGTGCTTGCTCTAAATAGATAGATAGATAGATAGATAGATAGATAGATAGATAAAAAATGAGGGTTAGATTTGATTAGTGCTTTTCTATCTTGTCTGTGCACTAGAATCATGTGAGAAGCATTAAAAAAATATACAATCCCTTATAACGATTCCAGGCAAGGGTGAGGAGATTGATACCATCCTACGCCCCCAACAGTTAGGATTGAGAAACACTAGATTAGATCTGTAATACTTTACCAAATATATTACTTTTCTTCAGAGTCTCAGTTATAGACTTTGATGGCACATTAGAATCACCTGGCAACGTGATTGTTCAAACTCTGTGGTAGGGCACAGGTGTTGATATTTGAAAATAGCTCCCCAGATTATGTGAAAATGAATCTAGGGTTGATTACTTCTGCCTCAGAGGAATGGTTTTTAAACTGTAGCATGCATCAGAAGGTGTATTTGCAAATAACGTATTGGATAAAGGGTTAATGTCTAAAATCTATAACTAATTTACCAAACTCAACACCCGAAAAAACAAATAATCCAGTGAAGAAATGGACAAAAGACATGAATAGACACTTTTCCAAAGAAGATATCAGATGGCTAACAGACACATGAATCAAAATCAAAACCACATTGAGATACCACCTAACACTGGTCAGGGTGGCTGAGATGAACAAATCAGGAAACTACAGATACTGGCGAGGATGTGGAGAAAGGGGAACACTATTGCACTGTTGGTGGGAATGCAAACTGGTGCAGCCACTCTGAAAACAGTGTGGAGGTTCCTCAAAAAATTAAAAATAGAATTACCCTACGACCCAGCAGTAGCACTATTAGGAATTTATCCAAAGGATACAGGAGTGTTGATTCATAGGGGCACATGCACCCCAGTGTTTTAGCAGTGTTATCAACAATAGCCAAATTATGGAAAGAGCCCAAATGTCCATCAATTGATGAATGTATAAAGGAGATGTGATATGTATCTACAATGGACTACTACTCGGCAATGAAAAAGAATGAAATCTTGCCATTTGCAACAAATGGATGGAGCTGGAGGGTATTATGCTAAGCAAAATAAGTCAGTCAGAGAAAGACAGATATCATATGTTCTCACTCATATGTGAAATTTGAGAAACTTAACAGAAGATCATGGGGGAAGGGAAGGAAAAAGAAGTTACAAATTGAGGGGGAGTCAAACTAGAAGAGTCTGTTAAATATAGAGAACAAACTGAAGGTTGATGAGGGTAGGGGAAAATGGGTGATGGGCATTGAGGAGGGCACTTGTTGGGATGAGCACTGGGTGTTGTATGTAAGTGATGAATCATGGGAATCCACTCCTGAAGGCAAGAGCTGATTGTATACTCTGTATGTTAGTTAACTCAAGAAGGTATTGTGAATATATGTGTTTGCAGTATATTATGATGTTTTGATGTCTTAAACACCTTTCTGACTGGGGACAGTCTGCCCTTCCCAGGGCTAGCTAATGTCTAGTGATGATAACTTGCCTAGGAGTATGCCCTTTATATGCAAAACAACTAATTCTGAGTTTATGCCCCCAACAGTCTCCTTATCTAACTCTTACACACCAAGAAAATTTCCCCCTGCCTTAAGTTATCCCAGGGCCAGGTACCAGACAACTAGAGAAACAACCCTATAGCCCAAAGCCCACCAGAATTATTCAAACTAGCCAATCCGAAACTGTCCTGTCTTGTCTGGTCTTTCCCTGGAAAGTCCAATAAAGGCTGTGCCTTAACCCTTCTATTCGCTTCTGTCTTCTGCCTTTTGACCACCTGGTGTTTTCGCCTGTGTCCTTTTATGGGACCTGTGAGTACAGTAAATTTCTTCTAAGCCTTGTCCTTTTCTCCTCCTGTGATGTGCCAACTTTACCATACCATATCCAATAAGAATCACTCAAAGGGCTTTATAAAACACTGATTGCTGGGCCCCACCCCTAGGATTTCTGATTCAATATGCCCAAGATAGGTCTGAAAATATGCATTTCTAACAAGTTTCTGGGTGCTGCTGATGCTGCTGGTCTGGGGCCACATTCTGGGAGTCATTGCAGCAGTGTTGAGCTATTATTATTAGCGTGAGTGGGTTAAGGAAGCCCCTTTCAGTTGACTGAAAATAGCAGTAAACTGCTATTCTCTGACTTGAATGTGCATCCCTGGTGATCTTGTTAAAATGTAGCTGCTGCATTTCTAACAGGTGTTCAGGTGTTGCCCATGCTACTGGACCACAAAGAGAACTTTACAGCAATGCACTTGAATAAGTAATCTACAGAGATCATTACAAACCTAAAGTCAGCCATTAGGGGAATTAGGATTTTTTTAAAAAGACCAGGGAGAGAGCCACATGTGAGTTAGCCATGTAAACAAATTGAAAAATGACAAGTAGTCCTGGAACGACCTGAAGACAGGAGCTGTACAATAAAAATCCTGCCACCTTCCATGCTAATTGAGCCTTTATCAACTTTTCTTGTCAACATTTTGCTTTTTCATGTATTAGGTTTCTTGTTATGAAATTTATTGTGTATAATGTATGTAAGGGATGGAGAAAGTATACAGAAGAAAATAGCAAATATAGTCCCATTTTAAAAATTACTTTGACCCAGAATCAGAAAAGTCTAAAAGTAGGTGAAAATAGCAGTCAGTTTATAGTAGTGTTTGGGGTGGGTAATTCTTTGTGGTGGCGGGGGGGGGGGGGTGGTTGGGAGGAGAAGAAGGGCTGTCCTGTGCATTGCAGCATATTTAGCAGCATCCCTAGCCTCTACCCACTAGATGCCAGTCACACCCTCCCACACTCCCAGTTATGATAACAAAATGTTTCTAAAATCACCAAATGTCTCCTGGGAGGCAAAATTACCCCCACCCTGGCTTAAGAATCATTGCTATAAAAGCAGCTACTGTCTTCATTTAAGTGATCAAAAATAAATAATCAACATATTAAATATTTGTTTTCAACCTTACTCCTCCAACCAACAGAAAGCGCTGTTCACATCAAGAAGGAACTAACAGTCACATATTTAAAAAACGTGGAATAGTTTATCAAATGTAGCCCTTTGAACAACGTGTCCTGGTTTGCCCAGAATGTTAGCATGGGAAATCCTAACTCATAGGAAACTCCTCCCTTTTCTTTATCTTTGTGTTCTATAGAACCCAGAGAAGGGGATCATTCCACATTTGTTGGCAGTGAAGGGAACTGACATTTGTTGGGCGCCTGTTTGGGGTGAATCAGATGTTTTACGTGCTCCCATCGCTTCGTCCTCACAGTAACCCAGCAGTGTAGGTGGTCCCATGTCAGATGAAGCCGCTGAAAGCCAGAGTAATGTAGAAGCTTTCCCAAGATGGCAGACCAAGCAAGTGGCAGAGAGAGGGTTCAGCTTCAGGTGTTTCTTGGAATGTCTGCATTTTTTCCACCACACCACTCTCACTAGTGGGCTTAAATATTAGGTTGCAATCTGTTTTTCCAGGGTTTTGGGAAAGTGTTTCTACATGAGGGAAGTGGGAACATGATTTCTAGCCCCTCAGTCTTTTACAGTTGGGCTCTCACTGGTGAGTTTCCAAGATTAAAGTCATTTGGAGTAGACTCCCTCCATCTTCTTGCTTGTCTCCCAGTACAGGAAGAGAATCTGCAAAACACTAGAGCATCCTGTCCTGTAAGTAGAATCAAACTATGAGGATCCATGTTCACTAGGGACCCAGAGACTATAGTTGGAGTCCATTAGATTCCATTAGAGTCAAACATCTTCTGCAATTTCATCTAGCTCTTCAGGTGAGAGAGTAATTGGGTTTTTCAAGGTCTTGGTGAATTATATTGCATAGTGGCCCATCTGCTGTAAAAGATACACTGATTAACAGCAAAATTATATTAGAGATGTCTCGTTATGTTAGAAATGCTATTTTCTGTTTCAGTTCACTGCAATCGGACAGAGCACAGTAGCTTAAAATTGTCCTCAGTCCTGGGAGAAACCTTGGGGAGAGAAGATTAGGAGAATGATATAAAGGAGGAAGTAGCTGAAAGTAGCCGTAGGATCTGGAATGCAACTAAAAATAGGCTGAATGTTTCTAAAGACTGGAATTAAAATCAAGGCAACCACAGGTTTGCATAACGCTTTTCTAGAAGTGGTCCTTATACAAATGTCAATGAGAAAATTAAGGGTAACCAAAAATTGCTAGTTGTCACTTATGAAGTGAGCATAACTTGTCAAAGAAACCAATTTACTTAATGAAATCAGTTATTTAAGAATAAGTTGATATTTGTCTAAAGTTTAGAGAGATTTTTAGATAACTTTAGGTAGGATAAAAATAATAAAACTGAGTAGAGTTGAACTCTAATGTGTGTGTGGTAAACTCTTCATGTAATGAGAATACTTTTCAACATTTGGCAAACCATTTCATTTATTGGACTTTTAAAGAAGAATAAGGTTCTTTATTGCCACATATGTTCCAATGACAAAGTAGCACGTTAGCAGATTCTGGCTGCACTGACCTTTCATTCCTAATCTCATGGTTAGGTTTTTGAAAATAAATAAGGGATTTGTGGATTATAAATCTTCACTAGGGGCCCTTGATCTTCTAAGGAACTAAAAAAAATCACATCGTGGGATGGAGCAGGAAAGATATTCTTTAGATGATTCAGTCTAAAGAGACAGTTCAGGGAACATGAATATCACGTTTAAATATTTGCAGAAGTTGCAAGTAGAAGACAGATTAGGTTTTTATAAGTCACAAAGGAGTACATAATTGGGATCTTGGATGGAAGTTATAGGGAGACAGATTTCCACTTCACTGTACAGCAGAATGCAAGGCTGTTCCAGAAAGGAATAGGCTGAATGATTGGATAGTGGGTTTTCATACACATCAAGTTCATGTGTATTTTTTCATTCATTCATTTATGCATTCACTGAACAAATAATTACAAGTGCCTACTATGTGCTAGGGACTGTTCTAAATTCTGGGAATACCGTTTTGGCAAGAAAGACAAGGCCCCTGATCTCCCTTATGTTTTAGAACGCAGTTGACAAACTTTTTCTTTGAAGGGCCAGATAGAGAAAATTTTCGACTTTGCAGGCCATATGGTCCCTTGCAACTACTATAGCATGCCATTGTATTGCGGAAACAGCCATAGACTAGGAGTTGGCAAACTGGACCACAGGACAAATTCTTCCCACCATCTGCTTTTGTAAATACAGTTATATTGGAAAACAGTCACACTCTTTCATTTTTGTGCTGCTTAATTTGCCTTTATGCTACAAGGGCAGAGTTGAGTAGTTGTGACAGAGATAGTGTGCCTTGTAAAGCCTAAACTACCCACTATCTTACCCTTTGCGGAAAACATTTGCTGATCCTTGCCATATGACACGTATAATGTTTTATTTATTTATTTATTTATTTATTTGTTTGTTTGTTTGTTTGTTTATTTTGAGAGAGAGAGAAGGAGAGAGAGAGAAAGAGTGTGAATGAGTGGGGAAGGGGCAGAGAGACAGGGGGACAGAGGATCCAAAGCGGGCTCCACACTGACGTTAGTGAGCCTGACGTGGGGCTTGAACTTGTGAACCATGAGATCATGACCTGAGCCGAAGACAGATGCTTAACCAACTGAGCCACCCAGGTGCCCCAAAATGACACATATAAACACAGGTTTATGGCTGTGTTCTAAAAAGACTTTATTTATGGGCACCGATATCTGATTTTATATAATTTTCACAGGTCACAAAATATTCTTAAAAATATTTTTTCCAATCATTTAAAACTGTAAAAACTACTCTTAGCTCACAGGTCATACTAAAACCAAGGTGGGGTGCATTTGACCTGTGGGTCATACTTTGCCAGTCCCCGTTCTAAAGTACTTTAGTCAATGCAGACATTTTCACTGGCAAGGGTCTATTTCTATCCTCATTTATGCTGATAATTATAAATTTCACTATTATGCTATTTAACAAAATGGTGTTAATTAGAGAAGAAGGTCACCAAAGTGCTGATAGTTATCTCTGGAGTGTGGGGACTTTTTGATAAAGTTCCAGCTGCCTTTCCCCCCTATTTTATCATTTCAGTGTAAAACACTGATTACAACTTCTGAATGGGCCAGGGTTGTATTTTAGCCCAACTAATACATGGTATCACACTTCCTACACTGAACTATTTTGAAGTAAATTGCATATATCATAACACTTTAATATTTAGAGACGTTTAGCTCTTTTTCCCACAGTGCTCCTTTTATAGGCTTTTGGGCATACTTTGCATAATTAAAAAAGCCTATGAATCTCCCAACAAAAGAGCTGTCCATTTGGGAAACTATATTTAGAAGCTGGCTGTAATTTTCTTTTTTACCCCCAAAGAGCAATTTTTTCTCCCTTTATGTCACACATCATGGTCCAAGGGAAAAAAGTCAAAGTATTTGATTAGGTGTTTGACTGAAATGACTAGTAAGTTCAATTTTAAACAGTTGATCTAACAACCACTTTTAGGTGCCACCTGGATATTTTGTTCTGAAATAATTTCATTTTTTTCTAGGGTAAATTTTTGTTTCTGGCAAGTGTCCTACCTCTATGTCAAAATTCTGAGTCACGCTATAAACCTTCCTTTTATCCTTGAGCTCTTTCCCTTGAGCTTTCTTTCTTTCATTTTTTTAAAAATATAATTTATTGTCAAGTTAGCTAACATACAGAGCTATCGCTTTTTCAGTTGTTACAGATCATAGGTACCTTCAGTTTTTAAAATATTTTTTCTTGCTCTGTCATATATTAGTAGCTTTACCTCTGAAAACTGAAATTACTTTTGAGTAATAAAATTGAACTCCCCTCCCATTTGACAGATTAAAGTGTTTTGCATTCTGTGCTTATTTTGCCGTTGGATCGACTAGTACTGTTTTGAGGAGCTAAAGCCAATAGGTGTCTCCTGAAGAGAGCAAATGCAATGTCTCATTACTGGAAACTCGTAATGAGGGGCAAATGGGACTCTCACTGGCGACGATCTAACCACTGGGATGACCTTAAACTAGATAATTTATAGCAGCATTGTCCTCAAACATAAAAGGTGACGTTGTTTACTTGAGCTCTTTATTTGACTTGTTTATTTGCTTTGAAAGTAAAACGAATTCGTGTTCTTTGAAATAAGGAATGGGATTGGGATTTCCATTGACTTCAAGCCTTGACTCCTTGCCTTTCTCTGACAAGAAGCTTGCTGAATAATCAAGTCACCTTGACTAATGGGGCTTTTGCTTTCTGTGGTTCAACTCTTACCTAATAAAGTCCTTCACAGTAAAATTCTTATTTTCATGTGGAAATGTAAGGTAAAGGCTTATTTCTGTAGGTTTTATACATAGAGAATACAAACAAATCAGTGCTCACTGCTAACACTAACAACACTTCCCTCCCTTCCTTCCTACAAAAAGGGATATTTAATTTTGAAAATCGGCTTCTGTTTTGGGGACATAGATACAAAGCCTCAAACTGATGTTGATTGTGGGGCACAAGCAGATGCAAGGACACTGAGGTCATAAGTGGTAAACAGTGATTACAGTTATTACATTCACTGTGATCTGTTATGCACAGATTCAATTCCCTTGACCCACTGTTGCAAGGTTACATACTTTGGCAAAATCCAAACTCTGGTTAAATCCAACTCTCCCCTGACTCTACCTGGACCCAAGCAACTGACTGTGGGTGGGAAAAAGCACATAGTCATGAGAACTAGTGTCAGCTTCATTTTATTGCACTGACCTCAAATTGGCTGTTAAGGCTGTCGGGAAACTTGACTGCACTTCCTTCTTTGGTTCACCAATCTCCTCTTTCAGACTATATTCTTAAACCCAGGGTGGGCACTGAGAAGTGTCTATGAGTAGGGGCGTGGGTTGGAATACAGGGAGAGGACATAGATTACCAAGGCTGGTTTAGAAGGGATCAGGGTGTGCAGTCAAATGCAGTGCCCAGGGGCGCCTGGGTGGCGCAGTCGGTTAAGCGTCCGACTTCAGCCAGGTCACGATCTCGTGGTCTGTGAGTTTGAGCCCCGCGTCGGGCTCTGGGCTGATGGCTCGGAGCCTGGAGCCTGTTTCCGATTCTGTGTCTCCCTCTCTCTCTGCCCCTCCCCCGTTCATGCTCTGTCTCTCTCTGTCCCAAAAATAAATAAAAAACATTGAAAAAAAATTTAAAAAAAAATGCAGTGCCCAGATTTTTTAGTCTGTCTCTAGTCTTCAAAAAAGATCTCAGACATGAAATCCTTAAAAAGGTGATGGTGCATAAAGACTGGATTAAAAAAACATAGTAATAAAAGTAGCTATAGAAAATTTGTGTAATAGACCTTTAGAGTAAGATCAAAAAACAGCAGCCAGCCCCCAAATTTAATAAATAATTTCAACATAGAATTTTTACAACATAACAATGTTGCTTTATAACTTTTCAAAATGTACAGTATTATAATACAGTGAAGGGTTTTTAAAATAATCTTTATTAATAAAATCATAGGAGATCTCTGCATTTTAAAATGTTTTCAGCAGTATGCCATGTTAAGTATTTATAAATGGTTGCATTGTCTTTGAAATAGCTACGCTGAATATGAAGTATGCAATGCTAAAATCTTTCCAAAACAAAAGATGTACATAAAAGTTGGCTAAGGTGTTCCAAATCCTTTTCATATAACTTATAACTCAATAGGGGGTTGTGACTTCATAGAGATCTTTAATCATTTTTCTTTGAAGATACTATCCAAATAAGAGTCATATTTCCAAATCAGTTTCTTTAAGCCTGTTTTTCTTCAACTGCTGTGGAGCAAGAACTGAAAATCATCAGTGATCAAGATTATTTTTCAATATGTTTGTTAACAGATATCATGATAATCCTTTTAGTTTAAAAATTTTTAAGTTCACTTATTTATTTTGAGAGAGAGAGCGCGCACAGGCTGGAGAGGGTCAGAGAGAAGGAGAGACAGAATCCCAAGCAGGCTCTGTGCTATCAGTGCAGAGCCCCCTGCAAGGCTTGAACTCACAGATGGTAAGATCATGACTTGAGCCAAGATCAAAAGTCTGATGCTTAACTGGACTGCGCCACCCAGGCGCCCCATCCTTTCACTTTAATACTTCTGATTATCTTGCAGCTTAAGTACCTCATTTACCTTCATAAATACACGTAAAAAATATATACCATGTCATTTAATAATATGGTATTTAGTGTTTAATTCTTGATCCTTTGAACTAAAAAAATTTATGGTCATATCTAGTAAGGAAGAAAATTTTGTTAAACAATTTTCTATGTAAAGCCATTTTACTTCCATGGGTCGGATAATAATATTGAAACTTTTCTTTGTTATCAAAAATGCTTTATTAGTTTATACAATAATTTCTCCATCAAGGCATTACTCTTAATTTGGTAACACTTCTAACAATATCCTTTCATTTGTGAAGACTTTCACAAAGATTCTTGCCCACTGAGCTTTGTTGATGAATACATAATTAAATGCTAAAATACTTGGGCCTACTTTTTGTAAAGGTTAAAACACACATTGCCAACCACCCATAGTTGTGCATCTTTTTACGCAGTAATGAAATTGGAAAAAGGGAATTTCTTCCATAAAATAATTTTAAGTGTTTTAATATCGACGATGCCTTTCTAGTTAAGGTCTGTAGTTGGGAAAATGACATTTTCCCTGTGACTCTTTACTTCATATGATGCTTATATATGGCAAGCAATAAAACTCCATCTTACTTTATCCTTTTGGAAATCAAATTTACCCAACTGCTCTTCATTGCACAGCTGATTCTTGACATCTTTCCTATCTTACTGAGTCTTCTTACAACAATATGATTGCTCAACAAAGTAGAAGAAAATGCTTTCATTTGTATTCTTTTCGTTAAATGATAACCTCTTGTATAGCTGTTAAGATTATTTTTCTTTAACAAATTATGGCTTACTACATTTTGTGACTGTGTTATTCTAGAAGAAGTAAGGTCTTTATTTTTCTTATAAGACTTTTAAAAACAGTTTCTTTAACCTTGATTGATTCATTTCTTTATTAGAAAAACATGTTGGTAGAGTAGACCTATTACTCAATGCTTCTTTGTGGTGAAACCATAAAACTGTTTGTTTTCAATGAGATATTATTGAAATTTGAAAATTATATTTGATATTATAAAGTATGGGCTAAAAGTGTGTTCATATCCACATGAATATCACAGCTACAAATTCACACTGAAGGTATGTGATGTTTGTTTCAAAATAATGAATAGTACTACTATTGAGGAAGTAATTTTCTGAAATATTCTGAAATTTCTGAAAACAGTACCTCAGCTGGCTCCTTTCTCCCTATCTATACTGTACTCTTTGGAAGGAATTTACTATGTGGAGACCACACTGAAAGATTTGGGTATCACGCTCCACCTACTTGAAGATACAGTATCTTCTGCATGGGAAATTTGTCTCTTCTCCCCCACCTATTTGTTCAATCATTTATTTACATTAGTAAAGACTCATGATATTATTTTATACTTTGGCTTATAATTCAAAAAACATATATTTAGTTGCTTTCCTTTAACATACCCCCTGTCAATATAGGTTGAAGTTTTTTATTTTCATTTTTTTTATTAGCGCTTCTTTATTTGCTGGCACTACAAGCAAGCTCATCTTTGTATTTCTTGCCCCAATCCTTAGAATTAGGCATTTCTCCTGGGGGCCTTGGTTGCTTTTTTTGGAGAATGGTATTAGAAACAAAGATCTGGGTGCTAGGTGTTTTTGCTGCTGCTTGGGTGTCATTGCTTGTAGGTCTTTTCAGGTGGCAGAACAAGAAAATATATGTGTATATATTAACGTGTATATATACATGTTTCTGCATGTAAATATCCATATCAATATTAAGATAAACATGAATTCATACTGATGTCTCCAGCTCCAGTCTTACCACATAGATCATTGTAATCCAGTCTACTAGCCTATCTGTAAATTCCCACTCCAATAGTCAGAAACCTGGCTCCTGCAGCCTCCCATCCATTTACTCGTTCAATCTCAGAATATATGTATAGAAGTATCAGAAGAATATATAGAGGAATCAGAATATATAGAAGAATCAGAATTGTTAACCTATACTCCCATGGAAAACAACCAATTAACAGATACTTTTATGTGCAGTTTCTTTTGTCTTTAGCTTTACAGACTCCATTCACCTCCAAAGTTACTTAGGTCAGGATTTCCCCCCACCCCCTTCAATGAAGTTGTTACATACATTTGTAACACAATTAGATTGTCTTGTTACATTCTGCATTCAGAATGTCAGCACAGACCCTGACACGGGGCTCCAACTCACCAACCACAGGATCATGACCTGAGCTGAAGTCAGATGCCTAGCGGACTGAGCCCCCAGGTGGCCCTGAGATCCCCCAACGTTTTAAATGATATTTTAAAATCACGTACTAAGGTTCAGTCTTTGTGCTATAAAGTTTATGAGTTTTGACAAAGGTACAATGCCTCGTATCCAACATTATAGTATTGTACAGCATAGCCTCCCTACCTTAAAACAACCCCTGTGCTTTACCTATTCAACCCTTCTCCCACCCCTAAACCCCTGGCAAGCAGTGAATTTTTACCATTGCTATAGTTTTGTCTTTTCCAGAATTCCATACAATTGGAATCATGCAGTATCTTCCACCCCAACTGACTTCTTTCATACAGTGTTCTGCATTGAAGATTCATCCCTACCTTTATGATGTTTGCAGGTTTGCTAGGGTTGGGAATACTACTTTTCTTTGATGAAATGAGGGCCGTGCAAGATACATGATTGGCTAGAAAGCCTATATGTACTCCCCCCACCCCCACCCCCATGTATAAGGAGAGAACGGGGAAGAGGAAAGGAGAATAGGAGTTGAAACTTTTTAGTCTTGTGGAAAGAACATCTCTTTAGGAACATCTCTTTTTATCAGTTTTGTTCATTGTTGTATTCTCAGTGTATACTAGAATATAGTAGCAATTTAATGTTTGTTGAATGAATATTAGCATGAATATTAACACTCCACTGTGTTGAGATGTTAGAAAAGCAATTAAGTACAATGCTAATTTTTTTCACCAATTAAATAGACATATTAAATATTCTTTATGATTTTGAGCAATCTGTGGGCATGTACAATTTTAAACTTTTTTCTAAATTAAGACTCCCTTCCCCCCAGATGCTAAAGTATATCAGCATTTTCTGAGAAACTTAGGCTCCTCGATCAAATACATTTCGGAATTACCACGTAGCTGGAAGTATTAACTTACATTTATTCTTCCTATATTTCCTCCTTCCTCTGCTTCCTTCCACCAATGTAAACAATAGCCAACTTTGTAGTTCACTGACTTGGTGGTGGTGGTGGGATGGGGGAGGAGGTAGGACAGAAAATAGCAAGAGTTGACACATCTTTTAAATGATTGGCCAGAAGTTGAAAGGGGGCAGAAGAAAGGAGATGAGTATAGTGGAGTGACGACAAATGTTTAACAACAAGCTCTGTATGGAAGGAGGGGCAGAAAGTCCTGACTTGTGGCTTTTGTAGATTCCCATGGTGTAAATACTCTACCATGGCCAATATCGAGCTACAAACATCAAATCTATGTGCTTGCGAAATTCCTGGATATTTGCCATTGGGCTCTCATGAGCTGGTCTGATTGCAGGATTCCACGGAGAGTGCAGGTTCTGCTCTTCTTCCCACCTCTCTGCCTCCAGCCTACTTAAGAAAGGGGTTTACCCAAGTTAAGGCAGAAGAAAAGGAAAAGGAGTAGGAAGGCCTGAGAAATTCCTCTTGGCATGGCTAGGCAGGAGGGACCTTGGGCAGCTTTATGAAATATTCCTGAGCCTCAGCTGGGCCTTGCAAGCATTCCCCGAGGAGCAAAAGAAGACAGTGGTTCATCATTCAGCATCAGCTAGTGTGTATCAGTGACCTGGGGATGGGGGGTAGGGCTGGGTTTGCCTCATTCAGCAGCACTGCCCATAGCCCTATCCCCACACACATGCCTTAACACTGCCTGAAATTCCCAAACTATATCCCAGCTCCAGGAAGTAGAGAGAAATCAAGAAAACAACCTGAGAGTATGTTTTCCCCAAGAGTGGAAGTTTGGTGTCATACCTTAAGCTGTAATCTAGAAAATTCTGTTTTTAATGGAAACTGGAGTTTCCCTTCTACAAGCACATATTATATTATAGGAGTTTCACAATCATATTACAGACTGAGATAGCTCTGCAGTAAAGAAACCTGTTTAACATTTTAGGGGCGCCTGGGTGGTTCAGTCATGATTTCACAGTCGGTGAGTTCGAGCCCCACATCGGGCTCTGTGCTGACAGCTCAGAGCCTGGAGCCTGCCTTTGGATTCTGTGTCTCTGTCTTTCTCTGCCCCTCTCCTGCTCATTCTCTCTCTCTCTCTCTCTCTCTCTCTCTCTCTCTCTCTCTCTCAAAAATAAATAATAAAACATTTTTTAAAAAATTAAAAAACGAAACCTGTTTAACTTTTTTAAAAATGTGAACATTTCATAATCTCAACAATTTTTTTTAAAAAGAAGAAAAAACATTTAGCATCCTGAAGAATTTGTTTTCTATGGAACAAATTTTTAGAAACACTGTGGTGTTTTTTGCCCTCTCTCTCTCTCTCTCTCTCTCTCTCTCTCTTTGTATAGAAATATGAGCAATGTAAAATAGGAATTGTAATACTATTTCAAAACTCTCTGTTTTATTTAGCCTATTGTTCCTACATCCCTTTGCTTCTTTAATGGGATATTTTCTTGCCTATAACACATGTCTGGGAATAATTTGGAGGCAAACTGAAGAGTTAAGGGCATGATGAATGTTCTCCTTATCCCTTTTAATGAATCATAGCACAAACTTGGAAATAGTTCCTCAGCTGTCCCATTAAGGCATCCGAGGAATAATTGAATAGGTCAGCAAGTGCTCAGCTAAACAAAAAAAAAAGCTGCTTATTACTGGAGAAGCCCTAGGAGAGGGGTTGCTAGTTAGTAGATTGGGATTTACTTGTAGGTTTTGAAGACTTCCTTGAAAATATCTCTAAGCTAGTTGCTTCTGTCACACCTTGCATTTCTTCCTGATTATTAAGGTTTCAGAAAAGAGGGGAGAATGGGCAGGGATGATGTCCCCAGAACACACATATATGTGCTCTGCATGTGCGTTCTCTCTCTCAAACACACATTCAGACACACATTTCCTACACATTTTCTTGTCTTTATGGAAAGAATTATATCCTTTGAGGTTTGCTTTTAAAAAGTTGTCAGTTGTATCAACTACTTCAGTCTATCAACTTTTCTACAGTCCTATCAACTGTAGAAAAAGATTAAGAAAATCTCTGCTGTTCATTGCTCTTAGTATATCTCATTCAATACACCTTTTAAACTTGAATGCCCCAATCATGTTCTAAAAATAAAGCAGCACAAGTAACAACTATCTTAAAAAGGAAACTGATTTCTCTATCTTTGGAATTTCCTCTCCTCCCTTGCTGGAACTGTGGTAACTTTCTGTCGGGTTGCTCTACGTTTTCCAGGGTTGTGTTGAAATAAGTTAAACTTATTCCAAGTGACATGGGATCATCTCCACCTCTGTCCACATTGAAATAATTGTACTACCTTCCTTTGAAAGCTAGACCCTGGAAGAAAGTTGAAATTTTATTAAATTCAGAGGTGTTAAACCACTTGAAAATGCTCAGGTGGAAACAAACAAATTTAATCAAGAGGGCTGCATGTTAGTCCCACGGGCAGCAAAAACTATGTCTTACGTGTCTTTAAAAAATGAACTAGTGATCATAGTGTCAAACACAGGCACTCTCTTCCTAACTATATAAATTGTGGACACAGGTTTACTTTTTTAATATGATTACAAAATCATAGGTTTGGAAGGGACGTAGCAAAACCGAACCAAAACAAACTTGCAGAACCAATTGAACAAAAACTGATGTGTTTTCTTGGGTTCACTTAACGGCAAAATACAGTTTTGAAATTGTCCAAGGAGAAGAAATTCCAGAACCTTCCTCATTAACCATCAGGCTGTGATGAATTGAGAATTATACAGGCTATGTTAGTGATGTGTGGATTGCTTTAAAAAACATCAATTTATTTTCATAACCTTGGATTTGCATTCCTTGCATTACCACAAAACTCCAACTCCAACTAATTTTTTTTCTTTACCTACATTTAGATAAGAATACACATTATTATTTTTTACTTTGGCAAGACTCCTTGAAAATATAACCTGGAATATAGTTTAAAATGAATAGTTCTTTCTTGTCTCTTTTTCATTGTACTTTTTCCTTCATGCATGGATTCACTTACCCATATAGTCATTTACTTATCTACTCATTCACACAGAAACAAATGAAGAAACTAAACTCAGAAAGATGAAATAATTCATCCAAATATCATACTAGTAAATTATTAGTAATACTAGTAAATATTTACTATTACTACATTTAATTTTTTTTATATTTATTTATTTTTGAGAGAGAGACAAAGTGTAAGCGGGGAAGGGACAGAGCTAGAGGGAGACACAGAATCTGAAGCAGGTTCCAGGCTCTGAGCTGTCAGCACAGAGCCCGATGTGGGGCTCAAACCCACAAGCTGTGAGATCATGCATGATCTGAGCCGAAGCCGGATGTTTAACCGACTGAGCCACCCAGGCACACCTACTATTAATAAATTTAAACTATCTCTGTCTTAACCTAAAACTGAGCTCTAAAACATCTGTTTCACTGTTATTACAACTAGAGTAATATATCCAAACAACTGGTGTGGTGATCTTTTTCCTCTGTAAGCCAGTACCCCATAATGCAGAATATCTCAGTTTAACCTGAATTTATACTCCCCAAATATGAATGTATCATTGATTCAAATTTTACCCTGCAAGCAAAAAGTACTCCAAAATTCCTTATCAGAATTATTCTAAAACTAGTGAAATGGTTTACAAAGTCAAATTTCTAGAAAACATTTGAGGTTGGGCATGAGTTTCTTTGAAAACAGAGTACCCAGGAAGAAAACAGTAGGATATTCAAAGACATTATCTTTCTCCTCTGGTGTTTAATGCATTATTTCTGTTTTGGAAGACGGTGGAAGATAATTTTCTCGGTTCTCACTGTCAAGACAAACTGTTCTCTGGAATGGCATGTTTGGTTTATCTTACAAACAGTGTGAGTCTTATAATTGATCACATCCTCTCATTGCCAGGAAACTGAGAAAGTGAGGCTCACTTCCGTCAAACATACAGGATGGCGTGGTATGTGTTCCTGTGGCTGATCTCACCCCTGGCCTTATTGTATTCATGAAATGATTTCCCCATCATTAAAAAATTCTTTTGTGATAAATGGATTTGTTTGAGCAGGCATATATCTGTAGAGAATAAAATGGAGTATGAATAAGAAATATATACAAATATCTATAGATATAGATATAGAAATAGATATAGAGAGAGATAGATACATTTTCCCCACTGAACTTCACTCTATAGATTTATTTCTAAGACTTGGGAAAGATCTTAGTGAAAAAGGAAAACATTACAGTGGATAGAGTCACATAATAAAGTTGTTTAATTACTGGAAGACAAACCTGTACCTCTCTTTGCACTGATTCAATCCACAGGGTAATTGGTATAGACTAAGAATTCCCCTGACAGAAGGATCCACTTTCTAGGTAAGGTAGAGGCGATACTCTGTAGTGGTAGGATTATGAACATGGGGTAAGGCTGACCTGCATTTTGTTTCCTGCTCTACTGGTGACTGACTGTGAGACTTCAGGAAAGTTCTTAATTGTTCTTAATCCTCACTTTTTTATGAGCAAAAGTGGCTAATAACTGTACCTACTTTGTGTGGTTGCCAAGAGAATTAAATGAGGTAGTATATCTATGTACTTGATAGGTGGTAAATTTCAGCATAGGTTACTATTATTGCTATCATTATTATGGTATACCAGTCTCGCATATGCCATGAAGTTCATGGAGAAAGTTCTTAGCTATGGAAGCCCCAGGAGTGTATGTATCAGTCAGGGTAGCTGGGAGTGAGATTTCTGAGGGGCGATGTGAGGGCATGGAGTAGGAGTCTAGCAGGCAAAAGGTGATCCAAAATATGCTCCATTGGTTGGACAATTTTGTCTAGGTCAGACCCTACACTTGATAATGTATACATATTCATATTTGTGAACAATTTTTTAAAAATTCATTTAAAAAATTTAAGTATCATTAACATAAAGTGTTATGTTAGTTTCAAGTATACAATACAATGGTTCAACAATTCTATACATTACTCAGTGCTCATATTTGTGAAGAATTCTAATAACAATGCAAAAAAAAGTATTTTCTCAAAAAAATCAGATTTGACTATAAGTGATATAATTCAAAGTTTTACCAGTAAAGTCAATTTCAAGTATGAGTACATATGACCAATGTATAATAAGTAAAATACACCCCCCCTCCCCCCGCCGTGTGTAATTGCTTAACTAAGAGAGGAAAATTTTTTCTCACATCACATGACATCCAAAGGTAGGTAGCGCCAGGGATGGTTTGAGAGCTCATTGGCGTTAGGAGTCTAGACTGGTGTCCCTACATTCTCTTGGCTCTAGGGACCAGTGGTTCAAAGGTGGTTAGTGTAGCTCCAAACATGATGTTATCAAACAACTAAATTTGAAGGTGGGAAGCAGGAGACAGCACAAGACAGAGTTTCTCTCCTTCATTTCCCTTTTTATTTTCAGAAAGTCACAAATACATCCTTTATATATCAGTGGCCAAGACTCAGTGGACTGAGTAGTTTGAGGGACCATCTTTCCTGAGATCAAGGGACTCTGCGTGATGTATACACAAAGGTTTACCCTGCTGTCCTGTGAAGATGACAGATGTGGGCTGTTCTCTTAAGTCCACCTCTGATATAGAGATTTTCCTAAGGAATGGAAATCATATTTTTTTAATTGGGCAGTTGTCTTAACTTCTTCATTCATTGCACAGCCAGTGCAAGCCCAGTACTGCCTTAGAGGCAAGGATGAAAAATGAACCACGATACAATCCCCGCTTTATAATTAGATTTATTTCTATTATTTTCTGTATCTTTATTAAGTGGTAGCTTTTGTTAGGCTCACAATTTCCTGGTTTAGAACTATATGGCTACTACTTAGCTATTGAAGGTAATTGCAGACAGTAAGGTGGGAAGAAGATGGTTGGTGCAAGTGGGAGTTGTTCTGAACAGTAAAACCCTTTAGTTTTATTCCGAGAATAAAGTCCTCTGCCTTATTAACCAATCACAAAAGTGTCTCTGGAAGGCTGTCTGCATTTACACACATACACAAAAAAAACTTTTGGAAATATGTATACTTCCAAAATTTAATGTTATCTCCTGTGGAATGTAACATTTAATCCCAAAATTTTGCATGCTAACTGGTTATTATGGGTAACAGTGTTATAATTTCAATTACATAAGATCTCTTCCTCCTAGGGGCACCTGGGTGGCTCAGTTGGTTAAATATCCAAATCTTGATTTTGGCTCAGGTCATGATCTCATGGTTCGAGTTCGAGCCCTGCATTGGGCTCTGTGCTGACAGTGCTGAGCCTGCTTGGGATTCTTTCTCTTCCCCTCTCTCTGCCCCTCTTCCACTTGCTTGTGCTCTCTCTCTCTCTCTCTCTCTCTCTCAGAATAAATAAATAAACTTAAAAAACACTTTTCCTCTTCCTCCTTCCTTTCTTTTGCACAAGGACCTCAAAAGCTCTGTCTCTTCTCCACATTGTCAAGGAAACATTTAATAAATCAGTAACTGAAAACAATGCATGAAAGAGACTTCTGTATTAATAATGTGAAACAGCTGGGAAACTAGTCTATGACCGTATGCAGGCCAGCCTAAGACCACATTAATGTACATTGCCCCCAAGCACTGATGGTGATCAGAGTAAAGGAAAGATCAGGGTCGAGAGCATTTAGCCTGAGAAAACTATAGTGAGGTGATTCTTGCGCTTTGATGAGTAAGTCATGGAATTGAAATAGGAAAGAATATTAGCTAGAGTATTCTAGGAATGTAGGGTATAATCAATGAATATTTTCTCATATTGAGAATCAGAACTAAGTTTGAATAGACTGTGACTAGTTGAATGTCCTTCTTACCTATCTTTATTTTGTTAATTCCTGCTCATCCTTCAAAACTCAGTTCAATTCCCTGGTCTCCAGAATGTTTCTTTGCTCATCGATATTTGACTCCGTGCATCCTGTTTGGGCTTCCTAGGCTCCCTCTATATTCTTCTCTCATAATACAGCATATTGCATAAGTATTACAGTTCCTGATGTTATGCCCATGTATTCCACTCTTTTTAAAGCCACCCTCAATGTTTTATTCATCTGTGCTAATTCCAGGTTACTGGATGGAAGGGTTTTCAATGCCATGGAGATAATTTGGGCTTAACTTGGGAGTCATTGTAAACTATTGAGCTTAAAACAGTACGATTACAGGAGTATTTTTGGAATATTCGGTTTTGAGCAGTGGGCTCAAATCCAGGGCAGCCTGGATTAGGAAGGGAAGATAATGAAATAAGAAGACAAAAGAGGAAGATGACACAACAATAACATGAGTAACAAAGCTTTCTATGTACATAATATCATTCAGTGAAAGATGCTGTATGTGTGATTTCTTATGTGAGCATTTAATCCCAACTCTATTAACCCTGTGAGCACGTATTACTAATCTCATTTTAAGGATGAAGGAACACGGGAAGGATAGCGATGGGGCCAACGTCATGCAGACCAAAGAGACAAGAATGGAAGCCTGTTCAGGTCTGAGTTCAGGATTATTTGCATTCTCCAGTGAGGAGCCAACAGAAGGCTTATTTAGGTGTTGGCAGTGATGGAGAAGGAAAGGAAAACACCTGCAGAACCACAAGACTGATAACCTGCAGAACTAGATTGGCCTGGTGCAGATGGAAAGAGAAGAAAAGGGTGAAGTCAGAGGTACAAGCCAGAGTGCAACACCGGGGATCCCAGAGGATGATACTCCTCTTAGAAAACCTGAGGAAGCAGGAGCATCATTGGTTAAAAACATTACATAAAAAATAACATGAGCTTGTGGGATTGTGTGCAGGAAAAGCTTTCCTTGATATGGAGAGTAGTTTTGATTTAAAAAAATGGAAAATTTATTTTTATCATTTATAATCTACAGGTTCAGAGTCATGCATAATGATACCCATAGTGCATTCCAAACAAACAAAGTAGTTTTCTCATCTAGAATAGATTTTTGAAATGGCCCAGGCAACTGTTTTTGATCCTTTCTCTTTTGTCTAGGACAGTATTACCAATATTCTTTCCTAAAAGGTAGAGATGAAGTACTTTTTTGGGATTCCACTGTACTGACTTTAAGTTCACAGTCATCATCTTACTCTTCTATGTTAATTTCAGTTTCCTGAATCCCAGGGCATTGAATGGGAAGTTTCAGCTTAATTTGAAAGCCTTAAGGGAATTGTAAACATTTGACTAAAAGTGTATTTTGGTGACCAGTTTTTCAGCATTGGACAATCTGGATTAGGAAGGGAATATGGTAAAAGTAGGAAGAGACCTTAAGTGAATGGGAGAACTCAGCATCTGATGTCAAAGAAGGGGATACATGAGAACTCTGAGTTGTCTGAGTGCTTAGATCCAACCCAGGAGAGAGAGCAATTTCCTCTACACTGGCCTTGCTATATCCTAGGCCTAATGAAATGTGGATGTCTTGAGAAAGCTGGGCTCCTCTTCACACTCTTTACAAGGCTGTCATCTGGAACACATTTTGGGGGCATGAAGGGTGTAAAACAGAACAAGGCAGAAATGCCTTGGCTTGAAAAATTGAATTGCATTAGTTGGATATTTCCTCCCTGGGTTTTCTCTGGCACAAACCTCTTCTATTCTTTGCTAATCCCAGAGTTTATCTCCTGCTCCAGTACCTGCTGTAACAGCTGGTGATAGTCTCCACTAAACTGCACTAAATTTGAGAAATCATTCTCAGTGGACATGTTGGGTTAGGGTTGAATAGAGAAAACAAAATGTTTAACCACATGTTTTCCTCTCAATTTATAATTTTATTACTGAAGTCTTTGTCTTCATTCTGGGCTAGATGGAAAGATTACAAGTGGAATTCAGATAGAGGTAAAGGATATTGTGCCATCACTGATTCTTTCCACCCCATCGCTGCCATAAGTCACCTCCACTTTTTTTTATGGTGGAAGTGTGGCATGGGCTGGCTTGGTCTTCAAGAAAATGAACAGGATTTGGTAAAATTCTACCTATACACCTAGCACAAATTAAATAGTCTAGAAAATTACCTGTAATAATTGATTTCATGCCCCCTCTTTGTGCTTTTTAGGTTTCCTCTACACTCTTTTCTCTTATAACTTACCATATTACATGGATATCACAGTGCCTGCTTGTATGTCCATGTATTACAGTATTTAAGGCCACAGTCAATGTTTGATTTATATATATTAATTACAGTTCACAGAATTGAAGGATTTGGATGTTATGGAAAAACACTGATTTACATACCCTTTATATAAACCTCAAAGGACGTGACTCAGCCCTTCTCTTCTCATTGATTCATCTTCTTTTCCACCGTCTGCTCATCTTCCTGGTTCTTGCACATTGCTCAGAGACCTCTACTTGGCATCGCTCCTTGTCTATTCTTATCTCCATGGTCCTATGGACCACACAATCTATCTACCCTTTGCTTCATCTTAAAAGTTAGGTTACATAGATTATAATGGAGGAATGGTCAAGGATATGCAGGGAACAATAAGTGGGCCAATAATTGATAACCACCTCAGAACCCTGATTATTACAGGCAACCAGAATCCATAAATGAGAAGTCTCCCTGGTTCCAGAATGAAGGCAAAAGGGAAACATAAGTAGGAGAATACCTCATGCTCTTGGTTCAGGGAACTGTTGGGTGATATTCCATGCTGATGTGTAACATGATAGAATCTCCTCTGAGAAATTTCAGCTTTTCTGTTGATTTGGAAACTTCAGGGAGGCACTTGATTAGGCCCTACAAAGGTCCTAATTGTAGGGAACTTAAAGTTACTACTTGCCAATACAGAGAAGCTACATTTTATTTGAAGCTTATGTTCTAATGGAAACTATAGGACAAAAATTTAGTATAAGCAACATTACTCTTGTAAATCCCTTCAGAAGGATTAGTGTTGGAGGTTCATTATGCTGAGGTAGATCCAGTCAATTTTTCTTTTGTTGAGTACAAGATGAAGAATTGTTTTAATTTAGGGGTCATGTTATATGAAATGTATACATCTTTAGGCATTAGACTCATATTCAGCAGGGTGGTACAATCATATAATGAGAGGTTCATGGAAAACAGAAAGGTGGATCTAATCTTCTATGTCAAGGTCAATGTAGACATAACCTCAGTGAGTGGACTGAGTGGAAGAGTTGCCTTCAAAACTTACGCCATCTGCTCTCTCCGACTCTCTCCCTTTTTCTCCTTTGTTTTGTCTTGAAAGCAGTAAAATCCTTCTAAGAGAAACTCTTCCAAAACATCACTCCTTTATATAGGGCCTTCGTCCCTGGCAGAGGCCACACAGGTGCCTCCTTAAGGAGGTCTCTGTTCAGAGACTATTGTGATAATAGCAATTGTATGACTCTTCTAGAGAAAGGTAAAAGGCTAGAAGAGACTTTATACATATATAAAGTAGGTGGCTTGTAGAGGGCCACTGTTTTTAGGAAAACACTGTAATACTAGATATATCAAAAAGAGGAGATTTAGTGCAAGAAATTTATTGTGGTTGGTAGTTGGAAGGCTGAAGGAGCAAAAAGAGGCGTCTAAGAAAATAGCCCAGATATTAGCTACTTCAGGGATCTTCTCTCACATCTAGGGCCATGGGAAGATAAAAGGAGAGAAGGTATAACAGAATTCAGAGGCTTAGAGGAAGTGCTTACATGTAGCAGGTGCCCAGATTTCTAAGAAGGGTATCCTACAGCTAGTGCTGTATATAGGGACCTATATAAAGTGTTGTGACAAACAAGGCTGGTGCTAGTGGCTCTGAGGCAGTGGATGTCTCATAGCTAAAACTTTAGACCCCTATGGGGCACTCTGTGGCTGGCATTCAAATCACTGATGGGGGTGTGGCATACTGGGCAGTGCTAAAAGCATCTAGGGTCTGGAGGTGAGGCTGTCTTCCACAGCTGAAGGGACACACAACTTCATAATCTAATAGGAAGCAGGTTGGCAAAGGAGTCTGGGAAATGTCGATTGTAGACCCAGCCCCAGCATCAAGGAGTAGAATACAGAGTATGGAAGTGGATCTCAGGACTGAGATACGATAGGTGAATAGGAAAATGGTAGCCAGGGCCAGAGACCAAGTCCAGACCCCACTGAATGATGCTTTTCCAATCAGTTAACAAAAGACAGACAGAGAGAGAGAAAGAGAGAGAGAGAGAGAGAGAGAGAGAGAGAGAGAGAGGGAGAGAAAGAGAGGGGAGGACTGAAACTTATAGGACCAAGTGTTGGAGAAGGTGTAAAGCAAATGGAATTCTCATACTTTGGCTGATGAGAGCACAAACTGGTACAACCACCTTGGAAAACTGTACAGTAGTATCTAGAAAAGCTAAACACACACCTACTTTATGACATAAAGAAATCTCACATATTGGTATATACCCAAGAGAAATGAACTTGATCTTTGGATGTTGGGTCCTGAGTCAGTAGTCTGGGTACCACGAAGTAACTTTCTTCACAAATAGCCATTGTGCTAGGTGGAAATATTTAGCCTCTGATTGCTCCAATTAGAAGCAGGGAAGCAATAAAAGGGAGGACAGCAGAAGCAGTGCTGGGAAGTTAAATCTACCTGGAAAAAGAGCCTTGTATGGAGAGCTCTAGGGAGCCTTAGAAAAATGAAAAGCAGATGGCTGGGAGGAAACCACATTTCTAACTTTAACATTGTGGCAATTCAAGACTTTAAGACATCAGAATAAATGGCAAAAAAGCATTAGGGTCATCTCTCAGCCAGCTTATTATATGTGAAGACAAAAACATCACTCTGCTTTCTTCAAAATTGAAGGTTGGAATAAGGGAAAGTATCACACACTCATGTGATCATTGATTATTGATTAGCCTATTAACCAGTCTGTTGATTGATTCACTCATTTATTCTCTACTCATTATTTTGAACCTGTTTCAGGCTTTACAAAGGTTGAGTGCTCTGAGAATATGAAGACCAGAGAGGCAGTATGCCTCATTCATTCATTCATTCATTCATTCATTCATTCATGTATTCATACATTCATTCAATCAACAAATGTTTGTTGAATGCCTCCTGTCTTTCAGGTACCAAGATAATATTCTGGTTCCAAACCTAAAATATGTGTAACCTAAGAAAAATCACTTAACCTACCTGAGTTTTACTTTCCATGTTTGCAAAATATAGCCATTCATACTTATTTAATGGGTTTAGTTATGAGGAATGAATAAAACCATGTATGTAAGCACCCACCCAGGGAGCTGGCAGTGCATAATACGTGGAAACTTGAAGAGCATGGGTTCTTGAAGATCTCCTAGTCTTATGCAGCTATTTTTCAGCCCTGGTTGTCTATCTAAAGTACCTGTATATCAATACCTGGCCCCTCTTCTGAGATTCTGATGTGATTCTGTTTTGGGGTGGGTTATATTAGTTTTTGTAAGTTCCCAGATGATTTCAATGTGCACACAGTGTTGATCACCTCCAGTCTGATGATGAGGCAGACTTGTGATAAAATCTCAACACAACATTATAAAAATTCAAAATCAGATTAGGCTCGATACAGATAGGCATGAGGCTAGGAGAAATAGCCTAGATGAAGGGTGTCTGGCTTCTGTTGGGATATAATCCAAATCACAGTGTCAATTGGGACATGTCCAATTTGTGCTTGGTCTGGGATGGGATTGATCGATGGCCAAGGAATCTTATCTGGCGGCTGAGTTTTAGGGGTCCTTGAGCATTTTGGGGGGAAAATTGCTGAATGTCAAACGAGTTCTACAAAATTGCAGTTAGATATAAAGTTTTAGAAGGAAAAATTATGTTATTTGAAGGAAAAGTTCAAATTTAAACCTTGTATAAAAATATCTGTAATATTGGGGCACCTGGGTAGCTCAGTCAGTTAAGCATCCCACTCTTGATTTCAGCTCAGGCCATGATGTCACGGTTCATGAGTTCGAGCCCTACGTCGGGCTCTGCACTGACAGTGTGGAGCATGCTTGGGATTCTCTCTCTCCCTCTCTCTCTGTTCCTCCCTTGCTTGCTTCTCTCTCTCAAAATAAATAAAAATAACTTAAAAAATATCTGCAATATTATATTCAAATACCTTCAAATTTAAAAATTTCAACTGCATTTTGAATTTTTCTTTCATACATTGCCTTCATATGGACTGTATTTAGAAAATGCTAAAATTATAAAGAGTATTTTCTCAGTGTGCAGTTATGTTGAAAACAAGTGGAAAGATAAAGGGTTTTTTTTTTTTTTTGCCAGTACAACTGTTTTTAATCAAGGAAATTAGATCTTAGTTTCAGATGAGGTTTGGCTCATATGCCTTTAATTTTATGGATAGATTCAAAGTGCCTTTCAATGAAAGGCTGTCGTTCAGATCACAGTTCAGCTTCATAGCCCATCAAATTTGAAAGGATAGCAATAATAAATATATAATAGCTAAATATAATTTTAGATATGAATTTTAACAGAATATGTTTATTTGTCTTTTAACCAAATGTTTGTATCCCCCCAGAATTCATATATCAAAATCTAATCCCCAATGTGATGGTATTTGGAGGTGGGACCTTTGGGAGATGATCAGATAATGAGAATGGAGCTTCCTGAATGACATTTGTGCTCTTTTTAAAAGAGGCCCCAGAGAAATCCCTCGCCCTTTATACCATGTGAAGTTACAGTAAGAAAGCAGCAGTCTATGAACCAGGAAATGGGTTCTCACCAGCCACTGAATCTGTCAGTGACTTGATCCAGAATTATAAAAAATTTCTCTCATTTATAAGCCATTCAGCCTGTGGTAGTGTTACAGCAGCCCAAACAGACTAAGACACTGCCTAAAAGTAAAAATTCTTTTCCCTGTTTGAAAAAGAACTGTTTCTCCAAATAACACATGATCTGAACCTTTTAACCACATGACCAGATGAAGTCACAGGAAACAAGCATTGGCTTTCCAATCATGTCCAAGGTTCAACCGAATCTTGTCAGACGTACTTGATGACTAAAGATCTAGCATGGAGAGGTGTTTTTACCTTTATCTGAGCTAACTGTTCATCTCCTTTGCAACTTAAACATAGCCCAATGGAGTATTTTAAACGTCTGTAGGCCTGTTTTTTGGCCTTAGGTTTGTTCTGAGCACATAATTGCATCATATATGTGATGTTCCCTTTCTGTTTCTTACAAATGATCTTTGGTTCTACCTCTGTCTTCTTACAGAGCATATTTCAGCATACATAGAAAAATTCCAGACATGACAGTTAGAGATCATAGTATGTTTAAATATGTTGTATACCTTAGATTTGCTATTTTTAGAAGGGTGCTACAAGAAATTTTAAAGCTACTTATGGTCGAATCTATTCATCATTTACTTTATGGTTTTTACCATAATAGTAAATTTTTTTTAATGTTTAATTATTTTTGAGGTGGGGGGAGGGACAGAGAGAAAAGGAGACACAGACTATGAAGCAGGCTTCAGGCTCTGAGTGTCAACATAGAGCCCGACTTAGGGCTCAAACCCATGAACTGTGAGATCATGACCTGAGCTGAAGTTGGATGCTTAACTGACTGAGCCACCCAGGTGACCCCCATCATATTTTTAGAATTAAAGAATTCTCCTCACTCCAGATTTTGGTAAGGACTCAAATTTGTTATCTTCTACTATTTAACTCTTTAACCTTTCCAAATTTAACATGGGAGTGTGGAATGAAGTGAGAAACTAAATAGATTTTTTTTTAATTCGGAACTGCTAAGCAGTTGTATCAACACTCCTTATTAGAACAATGGTTCCGTCCTTTATCAATTTGTCAGACCTCCTTTATTACGTAAAACTCATATAAAATGTGACATAGACTCTATTTATAGAAAATCTATACTATTTCATCAATTTTTCTGTTTAATTCTGTGCCACTGGCCTTGAAATACATGTCAGGATATGGGAGATATCTTTGGTAATTTTTAGGCTATAATGTTGTTAAAAATGGAAGCATTATTGAAATATAAATAGAATTATTGAAATATAAATATGAAATATAAATAGAACTCCTAAAAGTTGGAGTTCTTCACCCTTTCTTTTCCACTTCTTCCATTCCCTAGGTATGAGCACTGTTAACATTTTGGTGAGTCTGGGTCAACTCTCAAATATATTATCAGTAAGACTTTGAAATATTATCAGTGATTTGTTGTTGTTGTTGTTGTTGTTGGAATTGTGTTAAAGCTATACATTAAGAAAAATCAATATCTTCCATTGTCTTCCTATTCAAAAACATATCTCGTCTGTTCACTTAAGCTTTATTTTATATATCCCATTAAAACTTTATAATTTTATAGAGTTTCCAGTATTTTGTGTTATTTCTAGATAGTTAATATTGTGAGGGGATTTATTTTCTCAGAATATTGTCTCTATGGTCACTGGTGGATAAAAAAATGCTCTTTGCTCCTGTCTAGTAGTTTTTTTTATTAGTTTCAGTAGCTTTGCAATGGATTACTTTGGGTTTTTATGCTACATAATCACATCGTAGCTGAATTATGGTGATCCTATGTCCTCTTAATTTGTACCTTTGTTTCGAGTTCATATTGCTTTTTGAAGACTTTTAGAATGACATTAAATATCAATGGTAATAATAGTAATTCTTTTAAAAAATGTTTATGCTTATTTATTTTTGAGAGAGAGAGAGGCAGAGAGATAGAGGGAGACACAGAAACCGAAACAGGCTCCAGGCTCCTGTCAGCACAGAGCCCAAGGCTGGGCTCGAACTCATGAACCATGAGATTGTGACCTGAGCTGAAGTTGAACACTTAACCAGCTGAGCCACCCAGACACTCCAATAATAGTAATTCATATTGCTCTCGGTGACCGTCTCTAATGGCAATATTTAGTACGAAATTGAAAGCATTTGTTGAGAGACAGACTAGCATAGTGCTGCAAGAGAAGTCTCTGCAGTCTCATCGCTGAGAGAGACTCATTTGACCTCATTTGCAGGTCAGATCCTGGCTGTGATCTTCCTAGAGGTGGAAACTTAGGCAAGCTTCACCTACTCTCTGTGCCTCACTCTTCTCATCCTTAAGAAGGGGTTAATAATAGTCTCCAGCTCATACCATTTTTGTGAGGATTAAGTGAATATTTTATAAACACTTAGAAGAATTGTTAACACCATGGTGAGCATTGATTCCAGAATTAGTGCTTTATCAATGCCTTTTAGACACATTCAGTATGCACGAATAATTTAGAACAATGGCAACGCACTAGTTTAAAAACATTCAACTATAGTAATCTGCCCCATCTGTGGTTTCAATTTCTACGGTCAAATGCAGTCTGAAAACAGGTGATCGTCCTTGGACCTATCACCAGAAGGTCAGTAGTAGCATGACGCTACGTGACGATGCCTCCTTCATTCACCTCACTTCATCCTTCATGTAGGCAGTGTATCATCTCACATAATCACAAGCAGAAGAAGGGTGAGTACAGTACGATAAGATATTTTGAGAGAGAGAGAGAGAGACCATATTCACATTTTCGTTATAACATACTGTTATAATTGTTCTATTCTATTATTAGCTACTCTTCTTAATTTCTTACCGTGCCTAATTTATAAACTAAACTTTATCATAGGTATGTATGTATAGGAAAAGGCATCATACATACAGGGTTTGGTTCCAGCATCCGCTGTAGTGATTTCAGCATCTGCTGGGGGTCTTGAGATGTGTCCCCTGTGGAGATGGAGGCTACTGTACTTCAACATTTTGCCCTCCCTTTTTGTCATGCTGAAGTATAATAAATTAGCTCAATATTTTCTATTCCAACACTTCCCCCCCAAATATTATTTACTATTTGGAACCTGTGTAAATTAGTACCATTTGTATTTCCGTAGATGTAGTCTGCTGGAAATGAAGTGTGGGTTTTCAGTAGTTCTAACTGATATGAAGCCCTGTTGCTTAAGCTGACTCCACTGGCTTTTTACCATTCATCCAAAACCAAAACTGCTTTTTATTTGTTTTAAAGGAATTGGAGGATTAAGTTATCTCCTATGGTCAATCTCTGCCTTGTAATCTGGCTCTGCCTAGGCAGGACAGATATGATTGGATATGTGTGGCATGGGGCTCCAGGAACCCATGCCAACTAGATATTGGAATGTATCAGTCTTAAGATTCACAAATATTCCTTTTTTCCTAGGTAGTCTCATTCCTTTGAGGGTCTCATCCAAACCTCAGACTTACATACCTTCTATATATTGATGACTGGCAGATTTTTGCCTCCAGCCCTGCCCACCACCCTGCTCTCCAGGTTCATGTATCCAAAGCCCATTTGACATTCCTCTTATTCCTGGTATTAACCAGAATGTCTCTAATGTTACAACATTTAGTATGATATGTGTTGATTTCAACTAAAGTCTTTGTTAAGAGGCAGATCAGCATGGAGTCTCAAGTGTTACATTTAGATGTCTGTTAAGTATCTCAATATTAATATGTCCAAAACTCATGATTTCCAATTAATGGCCCTCCCTTTCTCCATTAGAATAAATAGAAACTCTGTTCTTTCACTTGCTCGAGGCGAAACCTCAGGTAACTCATGACTCCTTTCTTTCTTTCAAGTCTTCATCCAGTCCTTTAGCAGACCAATCAATTTTATATTCGCAATTTATCAGAACCTCACTACCTCTCACAACCTGCCTCACTACCATTCCAGCCTGAGCCATCATCATCTGCCATCTGGCTCTCTTGCAAAAGCCTCTTAACTGCTCTTCCCGCTGTAGTTCTTGTCTCTGTAGGACCTATTGCCGACACAGCTGCCAGAATCATCCCATAAAACACACATTAGATTATGTTGTTCCTCTGCTTCAAATCCTCCATTGGCCTTCCACTTCAAATTTTTTTTTTTAATGTTTATTTATTTTTGAGAGAGGGAAAGACAGAGCATGAGCAGAGGAGGGGGAGAAAGAGATAGAGACACAGAATCTGAAGCAGGCTCCAGGCTCGGAGCTGTCAGCGCAGAGCCCCACACAGGGTTCTAACTCGTGAACTGGGAGATCATGACCTGAGCTGAAGTCGGATGCTTAACCGACTGAGCCACCCAGGTGCCCCTGCACTTCCACTTTAAACTGAATAAAAACCCAAGTCTGCCTACCATCCACTGCTCCCCCATACCCCCAATACCGCCCTCACCTCTGATGTCAGCTCATACTCCTCTCTGCCTCACTCATCCCACTCTAGCCACCTGAACCTCGCTGATGGTGGTTCTCCTGTGTGGACAACTTTGTGTCTGTTGCTTTCTCTACCCGCAACGTTCATCCTGCAATATCCACAAGACTCCCTCACTGTCTTAAGGCCTTTCTATTTAAAGTAACATCTTATTCAAGAGCTTTTCCCCATCATGCCATATAAAATGGTCCCTGTGCTCTAATTTAGTTGCTCACGACCCATTATCTCTGTATCATTTTTCTTCATGGCACTTATTTTCATTTGATACATTCCTTTTGCTTCCTCATTGTCTGTCTGGTTCACCAACATGCCTATAGTGCCTAGAAAACTCTCCAGTATCTAGTGGGTGTTCAATAAATAGTTATTAAGTGAATGGATGCTGTCATTATAGGAGGACAGTGTGTAATGCATTTGCAGTTAACAATATTAAAATCCGAAAAGGCATGGAAGGTTCTTATAGAGCTTCTGAGAACAGGGAGACTTTTTCAATACAGTCTAATTTCTATTTAGAGATTTAATACTGTTCAGGGGTGGAATGGCTTCAGAAATACGAATATAAGTTTATCTGGTCCACTGGGCCTTAGATACTTTTTATGGGGGGGAAGCCATCCACTTTATTCATAATGATAAAAATGAACATGTAGACACTTCATTGGAAAGGTGACATATATTGAGGAGTGGTTGATTGCATAATTGTTTATTTGAGACACAGAAAAAGGAGTTGGGGACACCAACAGCAGACTGCCCATTCCTCTGAAACAGCACAGTCTTACTGGTAAAAGCCAGGAGAAGTCATGTGGGCCTGGTTTTAAATTCTTCCTCTGTATTTGGTACCTCTATGATCTTGGCAAGTTGCTCTCAATCTGTTTCCCAATTTAAATAACAAGCTTTTCCTAAGTATTAAGGGTGAAACTGTAAAGGTAATACTTAGGACACTATCACATTTAGAAAATGAGCAATGGATAGTAGCCATTTTTAATTTTTCTCTAGGGCTAGATTCTATTTCATGAAGATATTAGACTCTTATTAAAGAATGAATGCTACATGCCAATAATCAGAAAAAAATATTAAAAAAATTTTTTTTGTCAAACAGGTGCTTAATGTTTTACTTCCCTGGATGAGCACTGTGGCTTTCTATATATCCTAAATGTTTTGTTGGACAAAGGCTGTGACTTCATTCAGATATATACTTTTAGAACAGTCTTTTTGAAACTGATCGTATATAGTACAAGGTCCAATTTGAGGACTAAGAAGACTCCTTTTCCCTAGCTGGATTCTTAAATTCTAACTACAAGTCAGTGCTAAGAGGGGATCTTGGGGTCTTAGGTTGTCTTCATGGAAGAAAAAAAGCCTGCAAGTTATATGTGTTATGGAGCTTAGGAATATGGTTCCCCAGATGATGGCTTCTGAGCATGCCTGTCCTTTTCTTCTCCAACAGAGTTCTTATAAACAATTACCATATTCTAATTAAGTTCTGAGTTTGTAGTCTTATTTTCTACATCATAATGGCATAACACTGATTATTGAAGTAACTGAAGTACTCGTATAACTACATTGGGAAGGTGGGAGAGGAAGGATGAAGGGGACTGGGCTGAATTTCATGACAGGAACTCAATAAATGACTTCAATGAATCCACACATTTAAGAATAAGTGTATTATTTAAAAGTGTGGAGGTACTTACCTCTGGGAAACTGGATTATTTTTCATCATCTTTGTACCATCTGATTTTTAAAATTATATGCATGTTATTGCATTGTTAAAATAGGGAAAAAATTGAATGGCAAAGAACAGTAAAGACCTAGTAAAGATGGGCAGTTATCAGATAGAATATGTTTAATGGGTCAGTGATGCTCCTATGATATGACTATGTCCAGATGCTTTGGGAGGACAGCTCAATCATCTTGCCTGTGGGGAAAGACCTAATACTCAAGTCTCTCCTAGCAGCCAGAGGTCTAGAGGATTAGCCTTTATGAGATAGGCTGTGATCACAGGGTTGTTAGGTAAAGAAAATCTTCTATACTGGAGGGCAGTGTTCTTGTTTTATCAGAAATGTGGAGTCCCTTTTTTCCTTTTTTTTTTTTTTAAAGATTTTATTCTATTTTTGAGAGAGAGAGAGAACACTTGAGCAGGAGAGAGGGGTAGAGGGAGAGAGAGAGAGAGAGAGAGAGAGAGAGAGAGAGAGGGAGAGAGGGAGAGAGAGAATCTTAAGCAGGCTCCATGTTCAGTACAGAGCCTGGGGCTCAATCCCATGACCCTGGGATCATGACCTGAGCCAAAATCAAGAGTTGGATGCTCAACCAACTGAGCGACCTGGGTGCCCCTAAATATTTTATTTTTAAGTAAACTCTGTACCCAACATGGAGCTTGAACCCACAACCCTGAGATCAAGAGTCACTTGTTCCTCCAACTGAGCCAGCCAGGTGCCCAGAATCCCCCCCCCTTTTTTTTTTTAAGATTACTTTTACTCTAGCCTTGGAGTTCCCAGGTCCATTCTCTTTTTCCTCATTCTCAATCTAGAATCTGACACCTACAAATAGAAATCCCTAGGGCAACATCCTTGTGCAAGAAGCAGGGTAAGGAACCTTAGAAACCACTTCCCATTAGACCAGACTGGACAATTTGATTTTACCTTACCATTTCAGAGGCTGCATACTTAGGATATGGGACTGCTCTGGGATGAAACCTTGAAAATGGATAGACTTTCCGTTGCATTACAGAAAGAAGCCCCAAGGCCCCCTAAGACTTTGCTACTCAAAACGTGGTACACAGACCAGCAGTCTTACCATCACTGGGGAGATGTTGGAAATCCAGAATCTTACAATCAGTCCTAGTGAGTCAGAATCTGCTGAATCCATCCACATTTAAGTAAGATCCTCAGGTTATTTTCACGCTGAAGTTTGAGAAGCCTGGTCTGAGGAGCAAGGATGCAGACACAGGTGGACAGGTGGGCTGATGAGAGTTTTGTGAACCAGTGTTAAAAGGTCCAGCTGGAAGGAGTTGATCTCTTGGTGCAGGTGGGCTGGAGTCAACTGGGTGGCACAACCTAAGAGTACAAGACAGATTGCATTTACAGGGCGAATGGGCCAGCATAATGTGGTGACATCAATGTCCGATGCCCGTAACTGGGAAGGAGAAAGAATTTTCAGACTAAGAAATGAGATATTTGGGGCGCCTGGGTGGCGCAGTCGGTTAAGCGTCCGACTTCAGCCAGGTCACGATCTCGCGGTCCGTGAGTTCGAGCCCTGCGTCGGGCTCTGGGCTGATGGCTCGGAGCCTGGAGCCTGTTTCCGATTCTGTGTCTCCCTCTCTCTCTGCCCCTCCCCCGTCCATGCTCTGTCTCTCTCTGTCCCAAAAATAAATAAACGTTGAAAAAAAAATTTAAAAAAAATAAAAATTAAAAAAAAATAAATGAGATATTCTAGTTTAGAGACTTGTTTTTTTTTTTTTTAGGTTAATTTATTTATTATGAGAGAGAGACAGCACGAGTGGGGGAGGTCAGAGAGAGAGGGAGACCAAAAATCCCAAACAGGCTCCACCCTGTAGACACAGAGCCTGATGTGGGGTTCAAACTCACGAAACCATGAGATCATGATCTCAGCTGAAACCAAGAATTGGACGCTTAACCAACTGAGCCACCCAGGCACCCCCTAGAGACTGTCTTAAGGCCCAGCACCCTGCCTCCAACTCAACCCAAATCTAGAAAGGCAAATGGGAAAGGTTTATGCAAGGTGCCTGGAAATAGGGACCGTTTCCAAGGTCAAAGATGTTACAGCTGATGGGAAGTCATTTCCCTTCCTCTCCCTGAAATGTTCAGAGATAACATTGTCTGTATTTGAATAAGAGAAAAATAACACCCAATTAAACCTAAAATATTCAGAGAAAAAATTCATAAAACCCAATGATTAATTTACCAATAGGAATAGTGATCTGCTCATACACTTATAATTTCTACAGAGAAATTCATTAATAGATTTGAAATTGTAAAGACTAATTTTAGTAGTTCCTTTTCTTAATGAAGCTATAAATCATATTAGCATTTTATTTTCCAGAGTTTCTGAACTTTTAATATCTCTTGGAATGTCAGTGTGGGTCTTGAAATCACAGCGTCATACTACCATTACATAAACAGAAAAGGCAGTGAATGCTTTGGGGACAAATTAACTCTGACATACTTAGCCCATGTTTGACACCAAATAATACCTCATTCACTCAAAACATTCACTGCCACACTATGTACGTAGACATCCGTTGGCTATGTATTAAAAGTTTCTCCATATATATTAAAGATTAAAGATGCCTTTCTTTATTGAACAGTTTATATATCTACTTAAGGAAATTGCTTAGCCAAGTAAGCCATTTTAAAAAATCCCCAGAGGCTGATTTTTATAGTCATCTAAACTGTAACCAGCCTTTTGAAATCCCTTCAGAATTTTTACCTGATAAATTGTGATTTAAATATAAATGGGGGTGGGGGAAGAAAGACATTTATGCATATTTATAAAAATTTGCAAAAGGGGGTGGCTCAGTCGGTTAGGCATCCAACTTCAGCTCAGGTCATGATCTCATGGTTCGTGGGTTCGAGCCCCGCATTGGGCTCTGTGCTGACAGCTCAGAGCCTGGAACCTGCTTTGGATTCGGTGTCTCCCTCGTTCTTTCTGCTCATTCCCTGCTCATGTTCTGTCTCTCTCTTTCAAAAATAAACACTGAAAACATTTTTTTAAAAAACTTGCAAATGGCAGATTTTCCTCTTCTGTCTTTGTCATTAGAGTCCCTGTTTCCATCCCAAGAATCTTAACCATTTATCTGCGCTGTTTTGAATCAGGGGGTGAGCAGATCATCTGGACACGGTGGTAAATGTTGCTTCTACAAGATGAAGCAATTGAAGAATAACTAACAGTTAAAATACCCTCAAAATGTTAATATTTTATGTTCTCTTTTTTAAATTGGAGTTGGATAAGAATCTTATCTGAGCTCTTTGTTATCTCCAAATGCAGTCTTTGGATTCTTTGGATTTTCTAAAGTCTCTCTCTGTTGATAGACTATTCTTTTGCTTTTCAGACCTCCTTACGAGTAAACAGTTTTTGTATGTTCTGGGATTCAGATCTCTCATCCACAGGCAACAGGGCCTGAGGAGCAAGATGCATTACTTATACTCAGATGTGGAAGAGCTTTGTTTCTTTGGACAATTTGATGCTAGTGCTTAAAAGTTGAGCCAAGTGGGAAAGTAGAAACTGGCAAATGGAAGATGCTTTAAGGCTGCTGTAAGGAGGAGGGAAAGGAGAAAGACCAGAGGGGTATACAAGCCTCTAACAGAGATTTTGACAAATGACTGGGCTCATATGAAAGGCTAATTGTGGCAAGATTTTTTGTTTTGTTTTCATTTGTTTTAAAATAACTTAAGTTGTTTTTTAGTTTATTTTACGTGACATTGGTTTACAGTAAAGTAATAATAGGTAAGCTGGAGCAGTGATCTAGGCTAGGGCATTAAGGACACAGTGGATGTTAAAATATAACATACAAAACTCTAAAGACAATAAAAATATCAGTGGTTTCCAGAGGTTGGAGGGGAAGGAGGGAGGAATAGGCAGAGCACAGAGGGGTTTTAGGGCAGTGAAACTACTCTGTATGATACTATAATGATGGATACATGTAATTTTACATTTGTACAAAGCTGCAGAATTTACAAGAGTAATCCCTAACATAAAGAATGGACTCTGGGTGATAATGATGTGTCAACATAGGTTCATTCATTAATTGTAACAATGAACCACTCTGCTGAGGGATGTTGGTAATGGGAGAGGCTGTGAATGTGTGGTGAGAGGGGGTATATGGAAAATCTCTGCACCTGCCATTCAATTTTTGCTGTCAACCTAAAACTACTCAAAAAATAAAGTCTATTAACTGTACATAATATATATTATATATGTATATATATCATATAAACATATATAACATTATATATAATATGAACATATTTAATGTTATAACATAGTCTATTAACTATACATAATATATATACAATACATATATAAAACATAGTCTGTTAATTATATGTATTATATGTATTATATATATATATATACTATTAACTATACACATTATATATACAAAATAAACATTGTAGCATATATAATATAATATGTATTATATAGCATATAATAGCATATAATATTAGCACATAACATTAACATATTATATATATAATAGAAACATTAGCTGGTGCAGTTGCTTATTGCTTGACTGCTATGGAATGAAATGTTACAGAATTTGCACATAAACAAAAAAAATACATGAAATAATCAAGAAGAAATAGAAAAACCAATCATCTGGATTGGCTTCCTTCTAAGAATATTATGAGATGAGTGTCTGATACAGCATTTTGAGATGACCCTGTTAGCTATGAACCTATGGGAATGGAGGGCAATTCAACATGAAGAAATAGTAATTGTACAAAAGTTACACAAATGCATAAGGAAGGGCAAAGTTTGGATTATTTAAGCACCCTGTATGTTTCACAACTAGTGCGGAAGAAGTGAAGGAAAAAGAAGTTATTTTAGAAGCACAGTACAGTTTGAGCTCTTTGATCTAGGAAAACAACATTTCATAAGGGATGAGAATGGCTCATTTGCTTGAGAAAACACCTTAAAGACAATGCACTGTATTCAAAGGCATGATCTAAGTAAGAGGGCTTTAGACAAATAAATCTAAATAGTTCTACAAAAAATAAAAAGGAGAAATTGTTAATTTCTGGCAGTTGGAAAAACAGGGACTTGAGGTCTTGGTAGAGAGAGGAGGCTTGAGCAAGATGGCAGCCAGCAAGATCCTAAAGGAGAGAATGATTAGAGAGTAATCCTACTTAGATGGGATGGTCATTGACCTTTAGGATGGTGAATATGAATCATAGTCTCTTCTGAGGCAGAATCTAAGTCCCATGTTGACGCCCATCCTTCAGGGGAACCCCATCACGTAGGACAGCCAAGTGCTTATATAGAAGGTGTTGGAAGAAAAGTGGTGAGGGGAATGAGTAAAGAAAAAGTAGTCATGAAAAGTAAATTAATGAGCTGTAAACTGAGAGTTCAATAGAAGCAGAAATTCATAATAGTCCTCAGGATTCCACTTAGATATGGAACAAGGCACAGATTTTGAAAAATTTATGAGATGAGGCCAAAACATTTTATTTGGATATTAAAACTAAGGGTGAGCACAGAGAGCTAAAAGTTTGAGGCATCCATACAGGCCGTGGACACTTAGGTAACAAATTTGTGGGGTGCAATTGTGGTCAAAACATGGATACTTTGGTAAACTGTGGAAGCTGGGATTTGGGCAGAGGAACAAATATACAATTGGACTTAAATTCTGCTGAATTCCTATAGGGTGATATAGTTACTAACCTAGGAACAAGTTCGCTTTACTGTGGTAGTGACAAAGCCTTTCTATTGCAATTATCTTAAGTTTTGGTATGAATCTGTACATTCATTTGTTTGCAAGCAGCATGATATTACCTAGGCTCTCCAGATTCATTAAAGTGATTTCCCCAAGATCATTCAGCTATTGGTGGTAGAAAAACTGAGGCTTCTGATTCTCTGGTATAGTACTATTTTCACAACACAAGGATCTTGTAATTAAAGCTTTTCACTTTATTTTTTTTTATTTTTTTTATTTTTTATTTTAATTTTTTTTTCAACGTTTATTTATTTTTGGGACAGAGAGAGACAGAGCATGAACGGGGGAGGGGCAGAGAGAGAGGGAGACACAGAACCGGAAACAGGCTCCAGGCTCTGAGCCATCAGCCCAGAGCCCGACGCGGGGCTCGAACTCCCGGACCGCGAGATCGTGACCTGGCTGAAGTCGGACGCTTAACCGACTGCGCCACCCAGGCGCCCCAAAGCTTTTCACTTTTAAACACAATGTTTAACATACAGATTACCAATGTATTGTACCAGTACAATGTAGATTGTATTTATATGTATTTAGTGTGTGTGTGCGTGTGTGTAACTATATTATATATAATATATATGTATATTATATATAATATATATAGCATCTACATTAATTAAGCAGCTATTATAGAAAACACCTATTATATGAGGATGCAAAGATGAAGAGGACATACCTCCTATTTTTAGGTATAATATGATCATTGTGGAGAAGACAGACTAGCAAACCAACATGGCAAATCATTTTGTATGTGTCATAGTGAAGGTATTTGGAGGGCATTTGGAAAGTATTAGGGAAGAAACACAACTCTGGAGATTCAGAAGAGATAAAGATAGAGAACAAATGAATGAATAAATTAAAAAATATTACACTAGCACATTTCTTTATGAGTCTCTTCTGGTATACAATGACACTATTATTTCAGATTTACCTGATTCATAGGATCTTGTGGAAATATGCTTTGGTAGAAATCCTGTTTATTCTTAAGCAGTTATAAGTCTTTTAAGTAACAGTGGGTTTTAAAATAACAGCATTTTAAAATAGAGACTTCAAATTCTCTTTTTTCCATTCTGGGCATTCACTACTTCTAGAGTTTAAGCCAAACCCAAAATAAGCCCTTTAGTCTATGCTATTAGGGTTTAACTTGTAAAATAAAATAAAGAGAAAATATGACAGCATAAATTGCAGGTTAATACGATTTGAATTTATGAATTCACAGGGTAAAGAATTCCAATTTTAAAGACTTCTAAATGGGAAGAATCTTGATCTTTGGGCCCAGAAGTCAGTCTTAACCAATTTCTGGAAACTAATAGACAGAGATGACATTTTTAGGCTAAGAAGACACACAAGACCTCAGCTAATTGGATTATTTTTGTTGTCAATACAGACTACAACAAAAATTATATGCTTTCATGATTATAACTGAAATGGCTGTTACAAAGTTCTATTTGTTCTTGCTATTGTCAAATAATATAATCATTAACATTTTTGTGCTTAAATATAAACCTATCAAAAGCTATAAAACAGATCTTATTTGTTTTTTTCAAAATCAGCATAATTAACTTGAAATATATTTCATTATTAAACTAGATTATGAGAGAATTATTTCAAATAAATTTGGTATTTTTATTTATAGAATCAAACCAATACACAGTAAAATTGGGAAATAAATACACCAGTTATATTTCGATACAATATGACAAGCCATCTTTTTCCTGTAAACGACTATTAGATATAGCCACAAACATCCATCAAAACCAGAACCATACAATTACCCCAAGAAAACACATTAAAATTCTTCTGTATAGCATAACAAGTTAAGGGATGTAGAACTTTGAAAAAACAGTTCCCAAAATGGAATACTAAATATACAACATTAGTTCTTTTTTTTAATGTTAATGTATATTTATTTTGAGAGAGAGACAGGGTGCAAGCTGGGGAGGGGCAGAGAGAGAGGGAGAGACAGAATCTGAAGCAGGCTCCAGGCTCCTAGCTGTCAGCACAGAGCTCCATGCGGGGCTCGAACCCATGAACCATGAGATCATGACCTGAGCCAAGGTCGGACGCTTAACTGACAGAGCCACTCAGGCGCCCCTCTACAGCATTAGTTCTTAGTAAATTTGTTATAATAATGATCTAAAGCATTATAGAATATATGAAGTCAGAATTCCCATGAAATAAAGACAACAACTTTCATGTGTGGAAATGCTAATTATTTTATATTAATAATGATTCTTAATTATTCTTATATTACAATCAGATTTATTTTCAGATTTGGAACACAAAAATATTTAATTCATTCCATCACATTTTGTTTTTATTTAGAATACAAATCAATGTAAAAAGATGTGATATAAATATATATAAAACAAAAAAGAAAAACGAATAGCATTTAACTTTTAGCCTTAGTGTACATTTTTGATGCTGATGTACTTAGGTCGTATATAATTTTTTCATTCGTGATAATTTAATGTACTTAAAAATCGAGTTAGAGTAATAGTTTTTAAATGGCTGTGTGTGGGGGGCAGTCACACAATTTGAGTGATTCAACTTATTTAGTCTGTCTTGGGGACTTAAAGGAAGTAACTTTTCTAATGAATAGTTTTCAATTTTTGCACTAATTGTCTGAGGTCAAGTTGGAGTAAAGATTAACTCTCTAGGGGCACCTGGGTGGCTCAGTCAGTTAACTGTCTGACTCTTGATCTCAGTTTAGGTCTTGATCTCGGGGTTGTGAGTTCAAGCCCTGTGTTGAAAAATTTTTTTACAAGATTCATTCTCTAATATTTATCATCCTGTGTTACTCATGATTCCAAGCGTTGGCAATGGCCAAGGGCCACAGGGAGGTAGATACAGTGGCTGCTTCTGCACCTGCGAGATGGCTCTGCCCTGGGCTTACTCTAAATACAGCTGTTGCTTCCAGTATGAAAATCCTTTAAGGGCCCAGTTTACCTGGGTTTTAAAGGAGCCTAATCTCTGATATTTGGGATGAAGGATTAGGCTCAATCTCCCTGGATGGTTCGAATTATGCCTTAGTGGTAGAATCAAATCCTGAACTATAATTTAAAGCTTCAAGTATCAAATTTCATTACAATAATGTGGGTTTTAGAGTCTGAAAAACTTAGATCTTTAACCTAATTGGATTGCTTTCCTTGTGTAATAACGGATTAAAGTTGTGTTTGATTTCCGTTTTAGGAATTATAAGAAGTTTAGGAGGGTGCTGTATGTTAGTAAGTCTGCTTGACTTTTTTTCCCTTTAAAAACCACACCCTTCCCTCATTTATAGTGTAAAACTACTTTGATGATGATTGAAGTTCTGTGTGCAGGGCGAGTATATATGTAACTGAAGAATTTCACTAATTTCCTGCCCAGTTATTTTTACATTTTAAAAATACTGTCCCAAATTAACCCATTAATTACTTAATGCACACTCTAAAATGTTCCTTATTCAGGGTGCCTGGGTGGCTCAGTCATTTGAGCACCCAACTCTTGATTTTGGCACAGGTCGTGATCCCAGGGTCTTGGGATCAAACCCCGTATTGGGCTCTATGCTGAGCATGGAACCTGCTTAAGATTCTGTCTCTCCCTCTCCCTCTCCCTCTGCCCCTCTCCCCCACAAAAAAAGTAAAATGTTCCTTTTTTGTCAACAATTAATGTTTATCAAATGACACCATCCATTTCTCTGTACCAGTGGATTATTTTTTAATTACATTCCCCATACCCACACAGATACATTAATATTGTATGCTTGCACGATGTTCCCACAGATAACTCTGCAAAATAAAATAAGGTGATGTTACACATTTATCTTTGATTGTAAGCCTTCATTTGGCATAATATCTTAGATCTTCTCCTCAGCCAAGAAAAGGTGCTAGCATACTCTTCTTAACCACCTACAGTTTCCTTTCTTCTTAAAAAATATTTATTTATTTTTGAGAGAGAGAGACACAAAATGTGAGCAGGGGAGGGGCAGAAAAAGAGAGGGAGACACAGAATCTGAAGCAGGTTCCAAGCTCTGAGCTGTCAGCACTGAGCCCGACTTGGGGCTCTAACTCACGGACCATGAGATCATGACCTTAGCCAAAGTCAGATGATTAACAGACTGAGCTATCCAGGCACCCCACCCTTTCTTCTAAAATAGACAGGCAGGACTCTTCCACTTGGAGTATTGTTTTGGGACATAATGAATACCATATCTGGGTACATAACACTAAGGAAGTTTAGCAACCAGCTAAGTTAAGCTTCTCAGCCTAAATCACGGAGAATAATACCGTCTATTTGCCTAGTACAGAACTAGCGCTCAGGATCGTCTGGTGTTTTCCCTAGCCTTTTGTATTATCTTGTCTCCTGATGCATTAAAATGAGAGAACACAGCTCAGTAGGTTGATACACAACTTATTTGAGAGATGTTCCTAAATAGAAGATTCAAATCGAATTGTTTTACATGGAGGTACACACCAACATTTTGAAACAGTCTGTACAAAAAACATGAGGCTGTTATTTTGGAATTGGATGGGCTCATCTTTGTACCAACCCAAAGGGCTTTAGTTCTGAATTGTTGAAGAGAAGCTGTCACAGGAGCTGACAGCGTCAGAGAGGGCAGGGTTACTGAGGTGCTATTATGATTCAAATGATGAGGAACTGATTAATTTAAGGTGGCTCATAATGTGCCATCCAGTGCCCTTTAAGAGACATATTTCTGATTTTTTAAAAAGCAGAATTGTAAAACCTAAGGGCTTAATTTCTATAAAATATTTGCAAGCTTTTTGTAGGCATATCAATCCAGGGAGTAGCGGGCCTGAGAATTTGGAAAGGCAAGAGAATGAAGAGGAGTGAACTTGAAACTTCCAGGTTCTCACAGTGCTATCTAGTCCTCAATTTCTTATCTGCAAAGTTAACAACAACAACAACAACAACAACAACAACAATGCCATTAAAATGATTATTAATTCCTCTAAGGGATTCAAAATATTTATGATGTGTCCTCAAATCATTGCATGATCTCTAAAAAGGAGAGGGAGCCAGACAAAATAGCTCGAAAAAAAACACTGGGTTCCATTAATGAAAAATGCAGTAACAACAGTCAAGTCATGCTGTAATTTATCTCGGTTTAGAAGTAAAAGAAATTGATGTTCTTGGCTGGCTCTGATTTGCCTGCATTTATTTATTTTTTATTTAATGTTTATTTTTGAAAGACACACACACACACACACACACACACACACACACACACACACACACACACAAAGTGAGAGTGGAGAGGGGCAGAGAGCGAGAGGGAGACACCGAATCCGAAGCAGGCTCCAGACTCTCAGCACAGAACCCAGTGCACGGCTCGAACTCACAAACCATGAGATCATGACCCGAGCGGAAGTCTGACGTTTAACTGACTGAGCCACCCAGCTGCCCCATGACTTACCTGCATTTAAAGGCAAGCAAGTTCTATCTTTGAATTGGAAAACTTTGGTTAGGCACAAGTCAGGCTTAGTGGCCGCTGGCAATGCTCTCCAATGAATCAGCAGAGCTATATTTAAATTCTAGGATTTTATATCCCAGACATGAAACCAACAAATTCTGGTTAATGGAAAGTAAACAGGAAAAAGCTGTTCAATTCTGAAGGCCCTAAGACTATAATAAAAGCAATTGGTACATTCATATGACACGTGACAGTTCAGGAAGATCTTTTCACATCTTTGATTTCATTTTGTCCTCACAACAATCCTGTGAGGTGTTATCAACCCCACTGTACAGCCAAGGAGATGAAAGCTTTATGTGTGCTTAAGTAATTTTCCAAAATCATGCATTTAGTAACAAAGGAAACCATACTAGGTGCAGAACAATTTTTTTCCCTCTATCTCCACCCCATTCCATCCAACCGTGCCTCTCGTCTACCATATGTAACTTAGACGGTTGGGAGACTGGAGGGAAAGACCAAATTATTTTTAATTAAACACGAAGGGACATTCTACATCTTGAGTTTCTCTTTAGGAGACTCTTATTTATAAGTCTGGACACCCCAAACATGAAGTAATAATCATGTTACTATCCACCACAACACAGAATACCCTATAACACTGGTCAAAATATGTTTACAGTGTTCTAGACAAAGTCTACATAGTACCTTGGGCAATCCATTTCTGTTCTTCTAACAAAACTGGATATTCTTTACATAAATCTGATTTTAAAATGGCCTTGCAGTGGGAGAAAAAAGATTTTATTAGCCATTTGACAATATTTGCTCTAACCTTCAGCATCTTTTTTTTTTTTAATTTTTTTTCAACGTTTTTTTTAATTTATTTTTGGGACAGAGAGAGACAGAGCATGAACAGGGGAGGGGCAGAGAGAGAGGGAGACACAGAATCGGAAACAGGCTCCAGGCTCTGAGCCATCAGCCCAGAGCCCGACGCGGGGCTCGAACTCACGGACCGCGAGATGGTGACCTGGCTGAAGTCGGATGCTTAACCGACTGCGCCACCCAGGCGCCCCTAACCTTCAGCATCTTAATAAATTATACCTTCTACAACTGGTACAACATGAGGAGCCTAAAACAAGGAGGGAACTGTCAGTTCTAAAGTTACCATTTTGAAATTTAGCATTTAACAGAACTTTTCTCTTTCTGCTCTGAACCAAGCATCCCCTGCTCCATATGCCCCAAGAACTCATGCCTGTCCAAGGCGCTATCCCATCTCCAGGTCTCTGCCTGAAGCTGCATTTTCTTTTCTTTTCTTTTTTAATGTTTATTTTTGAAAGAGAGAGAGAGAGAGAGAGAGGGAGTGCAAGTAGGAGAGGGGCAGAGAAAGAGGGAGACACGGAATCTGAGGCAGTCTCCAGGTTCTGAGCTGTCAGCACAGAGCCCAACGTGGGGCTGGAACTCAGGACCTCTAAGATCATGACCTGAGCCAGAAGTCAGATGCTTAACCGACTGAGCCACCCAGGTGCACCTGAGGCTGCATTTTCTGATGCATGAACTGATTTTTATTGGATGGAAAAAATTTCTCTGAAGGTTCTTCTAATTCCTTTCAAACACTAAGGCCGATGATGAGCTCACTTTGTTTGAAATAATGCCCCTACATCGTATGACTTCTAAACCAAGCAAGCCTTAGTTCTATCCATAATAAAAGGAAAAGAAAAGAAAGGAAACCAACAACAGAATGTAAAGCCAGGGTGGTTATGTTTTTCCTTTAAACTATAACTTCTATTATATTTCTGAAAATTAGGCCTACAAATCTTAGTGTAGCATATTTTTTCATCATTTTTTTTATTTTTTTATTTTTTAACGTCCCATATAAAACAATTCATAACTTTTGGTCATAGCAATGAGAAAATGCAACTAGAAACACAGTCTTGCACTCAACAAACTGACGCTTGCTTATCTCTTAGAAGTTCGTTTGTTCCCATGATTTCTAGCTGGATTCAGCCAGTAGACCCAAAAGACCACTACAAGAGTCAGGCTGCGTGAATGTGGGCTCAGGTTGAAACAGGAATGAATTTGATGGACTTGGACGATTTAGGCGAGTCCTTCCATGTACCCATACTGTTTGTGGGGCTCCGGTTGTTAGTGTAAGAAGTCTGTCTTCTGCTCATACTGTCAGAATCTTCTTTGTTGAACGTTTGATTCATGTTCTGGCAGCATGGGAAGCTGTGGACACAGTCTTGCAGGAGATGGCCGCTAAAAAACATGTATATCCAGGGATTACAGCAACTATTCAAGGAAGCCAGTAATGCAGTGATGGTGATGGCCGGGTTTTCTGATTCTGTACAAAAAACGTAAGGGGAGATTATTTAAATAGTCAAATGAAAGTAACTGAGCACTGGGTAAACTCATTTTTCTACTGACTCTTAGAAGTGGGAAAAAGTTATGGGTTAATGTAGAAAATGAAGTATATTGTTCATTAATCCGGGAAATGGCTGGTGTCTGGAAATTGCTTGGTTGTGAAATATTTTCATAAGCAAGATGCATTGACGTTCATTCAAATATCTTAAACCACTTGAAAATATCTCATTAGAATGAGTGGGAAGAATATGAAACAATTTATTTAAAAAAATGTGTATTCTTTATACTAGCATTAGTATGTGCTAACAGACACAGCAGTTACAGAATGGCTGCTATTTCAATGAAATTTCAAAAGTCTATAGCCACGTCAATAAAATTGTATTCATCCTAACAACTAAGGCAAAAGTATGACATTATGGAACATGTTTAGTAGTTCTACACTTTTAAATATTAAACATATTTTGTAATAAGACAACTATACATAAGGGAACAGTAGTAATAGGTCCCTGAAGGATGCATTATTTGGTTGTTTCTGAAGTTGTTTTTTGTGTTTTTGTTGTTGTTAATTTTCTATAGTTTCTTTTGATTTTAAAAGAAAACCATTCTGGTGGTTTGGGCAATTAAATTATATTAAGAACAGCTGAGTTAGGAAATGCCAACAAGTTTTTGAAATATTTTATGCTAATTTGCACTGGTAAACCACATAAATATTATAATCTTTCACAGAACTATGACACTGATAATACACCTTTTTGAAACATAAGAATAATCAGCAAGCACTAACTTTTTCTTCATTATTAAATATAAACTTGGGTCTTCTCACTGTTGTTATGCTGGAATAAATTACAGGTGATTTAATCATACCTTGTGCTAAAATGCTACCGTTAAAGGTGATCATGATCTATGGTTACAGACTATATTCAAAAAGAATGAAAATCATCACCATACCTATGCAGAGGTAGAGAAGTTTTTAGAAATTATGTCTGAATTCTGATAAAGCAATAATTAGACTGAGTTTTTTTACTTGATTGGCAATAATTACGAGGCTGCTATAAGATCAAGCAAGACCGGAAATGATAAACCAAAAATATAGCATTTATGTTGTATTATTTATTATCAGTAATATTATAGCCATGTAGGTATTTTTATTTGTTTGAATTAAATTCACTCTCAAATGTTTTATTTGCACATATAACTTCCAATAGTAAATCACACAGGCTCCCTACCTCAATGTCAAATAGCAAAAGGAGACAGTTCTTCCCAGATACCTATTTCCCAACTATAGCTGATGTTGGTAACATTCCTGTAATATATTTTATTTGAAAAAGTTGGGTTTTTTCTCACTCATAGGAAATAACATTTTTCAAGACCCAGCCTTAACTGTTTTGGGTGGGGTTCTTTTGAAGTTAGTATTTTTAGTTTGTGGAGGAATTAGAATCAAAGAAACTAGTAGGTGTAGAGAACATTCTCCGTAAAACACTGCAAGAGTTGGGGGGGGGGGCTATAGCTGTATGGTTAAGTTAGTGCTGAAAGATGAATTAATTACTTTAACAAATTTAGAGTTTATCAATAATCCTGCTTTAAAATACCAGAAAAAAAGGTGCTACAGTAATTGTCAGAAAAAAAAATTTAAAAGATGATAAGAAATGGAACACTAAATGCTAAATTAGAATTATTGGCTTAAGAATCTTTCTTCAGAAAAAAAATATGTACGTTTATCTTTGCCCTTGGGGCATTTCTACAAAATTTTTGTATTGTGATATTTTTCACAAGCTAGCAACAAGCAGTGGTTACAGTAGAAATATTTCTCTGAATCCGATAGACGCAAAGGCGGGGGGGGGGGGGCGAAATTAGCGCAGTGGTTAGTGATCTGGCAAAAAGTCATTTTCACGTTTTGTAGTTGCCTGGTTGACTGTAGGGCGCAGTTTCTGGATTTGTCGTAGGATCACTTCAAGCTACAAGTGCACATTCCTGGGCCCCATTCCACAGCTACTGAATCAAAATGTCTGGGGTGGAGACCCCTGCCGTTTTGGTAATTTCACCCAAAGCTAAGCATGCAAAAGTTTAAGAACTACTGCCCCAGAGGATAGTATGAAAAGCACCCCCTCCCCCGAACCCCGGCCGCACGCACAGCCGAATTCCCGCACTTTCCTCCTTTCTCCCGCCCGACACCTACCGATCCAAACAAACTTCTCATCCCAGACAGACCACATCTGAAGGATGAAGAAGGGCGCCCAGCAAACGATGTAAACGGTCACGATCACAAAAGTCATCTTCACCGTGCGAATCTTGGCGCGGGAAATGGTCTTCACGCTGCTGATACACGGCGCGAGCAGGAGCCCCTTATGCAAAGCGCCACTCGCGCCCTCGGCGCCCTTTCCGGGGAGCAAAGCCGTCTTTCCGCGGACGTTGCGCCAGATGTGGTAGCAGATGAAGCCATAGCAGGTACCCAGGATGACCACGGGCGCCACGAAGATGCCACCCGTCATCCAGGTCACATAGGCGCGGGGACCCCAGGGCTGGATGAAGGTGGCCCAGCAGTCCCGGGCCTTGGTGACGTTGTTCACCTCGACCATGGAGAAGACGAAGTACTGCGGCGTGCTAAGCACGAAGCTCAGCACCCAGGCGGCAGCGATCATGAGGCGCGAGCGGCGCGTCGGTTGCTGCAGCGTCTTCAGCGGGTGGCACACCGCAATGTAGCGGTCGGCGGTCATGACCACCAGCATGTAGGGCGACACGAACATGCCGAACACCTGCAGGTGCTTCACCACGCGGCACAGCCCGTCGGGCCCGCGGAAACGGTAGGTGATGTCCCAGCACATCTGCGGCAGCACCTGGAAGAAAGCGACGGCCAGGTCGGCCAGGCTGAGGTGGCGGATGAAGAGGTGCATGCGGGACGTCTTGCGAGGGGTGCGGTGCAGCGCCACCAACACGCTGCTGTTGCCTAGCACGGCTACCACGAAAGTCACAGCCAGCACGGCGATCTCCAGCTTGGCCAGCTCCTCGTTGCGCACGTCCCCCTGGGGGCTGCCGCCGTCCCCGAGCGCCTCCGCTGCCCGGCTGCCGTTGACACCGCCGGCTAACAGGGGCCACCCCTGGCTGGAGTTGTCCGCGGGCCCCTCGTTGGGGCCTCCGGAGAAACGCATGCGGTCCATGCAGCGCCTCCGCGGCCTCCGCGGAGGCCAGCTGTCTTCCCACCGCCGCTGGCGAGGGCTCCTTGCCCGTCGCGCGCTGTCCTTCCCGCGCTCGCTGGGCTCTGCTCGCTGGGCCCTGCTGTCCCTCTTGCGGGCGTCTGCGGGCACAGCGTCCCACCGCCGGCCGAGCTGCTCTCGCTCCCGTCACCGACCTCTTTCCCCGCTCGGCTCCTTTTCAGCTCGGAAGGCGCTGGGGAGGTGCGCTCCGAGCCTCTGAAAGCACTGGGCTCCAAACTCAATTATTTATGCGGAGTTTGTTTCCCCAGAAAGCGCTCCCTCTCGTCCCAGTGGTTGGAGACTGCTCCGTGCTTACTCCGTCCGCTCTCTCCTCCCACCACCCCCAGGGGGTTCCTTCTTTCTTTCTTTCTTTTTTTTTTTTTTCCCTCCTCTCTACGTCGGTGATTTGTTCTCTTTGCATCACTGCTGCAGGGGTGGGGCTGGGAGACTCGCCGATTCCTCGGCTTAACAGGCTGGATGGGGGCGCTTTCCCGCTCTTTCTGACAAAAACTTGAAGAACTAGACGTGCTATGCTCCCCCCCCCCCCTTTTTTTTGTTTTTGTTTTTTTTTGTGTGTTTTGTTTTGTTTTGTTTTGTTTTTTGGCTTACCGCCATTTCCTCAAGCCCCCTCAATAGCCACCTTAACTCCGTATTTGACGTCAACAGAGGCAGTGGATGCGGTACGTTGAAATCCCGAGTCCACCTCCGGGCGCTCACGCTCCTTGCGCCTGAACTAGGAGCGCGACCCCACCTGCTCCAGCCGGGGTTTCCACCTCTGCAGCCAGCCAGCCCACTGCCGGGCTCATTTTACTCCCAGGGCAACTTGGCTCCGAGAATTCAGCCTCTCCCCGCCCTGGTCCCTGCCCTCCCCCTCCCCCACCCCCACCCCGCCCCCGGGAGGGTCACTACCGCGTCGCTTAAAAAGCGCCATCTTCGCAATAGCACACCTGCTATTTGTCACCCGGCCCGCGCTCGCTTATTCCATCGCGGCCCCAGGGCGGCTGTGGGCGTATCTACTGCAGGAAAAGGATCGTCTCCTGGTTGGGGTGGGTGCCTAGAGAATTTCTGTGAACTAGAAATCCTGGGGTTTCCTCCGGGAAAAGCCTGATTCCCACAGAGGGGATGGACGGAAATCGGGCCACAGTAGTCCGTGGGGACTTCGTCTGGTTACTGCTGAATCGTGGGGACATCTCTCTGGAAGGACAAAAAGCAGCTGTCTGAAGAGCGCACACCCGGGCAGTGCCGTTCCGGGCATGGGAGCGAAAAGGCGCCAGGTTCCTGCGCTCGGGAGTTAGAAAGATGCATGCTCCGGTCAGGAAAGAGGCGCTGTCTCCGCAGCGAGACCACCTACCTATAAATTAGCAACTGAACAACTCGAGCCAGGCTGCTGGTCCAGAGCAAAGGCAGAAACACCCTCTACTTGAGCTCTGGTTTGAACTTTGGTGAAGAGACGCTTCGAACCACAGCGAGGGGGAGCTGTTTTCAGGCTATTTCGCGAGAGAAAAAACACACACTTTATAAGGTTATGTCCACTTTGTGGATACACGAACATGACTTTTGGTCGGCAAATTTGTGTTTTGCGAACGTGGTATAAATTTGATTGTCGTGGGAAAACATACGTGAAATACTGGCAAAGAAAGCAAAGGATTTTCTGAGGTGCTGTTCTCACTGATAATTCCACGTTGCTTTTTGGCTTCTGCATGCCGAGTCCCAAAGGTCGTCGCATTAAGAGAACTGGACTCCTCTCCGGGGTCCTGCTTCACTGCGTCTCTATAAGCTTCAATTTATACCGCTTAGGAATAGAAGTACCTGCCTTCCAAGCTGTGCTGCCTCCTCTCATTTTCTCCAAGATACCTAGGAGGCAAAACTTTTTTTTTTTAATTCAGAGATGGCCAGAAGTAAAAGGTTTGCAGGCCACCTTTCTGGAAAAATGCTCCAAGCAATAGGTAATAGTCACGGACTCGGAGAGATGACCTTCCTTTAAGTCCCAATTACATTATTAGTGCACCTTATGAGAAATAATGTTGTCGGAGGAGAGGAAATGTGCAGAATAGGATCATTAAAATTCTGTGGGGTGTTCTTAATTCAAAGAGATTGTATGGTGGTCTCTCAGGAAATTATTCAGCTGCGTCACCCCCTTTGATCCGATAAGCAAATCCAGTATCCAATTTATAAAAATAACTTACTGGGTTACATCCGGTGGCACAGTTAGAAGATATTCAGTAAACAATAGTACTAGTTATCCATAGGTATTGTGTATATATATATGTATATGTATATACATATATATAATGTGTATATATATTGTGTATATATATAATGTATATGTATATACATATATAATGTATATACATTATATATATGTACACATATATATGGATAATATACATATATAATATAATTATATATATATGTAATTATATATATAATACATATATTATAAATACATATATATAATGTATATGTATATACATTATATATATGTACACATATATATATGGATAATATGGAAGAAATACCAATCTTTTCTTAATGCATGTATTTTTAAGAACCATTAAAATATAGACTCACTATTCATGTACCTCCCTGGACCTGCTATGAAAATTTTTCAGTGGCAGTTAATTTTGGTTCTAAAATATGAAAAGCACATAGTCAATATTTTGTGTGGCATCTGGTGCTTTTTCTTAGAGCAATTCGTGTTTGCTCTGTACTTCTTGTATTACTAAGACCATTTTTTTTCTCTCTTACTCTCAGTTAATTTCAGTTAATGTATTTTGGGGGTGCAATGACGAAAAGAAAAACTGAAGGTTGTGTGTGCATACCCTGGAGTAATCTTTCTCTTTCATTTGCCTGCCTTCCTCCTCCCAGTTTGTAATTCTATATGTGTAAGAAGTATTTTGATTAGGAGAAGCGGCTACCTCCTTCATTTACTAGCTGTGTGACTTAGTTTTAATTTTTGAGGTTTAAAACCTTCATCCATAAAATCTTGGTGATAAAATATAATGCAGATATTGCAAGGATTATATAACTGGTTAAGTTTCTGACATTTCATGAGTATTCAAAACATTTATTCTTCCTTTTTTTCAAATATGTACATATTTTGCCAATAATTTTTCCCTTCCAATTAAAGCAGCCTACCCCCAACTTCCTTCTGTGCAATAGAAGATTTTGATAGGAAAGGGGCGCCTGGGTGGCTCATTCAGTTGAGCATCCGGCTTGGCTTAGGTCATAGTTCCTGAGTTCGAGCCCAACATCTGTGCTGACAGCTCAGAGCCTGGAGCCTGCTTTCAATTCTGTGTCTCCCTCTCTCTCTGCCCCTTCCCCACTTGTACGCTGTCTCTCCCTGCCTCTCAAAAATGAATAAATGTTAAAAAAAATTTTTTTTAAAGAAGATATCGATAGGTTTTCTTTGAGAAAAGAGTTCCATGGTCAAATACTTTGGGGGAAGTGCTGTGTATACATAAAACCTGTTAAACTTTGTTTTTTAATATCTCCTAAACCTATTTAACCATGGAAAGCCCCCATCCTTTTGTTTTCCCCATGGAACGGTGATGAAGATGTCATAGGACAACTGATACAGTTTGAAGAACACTGAATAAATGTACTTGGGGTTCCAAAATGCTCGGTAACCACCACTGGACTTAGTCAAGTCAAGAAGTTGAGGGTTTGGGTCAAGTTTAGCCTACTCTCATAGAGGCCGGGATACCCAATATAAATGGGTTACATTTCATTTATCATATTACCTTATGTGCTGCTTCATAGCCACTATTCATATGTAGTCTTTCCTCTCCTTAAACTGTCAGGTGTTTTTTGTTGTTGTTGTTGTTGTTGTTGTTGTTGTTGTTGTTGTTGTTTTGTGTGAGAAACGTGGAAGAAACTGGAATCTGCAGGAGAACCCATTTTACTTCTGTAGCCCACAATGACTCCTTCCACTTCAATTATAAATTAATGACATTATAGCTTTAAGGCCATAGTCTAGTATTCATACTATTACTTCTAGCAAACCAACAAATGTCTGTGGCATGTCACTATGCTAAGTCGTGAGCTAGATACAAAGAAGTATGTAATGGCCACTAACATTTACGAAACACTTTATGCCAGGCACCATCAACAGTGCTTTCTTCATTTCTTCATTTAAGTATTTCTTCATTTAATCCTCTCAATGACCCTATGAGGGATGTACTCTTATTTCACTTTACATTTAAAGAAACTGAGGCACAAAGAGAATAAGTAACCAGCTTCAGGTGACATATCTGGTCAATAGTAGAACCAGAATTCAAAAAAAGAAATTGATTCCAGCAGAGTTTACAATCTTAACCATTACACTGTGCTGCCACCTATAAGCCTCATGTTCCTGGATCTTACAGACTCATGTGGCTGGTCATTTAACATGTGATATGTTCTCCTTTAAGACTAGGAGATTCTATAGGGTCCGCACCTACTGGTTTCCTCCTTAGTAAACCAAGTACAAGACAGTAGTAGTAGAAGTAGTCATAGATAATATGAACACTTACCAACACTGATTAAGTGCTTAACTCATGAGCTGCGATTTAAGTCCCTTAGTTAATTTAATCTTTAAAATAATAACAAAGAATACTGAATATAGGAATACACTCACTATTATCTCATTCTACAGATGAGCAAAACAAAGATTAGAGAAGTTAAGCAACTTAGCCAAAGTCACAAAGCTCCATGTGTCTGAGCTGAGTCACAAATTGTCCATTTGAAGTCAAGGTGTTGGTTCTAACCTGTGTGCCCTACTGCCTTTCATACGCATTACAAGCACTGAACACATATTTAAAGAAAGAATTAACAAGCATCGCAATGGAAACTGGCTTTTGAGTGCTGAAGGAATATAAAATTTAAGAAGTACTTGGTGACTAGATAAGTTAGGGAAGATTTCTTGAGGAACCACCTTGAAGCACCAATATCTCTAATATCTACCTGAAAATGAGAGTCAGCATTTATATCTTAAATAGTTCTAATTTATATCTTAAATGGTTCTAATCAGTTTTCTGTCTCACAAATATCGGACAGGTTAGTGTATATTTATGTGATTTTAAGAGTTACCCAATGCAATGTCATGATATATTCAAAGTGCTGAAAGGAAAACACTTATGACCAAGAATATTCTCTCTGGCAAGTTATCATTCAGAAATGAAGGAGAGATTTAGGGTTTTATAGCCAAGCCAAAACTAAAATGGTTCATTGCCACTAAACTGGTCCTACAACTAGTTTGAGAGAGACTTCTTTAAGCTGAAAAGACAAAGTACTAACTAGTAATTTCTGTAGAAGTTATAAAAGATAAAATGTAAAAGTAAAATTCCCACTGGTAAATTTCTGTAGAAGTTATAAAAGGTAAAATATAAAAGGTAAAAACCCCACTGGTAAAAGGAAAACATATAGTAAAGATAGGGGATTAACTACCTATAAATCTAGTATGAATGCTATAGGACAAAAGTACTAAAATTAACAATAGCTACAATAATTAATGAAGAGATACACAAAATAAAAAGATGTGAAATACAGCATCAAAATCTAACGCTTTGAGGGGAAGGGAAGTAAAAATGTAGTTTTTAGAATGCATTTAAGCAAGTTATTATCAACTTAAAAACAGAGTGTTACATATATAGGATGTTATATGGGAACTTTAGGCTAACCACAAAGCAAAAACCTACAGTAGATACACAAAAGATAATGAGAAAGGACTCTAAATATAACACTGAAGAAAGTCACCAAATCACAAATGAAGAGAGAAAAAGAGAGAGAAAGGAATAGAGATGAATTACAATAGCAGCCAGAAAACAATGAACAAAATGGCAATAAGTACATACCTATCAATAATTACTTTAAATGTAAATGGACTAAATTCCCCAATCAAAGGACATAGAGTGGATGATTGGACTAAAAAAACAAGACCTAGCTATATGTTGCCTGTAAGAAACTCACTTCAGATCTAAGAATATACACAGTCTGAAAGTGAAGGGATGGTAATGGAAACAAAAGGAAAGCTGAAGTAGTTATACTTATATTAGGCAAAATAGACTTCAAATCTGACTGTAATGAAAGACAAAGAAGGACATTACATAATAATAAAGGGGTGAATCCAGCAAGAGGAGATAACATTCATAAAGATTTATGCACCTGACATAGGAGCACCCAAGTCTATAAAGAAAATATTAACAGACCTAAGGAGAGAAATTAATGGCAGTACAATAATAGTGGGGGACTTTAATACTCCACTTATATCAATGAATAGATCATCCAGAAAGAAAATTAATAAGGAAACATTGGTCTTAAAACATTAAACCAGATGGACTTAATAGATATATACAGGACATCCCACCCCCAAACAACAGAAAACATATTCTTCTTCAGTACACATGGAATGTTCTCTAGAATAGATCATATGTTAGGCTACAAAAAGTCTAAATAAATTTAAGAAAAAAATACAGAGGGCCCAAATAAAATCAGAAATGAAAAAGAAGTTACAACTGACACCACAGAAATACAAAGGATTATAAGAGAGTACTACAAACAGCTATATGCCAACAAACTGGACAACCTGGAAGAAATGGATAAATTCTTAGAAACATACAATCTTCCAAAACAAATCAGGAAGAAATAGAAAATCTGAATAGACTGATGACTAGTAAGGAGATTGATACAGTAATCAAAAATCTTCCAATAAGCAAAAGTCCATTGCAGAAACCAGGCAGTTTCACTGGTGAATTCTACCAAACATTCAAAGATTGAATACCTGTCTTCTTAAACACTTCCCAAAAAAAACTGAAGAAGAGGGAATGCTTCAAAACTCATTTACAAGGCCAGAATTCCCTTACACCAAAAAACAGGCAACGGAACACACACACGCGTGTGCGCGCACACACACACACGCACACAAAAGGACAAGGAAAGGGAAGAAAGCAAGCAAGCAAGCAAGCAAGAAACTTCTACGCCAATATTCCTGATAAACATAGATGAAAAAGCTCTTAACAAATATATTGGCAAACGAAATTCAAGAACACATAAAAAAAGATCATACACCATGATCAAGTGGGATTTATTTCAGGTATATAAGGATGGTTCAACATCTACAAGCCAATCAATGAGATATACCACTTTAACAAAATGAAGGATAAAAATCATATGATCATTTTAATAGATGCAGAAAAAGCATTTGACAGGGTGCTTGGGTGGCTCAGTTAGTTAAGCAACTGACTCTGGCTCAGGTCATGATCTCATGGTTCATGAGTTCAAGCCCCTCCTCAGACTCTGTGATGACAGCTCAGAGCCTGGAGCCTGCTTTGGATTCTCTCTCACACTCTCTGCCCCTCCCCCACTTGTGCTCTGTCTCTCTCTGTCTCTCTCAAAAAATGAATAAACATTTAAAAAAATTAAAGAACATTTGACAAAACTCAGCATGCGTTTGTAATAAAAACTCTCAATAAAAGTGGGTATAGAGGGAATGTTCTTCCATATAATAAAGGCTGTATATGATAAATTTATACTCAGTGGTGAAAGCTCAGGAACAAGACATGGATGCTCACTCTTGCCACTTTCATTCAAAATAATATTGGAAGTTCTACACACAGTAATTAGATGGGAAAGGAAATAAAAGTTATCCAAATTGGAAAGGAAGAAGTAAAATTGTCACTGTTTGCAGATGACCTGATACTATATATAGAAAATCTTGAAGACTCCACTAAAGACCTGTTAGAACAAATGAATTCAATAAAGTTACAAGATACAGAATTAACACAGAAATCTATTATATATCTATACACTAATAATGAACTATCAGAAAAAAAAAATTAAGAAAAGTTTTACTTACAACTGCATCAGAAATAATAAAATACCTAGGAATAGATTTAGCTGAAATGAAAGACCTGTACACTGAAACCTATAAGACACTAATGAAAAAAGTTGAAGAAGACACAAATAAATGGAAAAATATGACATGCTAATGGATTGAAAAAACTAACATTGTTAAAGTGTCCTCACTACTTGAAAGCAATCTACACATTCAGTGCAATCCCTATTAAAATGGCATTTTCACAGAACCAGAATGAATAATTCTAAAATGTTTATGGAACCACAAACAATTCTGAATAACCAAAGCAATCTTGAAAGGAAAAACAAAGCTTGATGTATCCTGCTCTTTGATTTGAAACTATACTACAAAGCTATAGTCATCAAAACCAGTATGGTACTAGCATAAAAACAGACACATAGATCAATGGAATAGACCAGAAATAAACCTGCATATATATGGTCAATTAATTTATGGCAAAGGAGTCAAGAACATACAATGGGAGAATAGACAATTTCTTCAATAAAAAGTGCTGGGAATACTGGACAGTGACATGCAAAAAATTAAAATCAGACCACTATCTTACACCATACACAAAAAATAACTCAATGGATTAAAGAATTAAATGTAAAACCTGAAACTATAAAACTCCTGGAAGAAAACATAGGCAGTAAGCTTCTTGATATCTGTCCTGTCATTGAATTTCTGGATCTGACTCCAAAACCAAAGGCAACAAAAGCAAAAATAAACAAGTGGGATGATTCAAACTATAAAGATTTTGCACAGCAAAGGAAATCATCAACGAAATGAAAAGGCAACCCACTGAATGGGAAAAATATTTGCAAAATTGTATATCTGGTAAGGGGTTAATATTCAAATTATATAAAGAACTCAACTCAGTAGTAAAAACAACCAATCTGATTTAAAAATGGGCAGAGGATCTAAATACACATTTTTCCAAAGAATACATACAGATGACAAATAGACACATGAGAAGATCAACATCACTAAATTATCAGGGAAATACGATTCAAAACCACAATGAGATATCACATCACATTTGTTAGAATGGATAGTATCCAAAAGATACAAAATAGCAAGTGTTGGAGGGGAAAGGGAACCCTCATACACTGTGGTAGGAATGCGAATTGGTGCAGCCACTATGGAAAACAATATGGAGGTTCCTCAAAATATTAAAGATAGAACTATCATGTGATCCAGCTATGCCACTACTGAGTATTTAACCGAAGAAAATTAAAACTAATTAAAAGACTAATTAGGAAAGAAATATGTACCCGATGTTCACTGTAGCATTATTTACAATATGGAAACAACCTAAATGTTTGCCGATGGATAGATTGACAAAGAAGATGTGGTATAGATATACAATGGAATACTACATATCCATTAAAAAGAATGAGACCTCACTATTTGCAATAGCATGGGTGCAACCTGAGGGAATTATGATAAGTGAAATAAGTCAAAGAAAAATACCTTATAATTTCATGTATATGTGGAATGTAAAAAGCAAAACAAACAAACAAAACAAAACACAACTCGTAGATACAGAGACCAGACTGTAGTTATCATCACGGAAGGGGGTTGGGGAGGTAGGTGAATTGGCTGAAGGGGGTTAATTGTATGGTGGCAGATGGGTAACTAGATTTAAAAGATCAAATTACTATGTCTTCCACCTGAAACTAAAATAATGTTATATACCAATTTTGTGTCAATAAAAACAATTAGCACTGAGTTGAGAAATCTAGTTTACTGTATAAAATATTAATAAAAATCAGTTATTAAAGAAAAAATTTACCCAGTTAATGATGTGTTTCTCTCCCTCTCTCTCTCTCTCTCTCTCTCTCTCTCACACACACACACACACACACACACACACACGTGCACACACATGCACAGCACATACACACATGGATGTGCACACACACGCACATACACCACTGGATTTTTTAAAATGTTGCATGTCAAACATGGAAAAACATCAGATATTCATTATAATATTATTTACTCTACAGAGTCAGAAGTGAGAACAATATTTAGTCCTATATAAGGAGTTTTATTTTCTTATGTGATAAAATGTGCTTGCATGTTAGACTGCAGAATTATGGCATTAAGGAGAGGCTACCATGCTCAACAAAATCTTAAGTACTCTACTATTTATTAATGAAAAATTAAAATCTCATCACTTGTTTAGAATAAAAAAAAAATCCTTCCTAAGTCAATCAATACAGGATTAGTAGAAAAATCACTCCAAAGGAAAAGATTTCTGAATTCATTGTTATTTATATCATATATTTAGGAAAGTTTGCACTTAAAAATTATATGATTGGGGGTGATTGGGTGGCTCAGTGGGTCAAGCATCTGACTCTTGATTTCAGCTCAGGTCATAATCCCAGGTTCATGGGATCCAGCCCCACATCGGGCTCCATGCTGAGCATGGAGCCTGCTTAAGATTCTCTCTATTTCTTTCTCTCTCTCTCTCTGTCCCTTGCCACTGCTCTCTCTCTCTCTCTCTTAAAAAAATTATGTGATTGATTTAATTTAAATTTTTAAAAATTTAAACTCATTTAAAATGTTGAATTTAAGACTTCTGCTCCTGATGAAGTAATATTTATTTGGATTCTCTGCACATTCAGAGGTCAGAAACTTTGATCTTATGCCTAGAATTTGATAATGATCAAGACACATTCTTTTAGCAAGCTGGCATCATTGAATCTGCCTCTATGTATTCATTAAGTCCTTTTTTCACACAAGAAAAGGTTTGCATTAAAAAAAATTGTAGTATAGTTAACATACAATGTTATATTAGTTTCAGATATATAGTATAGTGATTCAACAATTCTATACATTACTCAGTGCTCATCGTGGTAAGTGTACTCTTAATCTCTTTCACTATTTCACCCACCCCCCCGCCCACTTCCCCTATGGTAACCATCAATTTGTTCTCTATCATTAAGAGTCTGTTTTGTTTTGTTTTGTTTTGTTTTTTAATTTGTTCATTTGTTTTGTTTCTTCAATTTCACATAAGAGTCAAATCATATAGTATGTGTTTTCTCTGACTGACTTATTTCACATAGCATGATACTCTCTAGATTCATCCATGTTGTTGTAACTGGCAAGATTTCATTATTTTTTATTGCTGAATAATATTCCATTGTATATATACCACACCTTTATCTATTCATCTATTGATGGATACTTGGGTTGCTTCCATAACCATAACTTGGCTATTGCAAATAATGCTGCAATAAACATAGGAGTGTGTATATCTTTTTGAATTAGCGTTTTTGTATTCTTTGAGTAAATACCCACCAGTGTGATTACTGGATCATATAGTAATTCTATTTTTAATTTTTTCAGGACCCTCCAGATTGTTTTCCACAGTGGTTGCACCAGTTTGTACTCCCACCAATGTATTTTTTATTGAAGTATAGCTGATACACAATGATACATTAGTTTTGGGTGTACAACATAATGATTTGACAAATCTATAATTTTTGCTATGCTCACCACAAGTGCAGCCACCATCTTTCACCATAAAATACTATTATAGTGCCATTGACTATATTCAATAGGCTGTACCCCAGACTTATTCATTCCATAACTGGAAGCCTATATCTCCTATTCCCCTTCACCCATCTTGCCCATCCTCCCAAACTCCTCTCCTCTGGAAACCATCAGTTTGTTCTGTTTTTACAGCTCTGATTCTGTTTTTGTTTATTCATTTGTTTTGTTTTTAGATTCTACATATAAGTGAAATCATATGGTGTATGTCTTTCACAGTCTAACTTATTTCGCTTAGGACAATAACTTCTAGGTCCATCCATGTTGTGGTGAATGGCATGATCTCATCCCTTTTTATGGCTGTGTAACATTCCTGCATTCTTGTGTGTGTGTGTGTGTGTGTGTGTGTGTATACATGTTTACCACACCTTCCTTATCCATTTGTCTATTGATGGACTCTTAGGTTGCTTCCATATCTTGGCTATTGTAAAAAATGCTCCAGTAAACATAGGGCTGCATGTATCTTTTTGAATTAGCGTTTTCATTTTCTTTGGATAAATACCCAGTAGTGGAATTACTGGATCGAATGCTATTTATATTTTTAATTTTTTTTTTGATGAACCTCCATGCTATTTTCTACAGAGGCTGCATCAAGTTACATTCCCATCAACCGTGCACAGACAAGGGTTCCTTTTTTTCCACATTCTTGCCAACACTTGTTTCTGATCTTTTTGATTTTAGTCCTTTGTATGTCTTGTTTTGAAAAATGTCTATTCAGTTCTCTGCCCATTTTTAATCAGATGATTGGTTTGGGGGGGTTTTTTGGTGTTGAGTTGTATAAGATCTTTATATAATTTGAATATTATTAACCCGTTATCAGATATATCATTTGCAAATATCTTCTCCCATTCTGTAGGTTGTCTTTTCGTTTTGTTGATGGTTTCCTTCTCTGTGCAAAATCATTTTTAAAATGTAATCCCAATATTTTATTTTGCTTTTCTTTTCCTTGCCTTTGGAGGCTTGTCTAGAAAAATGTTGCTATTACTGATGTCAGAGAAATTACTGCCTGTGTTCTCCTTTAGGATTTTTACAGTTTCACATTTATATCTCTAATACATTTTATGTTCATTTTTGTGTATGGTATAAGAAAGTGGTCAGGTTTTGTTCTTTTACATGCAGCTTTCCAGTGTTCCCAGCACCATTTATTTATTATTACTTTTAAAATTTTACTTTTTATTTTTAAAAATTTACATCCAAATTAGTTAGCATATAATGCAACAATGATTTCAGGAGTAGATTCCTTAGTGCCCCTTACCCATTTGGCCCATCCCCCCTCCTACAACCCCTCCAGGAACCCTCAGTTCTCCATATTTATGAGTCTCTTCTGTTTTATCCCCCTCCCTGTTTTTATATTATTTTTGCTTCCCTTACCTTATGTTCATCAGTTTTGTCTCTTAAGGTCCTCATATGAGTGAAGTCATATTGTCTTTCTCTGACTGATTTCACTTAGCATAATACCCTCCAGTTCCATTCACGTAGTTGCAAATGGCAAGATTTCATTCTTTTTGACTTCCTAGTAATACTGCATTGTATATATATACCACATCTTCTTTATCCATTCATCCAGCAATGAATATTTGGGCTCTTTCCATACTTTGGCTATTGTTGATAGTACTGCTATAAACATGGGGGTACATGTGTCCCTTTGAAACAGCACACCTGTATTCTGTGGATAAATGCCTAGTAGTGCAATTGCTGGGTCATAGGGTAGTTCTGTTTTTAGTTTTTTGAGGAACCTCCATACTGTTCTCCAAAGTGGCTGCACCAGCTTGCATTCCCACCAACAATGCAAAAGAGATCCTCTTTCTCCACATCCTTGTCAACATCTGTTGTTGCCTGAGTTGTTAATGTTAGCCATTCTGACAGGTGTAAGGTGGTATCTCATTGTGGTTTTGATTTGTATTTCCCTGATGATGAGTGATGTTTAGCATTTTTTCATGTGTTGGTTGGCCATGTGGATGTCTTCCTTGGAGAAGTGTCTATTCATGTCTTTTGCCCATTTCGTCACTGGATTATTTGTTTTCTGGGTGTTGAGTTTGGTAAGTTCTTTATAGATTATGAATAGTAACCCTTTATCTGATATGTTGTTTGCAAATATCTTCTCCCATTCTGTCGGTTGCTTTTTAGTTTTGCTGATTGTTTCCTTCACTGTGCAGAAGCTTTTTATTTAGATGGGCTCCCAGTAGTTCATTTTTGCTTTTGTTTCCTTTGCCTCCAGAGACATGTTGAGTAAGAAGTTGCTGCAGCCAAGATCAAAGAGGTTTTTGCCTGCTTTCTCCTCGAGGATTTTGATGGCTTCCTGTGTTACATTTAGGTCTTTCATCCATTTTGAGTTTATTTTTGTGTATGGTGTAAGAAAGTGGTCCAGGTTCATTCGTCTGCATGTGGCTGTCCAGTTTTCCCAGCACCACTTGCTGAAGAGACTGTCTTCATTCCATTGGATATTCTTTCCTGCTTTGTCAAAGATTAGTTGGCCATATGTTTGTGGGTCCATTTCTGGGTTCTCTATTCTGTTCCATTGATCTGAGTGTCTGTTCTTGTGCCAGTACCATACTGTCTTGATGGTTACAGCTTTGTAGTATAGCTTGAAGTCTGGGATTGTGATGCCTCCTGCTTTGGTTTTCTTTTTCAAGATCGCTTTAGCTATTTGGGGTCTTTTCTGGTTCCATACAAATTTTAGGATTATTTGTTCTAGCTCTGTGAAGAATGCTGCTGTTATTTTGATAGGGATTGCATTGAATATGTAGATTGCTTTGGGGAATATCGATATTTTAACAATATTTGTTCTTCCTATCCAGGAGCATGGAATCTTTTTCCATTTTTTGGTGTCTTTTTCAATTTCTTTCATAAGCTTTCTATAGTTTTCAGCATATAAATCTTTCACCTCTTTGGTTAGATTTATTCCTAGGTATTTTATGTTTTTTGGTGCAACTGTAAATGGGATCGATTCTTTGATTTCTCTTTCTGTTGATTCATTGTTGGTGTATAGGAATGCAACCGATTTCTGCATGTTGATTTTATATCCTGCAACTTTCCTGAATTCATGAATCAATTCTAGCAGTTTTTTGGTGGAATCTTTTGGGTTTTCCATACAGAGTATCATGTCATCTGCGAAGAATGAAAGTTTGACCTCCTCCTGGCTGATTTGTATGCCTTTTATTTCTTTGTGTTGTCTGATTGCAGAGGCTAAGACTTCCAATACTATGTTGAATAACAGTGGTGGGAATGGACATCCCTGTCTTGTTCCTGACCTTAGGGGGAAAGCGCTTAGTTTTTCCCCATTGAGGATGATATTAGCATTGGGTCGTTCATATATGGCTTTTGTGATTTCAAGGTATGCTCCTTCTATCCCTACTTTGTTGAGGGTTTTTATCAAGAAAGGATTCTGTATTTTGTTAAATGCTTTCTCTGCATCTATCGAGAGGATCGTATGGTTCTTGTCCTTTCTTTTATTGATATGATGAATCACATTAATTGTTTTGTGGATATTGAACCAGCCCTGCATTCCAGGTATAAATCCCACTTGGTCGTGGTGAATAATTTTTTTAATGTATTGTTGGAGCCGGTTGGCTAATATCTTGTTGAGGATTTTTGCATCCATGTTCATCAGGGAAATTGGTCTATAGTTCTTCTTTTTAGTGGGGTGTCTGTCTGGTTTTAGAATCAAGGTAATACTGGCTTCAAAGAATGAGTTTGGAAGTTTTCCTTCCATTTCTATTGTTTGGAACAGCTTCAAGAGAATAGGTGTTAACTCTTCCTTAAATGTTTGGTAGAATTCCCCTGGAAAGCCATCTGGCCCTGGACTCTTGATTTTGGGGAGATTTTTGATTACTAATTCGATTCCTTACTGGTTATGGGTCTGTTCAAGTTTTCTATTTTTTCCTGTTTTAGTTTTGGTAGTGTATATGTTTCTAGGTATTTGTCCATTTGTTCCAGATTGCCCATTTTATTGGCATATAATTGCTCATAATATTCTCTTATTATTGTTTTTATTTCTGCTGTGTTGGTTGTGATCTCTCCTCTTTCATTCTTGATTGTATTTATTTGGGTCCTTTCCTTTTTCTTTTTGATGAAACTGGCTAGTGGTTTATCAATTTTGTTAATTCTTTCAAAGAATCAGCTTCTGGTTTTGCTGATCTGTCCCAGCACCATTTATTGGAGAGTGTTCTCTTTGCCTGTTCTTGCCTTCTTGGTTGAAGATTAATTAGCCATATAATTGTAGGTTTATTTCTGGACTCTCTATTCCATTCCTTTGACCTGTGTGTCTGTTTTTGTGCCAATACCATATTGTTTTTATGACAACAGCTTTGTAGTGTATCTTGAAATCTGGGATTTGATACCCCTACTTTTGTTCTTTCTCAAGAATACTTTGGCTGTTCAGGGTCTTTTATGATTCCATACAAATTTTAGTATCAATTTTTTCAAGTTCTGTGAAAAATGCTGTTGGCATTTTAATAGGAAGTAAATTGGATCTGTAGATTATTTTCAGATAGCAAATACCAAAGTATTTTGATAGTATGAACACTTTAACGATACTCATTGTTTCAGCACATGAACATGGACTATCTTTCCATTTGTTTGTATCATCTTCAATTTCTTTCATTGGTATTATATGGTTTTTGGAGTACACCTCCTTGGTTCAGTTTATCCTAGATATTTTATTCCTTTTGGTGCAATTATGAATGCAATTGTTTTTTAAATTTTTTTCCTGGGGGTTGTATTTTTTGAAGAGTGCTGACATCAGGAATTGTGATACTATTTTTATCTTTTTATCTACTATCATTGTAAAATAAATTAATGTTTTCTATGCTTTTCTTGCTTCTCCTTCTTTTTTTTGTTGAGGTTTAATGGTGACTGATTTTGAAAAAAATACATTCTCTTCCTATTCTTCATCAACTCTCCTGCCTCTTTTGTTTGCTACCCCACACACACTTGCCAGGTGCTTCAGGTTTTCGAAAAGTTTCTTTTCCTATCACCATGGAAGGCTGTGACTAATGTGGAATTTGCTGCATTTTATTTTCTATTAGGACTTTCATGGTGACAATTACACATTTAGAACTAATTTATCCCTGGATAAAGCAGACATGTTGCCTGAGAAAAGGTCTGATGCATTTGGACTGTAACCTCACTGCGTATGTGAGAACATCTAAGGATTGTTTTCTACAAATTTATTTAAGATAGGATGTAAAATAGAATAGCTTCTATATATTTGGGGCTTATCTCAGTGTTCTCAAATAGACTTTTATCTGGAAATGTTCCCTGATTACATGGTAAGTCAATAGGATAAAACAGTTGCAAAGATATCATCACTGCAGTTTCCTGCTGCCAAATGGATATCTGATGCTCTTTTTTTCATTCCTACATGGAATACAGTATTAAAAGGAAGAATTCGTATGTAGCCAATGTAAAGAGAAGACTTTTATGCTTCCCAGAACCTCTAATTTTGTATTTGGAAAAACCAGTCCATCTTCTCAAGAATTTATTCTCTCAGTGAGGATCTCTCACTGTCATTTTAGAAAGCTGCTTTACACAAGTAAATCCTGTATGGACTTATTTCATCATAATATAATGATAATTGGGTGTACTCAATCACAGAAGACCTGAGCAGAAAAAAAAAATGGGAACACGTGTTTTTAAAAAAGATTTATTTATTTATTTATTTAAGTAATGTCTGCACCTAACATGGGGCTCGAACCCACAACCCTGAGATCAAGGGTCACATGCTCCACTGACTGAACCAGCCAGGTGCCACTGGAAAACATTTTAACATTACTTTTACTGTGGTTATGAATAAGGGGAAGAAGAAAAAGTAGCTGTATCCACTCATTTATAGTGGTAATAACTATTTTTTCTGCTTAGAACAATATGATTTTTATAAAAATTTGAACAGAGAAAAATATAAAGAAAATTAGAAATTTTTCATACTATCCCAGCATCCACAGATAATCACAATTATTATTTGCTTATGCCTTTCCAGTCTTTTTCAGTGTGTGTGCTTCTTTTTTTAAAAACTTGAATTAGACTATATTATATATATTATAATCCAATTTTCAAATTCACAACATATTGTGAACTTTACTCCATGTCATTGAATATTCCTCTATATCATGGATTTCACGGCTTCATTGTTCTCCATCTTATTGATGTACTTAATTTTCTTATTTTATTTATTTCCCAGTTTGTGGGGGAGAAAGTTTGGACCTTTTAGATTTTTCACCAACTCTCCTCCCAACCCCATCCATTACATACAATGCTGCTTACAGATACCTTTATACTCACACTCATGTTTATTTCCTAAGGTTAAATTTCTTAAAGTAGAATTACTGGGTCAAATGTTATATAAAATTTTGATCTTATTATCAAATCACTACATCAGCCTAATTATACAGTATGTAATAATTATAGCCTAATCAGTAATTCACAAGAATGACCATTTCCCACTGCTTTCTAGGCATGGAATCTCTTCATTAAAAAGAAAATCTGTCCAAAGATGATAAATGAATAAATACCTAATTGTTTTAATGTGTATTGACTTGATTAAAAATGAGGTTAAATATTTTCATAAATATCTAATTATATTTCCTCTTTTGCAAATTAGTTATTCACATTTTTGTGTATTTCTTGTACTGTTCCTAGTTTTTGTTTTTTTTTTTTTATTTTATTTCTAAGGTCTTTATATATTAATGATGTTATCCCTAGTTTATTATTTGCTTTTAAGTTTAATTTGTATTCTTTGGTTTCTGGTGAGGTTGATTATCTTCTCAAATATTTCTAACTTTTATATTTCTTCTTTTGTATATTGCTTATTAATATCTTGGTCAATGATCGATTTTTTTTTATTTGGCTATCTCTTTTTATTGATTAGTAGGAATGACATAAATACATATACAAACTTCCATATTTTTGTAATACATAAGCTTTTAGTTTTCCTCTACTCATATTTATCAAACATTTCCTTTAATGATACACTTAGAAAGGACTTTCCCAAATTAAAATAATTATTATATATTCTTTTTATTGTTTGTATATATATATATATATATATATATATATATATATATATACACTTTTAGAATCACTACATTTGGAATTTATTTTGGTGTAATGAGGGAATTAGGGGTGCTACTAGGGATTCTACTACCTCCTTGACATGGCAAATTGGTTATTCCAACATTATTTACTGAATAAACCTCCATTTATTAACCTGCCAGCTTTTGCCATCCTTCATCATTCTCTGGGTCCTCACTACTCTCCTTACCTATTTTAGATTCCATAGTCCATTATTTTAATTAATTATTTTGCATTTACACTTGTCCTTGCCTTTTTTTATATTAAATATAATTTATTGTCAAATTGGTTTCCATACTACACCCAGTGCTCATCCCAACAGGTGGCCTCCTCAATGCCCATCACCCACTTTCCTCTCTCCCCCACCCCCCATCAACCCTCAGTTTGTTCTCAGTATTTAAGAGACTCTTATGGTTTGCCTCCCTCCCTCTCTGTGACTCCCCCCCCTTCCCCTCCCCCTTGGTCTTCTGTTAAGTTTCTCAGGATCCACATATGAGTGAAAACATGTATCTTCCTCTGCCTGACTTATTTCACTTAGCATAATACCTTCCAGTTCCATCCACATTGCTGCAATGACCAGATTTCATTCTTTCTCATTGCCAAATAGTATTCCATTGTATATATAAACCACATCTTGTCCTTGCCCTTTCTTTTATTAAAAAAAAAATTGTCCTTCTCCTGGAAAAACCCCACTTTTGGTTAAATGCAGTTTTGTTCCTGTAACAGAGCAGCTGAATTTGACTAGACAAAGACTCAATGGTGCTGACTGATCTTATTTTACTTTTATAGTTATAAACCTCAAGAGGTTTGTGATGCCCAACAATCCTAATATATTTACAAAGTTAATTTGTTCTCCTATTTGGCAAGATAACTCCCCCATACTTTCTTTATTTCAATTCCCCGTCACTACCTACCCTTCCTTACTCTTACCTGATGACCTTAAATCTTATTTCTCATAAAAAATGGACCTAAATGAGAAGAGACCCTTAACAATACCCCTTCTATCAGTTTACCTGCAGCCATACCCACGTATTCTGCTCCTACTTTTTTTTTTATATTTTGAGTTTCTCAACCTTTTTACCAGTTGACTATATCTCTTTCCCTCTAATCTACTTAAGGATTTTGATTTGGAATTGTCACTGTTCCCCTCTCAACTAGCTTAATCCCATTGGCTTAAAAATATGCTGTGATATCTCCCATCTTAAGACAAAACTTGCCTTTCACTTCATAAGCCCCATAGTTTTTGCTTCATTTCTCTGTTCCTCTTTAAAACAAAAAAGCCGATTATATATGCTGTTCCCAATTCTCTTCCAAGTCTCCTTTTTTTGCAATTGTGAAAGAAGTATTGCATTATATAACACTTGCTAATACCTATGAAATAACATAGCTAATATGTACGTAAAGTTGAGGAATCATAAAAAAAATTACTCATGAACTTATCACCATACTCAAGAAGTAAAACAACACTTCTGCATTTACTTTTATGTTCTTTCCTTCTCAGTTATCATGGATAATAATTTATATATTTTATACGTATAAATATTTATATTAATATATTTTGTATTTGAAATGATATATATAAATTATATATAATTTACATATTTTAGATATTTTTATATATTTCATTTTATGTTCTTTTATTTTGTAAAAAAAGATAGTTGTATTATAATCATTTTATATATATGCATAATACATATATGTGTCTCCCAACAAAATATTGACTGGTTATGTGTGATTCTTTTTACCTAGATGATAATGGTATTGTATTATATACAATCTTATGTAATTGATGTTATACTTCATGTTATACTTTTAAGATTCATCCACGTTGTGATAGGCTGTAATTCATTCATTTAAACAATAGTTTACTATTCATTTCTATGAACATGGGACAATTTAGTTATTCATTTCCTTGTCAATGGACACTTGGATTGCTTTACATTTCTTGGTCCTATAAACAATATTTCTATGAGCATTCTTGTTTATTTCTTCTGACACACATGTACAGAGATTTCTAGGGAACTCATCTGTGAGTAGAATTGCTGGGACATAGGGTATATGAATATACAAATTGTTTTCCAAATGTAGTTCACTCATCAGCAGTAGGTTAACTTCCATTGCTTCATATACTAGTCAACAATTGTTATTATCAGAATTAATTTTTACTAATCTATTGTAACAGGTATATCATTGTGGTCTTAATTTGCATTTTACTGGTTACTAAGAGTGTTGAGCATCTTTTTATATATTTATTTGCCATTATTGTTTTCGTATTTTGTATAATGCTCATTTCTATCAGTTGCCCATTTTACTACTGGTTCTTTATCTTTTTTCTTACTGTTTTACAGAAATTGCTCAGATAGCTGGATATTAATCCTTCACATATGTGAATTGCAATATATTGTTTTTCGTCCAGTTTGAGGCCAGTCTTTCTCTTTTATGGATGCTATCTTTTCATAAATAGCAGTTCTTAATTATACTATAGCTGAATCTATTCGTTTTTCTTTTATGATTAGACTAAGAAATGTCCATCATAACTTACCTGAGAAATCCTTCCTAATAGCAAAACGTTATAAGTATTTTTCTATTTTTTTTTATTATTAAAGTTTCTAAATTCTGCCTACACATTTAAGTTTTTAATCCACTTGGAAATAATTCTTATTGATAGTGGGAGATAGGAATCCGCTGACGTTGTCTGCTTTTTTATAGAAAAAAAAAATCCCACCTTTCTCTGTTGATCTGCAATGGCAGAGCTTTGTCATAAACCAAGTTTTCACATGTATGTGAATTTTCTAGGATGTTTATTCCTATACCAAACCCTAATGTATTATTTTTACAGTTTTGATATCTGTTTAGACAATTATCCTTCTTCTTCCTCCTCTTCCTCCTCCCCTTCCTTCTTCACACCCCTTCCAGTTCCTCATGTTAGATAATTTATGCTAATGGTGATTTATAGGGGGGGCTTTGGGCTACACTATATCAGTTTCACCCCTGGAGGTGCTGGAGACTGAGAAAGGAAAGTCAGTCACGTGGGCACTCCATGCTTACATGTTTGACTCCACCACATTAAGGCTCAGCTAGGCTTCCCTCCTTGGCAGTAGAGTATGCAGCCACACATTGCCCCTGGGAGAATGAAACACTGTTGGTATGACTCCACTGGGTGAGGTCAACCGGAATCTCGCACCTGTTCTGTCTTGAACTCTGCCCTTTGTGTGCCTTTCTCTTTGCTCATTTTAACCTGTATTGTTTGCTATAATAAATGGTAATCAAAAGTATGCCAGCTTTTCTGAGTTTTTCCAATCTGTGACTTTCTGGAGAATCACTGAATCACTTCCTCCAAGTTCCATGGATTTAGGGTGAGGCAAAGAAATCCCTACATTTAACCAGCACCCCAGGTGACCTGTGGGTCAGGCCTTGGAAAACATGAAACATCTCACGACATCTACTGCCAGCAGAACTCAGCCTGTTTCAGTTAACACTAAAATATATTCCATTAGGTGACTACGTATCCCAGAGTGTCATGCCACCAGCTGTCTCTTCTCCCTTTTCCTCCTCCAGACACGGTTTCAGGAATTCAGGAATTCCTAAGTTCCGGAAGGGACAATCAGCGGAATCAAAACTTTTGCACACCCAGCTTATATCAATTCAACTATACATCCCAGACAGAAGAGAGAAGTTAGGAAGACAGTTGAGTGAACTCTGTCTGGAAGTCCACTTGCTGAGCTTGTGCCCTAAATTGAGGACTAAATAGGTAAAATGATTATATTCCTTTCTCCATTGGAATCAGTTCCCAAATATCTCTCATCTTAAAATGCTGAGAGTGACCCAGTCTTGAAGGACATTGATTGTTAGTTCAGATAACATTACCGCAGTCACGTTCTGTTGCATTCAGCAATAATATCTCACAGTACTAGAGGAGACACCGACTGTTAGACTTACAGAGAGGTAGTATATCCGTCTTCATGAAGCCTTCCTTAGAGAATTTTGTTTCGATGTACACAACATTTTACTTTTTTGCTAACTTTAGGATCATACCTGCTGTCACATCAAACTTCCTTGAGCTGATGGATGGTCAGGATTCTTAGCTATCTTTGAAAATGCTAGTGGGTGTTTACATATTTTCTGTATAGGGTAAAACCTCTGTCCTTGTGTTAGAAGTTAACAGTGAAGCCACACCTGAACCCCTTTATGCCTATTTTCTCATTGGATGCGCTGTGTTGTTTTCAGGTGAGGTGGCCACACATTTGTTCTTTCAAATCAACTCATCAGCTTTAGACACTGTGGGAATTTCCCCCTGATTCTTGAAAACGCTTGATCCTCTTCCATTGATTTTCACAGTAGTCATGGCTTTTTGCATTTTTGTGAATCTCTATGTGGTATTGTAAAGGGAATTTTGGTGTAAGTATACCGGGGACTATATTAGCTGAAACTTTTCTACAATAGGAAGTTTCTTAAAACACTATCCACCTGGTTATCTCCCCTGAAGAGCATTTTAAAAATCATTTTATTTTTTCATCATGAGAAGTGTGCTCTTTAATCTTCTACTGTTTCTCCTATCTCCTCACCTACCTCCTTTCTGGTAACCATCAGTTTGTTCTCTGTAGTTAAGAGTCTGTTTCTTTGTCTCTTTCTCACCCCCCAACCCCCCCACCTTTGCTCATTTGTTTTGTTTCTTAAATTCCACATATGAGTGAGATCATCTGGTATTTGTCTTTCTCTGATGTATTTCACTTAGCATTATACTCTCTAGCTGTATCCAGGTTGTTGAAAATGGCAAGATTTCATTTTGTTTTCATTTCATTTTCTTTTAGTTCCAGTATACTTAACATACAATATTATATTAGTTTCAGGTGTACAATATAGTGATTCAACACTTCCATACATCACCTCATGCTCATCACAACAAGTGTACTTCTTAATCCCCATCATCTGTTTGGACCATCCCCCAACCCCCCAACCTCCCTGCTGGTAACCACCAGTTTGTTCTTTATAGTTCAGAGTCTGTTTTGTCTTTTTCTTCCCTTTGCTCATTTGTTTTGTTTCTTAAATTCCACATATGAATGAAATCATATGATATTTGTCTTTCTCTGACTGACTGACTTCAATTAGCATAATACTCTAGCTCCGTCCATGTCATTGCAAATGGCAAGATTTCATTCTTTTTTATGGGTGAATAATATTCCATTGCACACATATACCACCTGTTCTTTATCCATTCATCTATCGATGGATACTTGGGCTGCTCACAGTGTGGCCTTTGTAAATAATGCTGCAGTAAACATAGGGGTGCACACATCCCTTCACGTTAGTGTTTTTGTATTCTTTGAATAAATACCCAGTAGTGCAATTACTGGATCATAGGGTAGTTCTATTTGTAACTTTTTGTGGTAACTCCATACTGTCTTTCACAGTGGCTGCACCAGTTTGCATTCCCATCAATAGTGCGAGGGGGGGGGGGTTCCTTTTTCTCCTTGCCAACACTAGTTGTTTTTTGTTTTTGATTTCAGCCATTCTGACAGGTGTGAGGAGATAGCTCATTGCAGTTTTGATTTGTATTTCCCTGATAATGGGTAATGTTGAGCATCTTTTAATGTGTTGTTGGCCTATATCTTCTTTGGAGAAATGTCTGTTCCTCATTTTTAATTGAATTATTATCGCTCGTTTTTGTTGTTCCCTTGTATCAGTTCTTTACATATTTTGGATACTAACCCTTTATCAGATATGTCATTTTCAAATATCTTCTCCCATTCAGTAGGTTGTCTTTTAGCTTTGTTGGTTTCCTATGCTGTGCAGAAACTTTTTATTTTGATGTATTCCCAATAGTTTAACCTTGCTTTTATTTCTCTTCCCTCAGGAGACATACCTAGAAATATGTTGCTGCTGCTGTGATGTTAGAGAGATTATGCCTATGCTCTTTTCAGGGTTTTTATAGTTTCTGGCTCACACTTAGGTCCATTTTGAGTTTATTTTTGTGTATGGTGAAAGAAAGTGGTCCAGTTTCATTCTTTTGCATGCAGTTTTCCAGTTTTTCTAACACCATTTGTTGAAGAGACTTTTTCCTATTGTATATTTATTCCTCCTTTGCAAAAGATTAATTGACCATATAATTGTGGGTTTATTTCTGGGTCTTCTGTTCTGTTCCACAGAACTATATGTCTATTTTGATGCCAGTACATACTGTTCTAATTACTAACACTTTGTAATATAACTTGAAATCTGGAATTGTGATACCACCAGTTTTGTTTTTCTTTCTCAAGATTGCTTTGGCTATTCAAGGTCTTTTGTGGTTCCACACAAATTTTAGAATTTTTTGCTTTAGTTCTGTGAAATACACTGTTGGTATTTTGATAAGGATTGTATTAAATGTGTAGATTGTTTTGGGTAGTACAGACATTTTAACAATATTTATTCTTCTAACCCATGAGCATGGAATCTCTTCCCATTTCTTTGTGTTGTCTTGAATTTCATTTTTTTTAAAGTTTATTTATTTATTTTGAGAGAGGTGGAGAGCAGAGAGAGAGAGAGAGAATCCCAAACGTATGTATGTATGGGGGAGATTGATCCCATACATGAGATCGTGATCTGAGCCAAATCAAGAGTCGGAAGTTTAACAGATTGAGCCACCCAGGCGCCCCTCGAGTTTTTTCATCAGTGTTTAAATATATATTCAAATGCTAAGATTATCATTAGGTTATAACGAACAGGTTTTTTAGTTTAATCCTGATTATTTTCTTGCATATTTTGATGCTGAAAATTACTACGCACTTTCAACATCATCCTCGTTTCCTACAATTCTCATGCTTCCTCAAATTCCCACCCTTTTTTGAGATCCTAATATACTGTATTTAAGCAAATAGGTAGCTGATGTCCTTTGGGGATGGTGTTAAAATTCAGAACTTCATGTTTCATAAGAAACTGATCTTGGGAAGGTATATCGCTTTAAATAATCCCAGTAAAGATTGTGGTGTCAGGAGTTTTTTGTCTTACTATGATTTTTATCTCTAGGAAATTGCAAATTTCACTGTCTCCTCTTAATAAGACTTGTCAACTGGGATGCCTGGGTGGCTCAGTTGGTTAAGCCTCCAACTTTAGCTCAAGTCATGATCTCTCACTTTGTGAATTTGAACCCCGTGTCGGGTTCTGTGCTGACAGCTTAGAGCCTGGAGACTGCTTCAAATTCTCTGTCTCCCTCTATCTCTGTCCCTCCACCATTCGTGCTCTGCCTCTCTCTCTCTCTCTCTCTCTCTCTCTCTCTCTCTCTCTCTCAAGAATAAATAAACATTAAAAAAAATTAAAAAGAAAATAAGACTTGTGAACTTAAACCACACAGAAAGTTGTTCTGTCGAAACAGAGTCCCATGGAAAGGCAGCATTCAATTCATTCTTGTCTCTTCTGGCAACTCTCTTCACAGCAAGTTATTTGACTTTTAATGTTCTTTTTAAAAGTGAGAAACTATTAATATTTGATGGGAAATAAGTATTACAAGAAGTTCCTACTTCAAGGAGACTCTTGTTAAATGTTTTCTCTATTTTTTCCCTGGGAAACAGAAAAAAATGTACATGGAATGAAAAGAATATTGCCTACAGATGTTTCTGATTTTCAATGAGATGTTCTACAATTTCTGAACATTCTGGCAAAAAAAAATATGCTTTCCTGAAAGTCAAGAAATGATGAAGTTTGAGAATAATAATGACATGAAAAAGACTGTTCTATGAGTGAGCTTTTCTTGAATCTCCTTACTGTTTCAAAGCCAGTGACATAATTGCAGTCAAATTGGTGAAATGAGCCTTATACAATCCTCCTATCAAGGACGGAGACACAATAAATTTAGTAGATAATTCTTTTCCTTGTTATTAACAGGAAAAAAATATCAGAATGAGCTATCCTAAATATAGATCACTAGGACAGTCAAGTTGGTAAAACAACACAGATGAAAACATTTGTTTAGCAGAGTAACAAAACTTTCATTCAGCCATGGCTTGAGAAACAATAATGCTTCCATCATGCTGAGGGAAAATATTTGTCAACCTGAAACTAATATAGAGCTAAATGACCTTAGAAGTACATTTAAGACATTCCAGATGCACAAGCTTTTAGAGTTTCTACTCACAGACCCATCCCAGAAAACTTACAGGATGTACTTTACAAGAAAACTCTTAAGAAGAAACCACAGGAAACTTATTAAGGAAGTCAGTAAATGTGAATATGGTCTGTAAAATAATGTCAGACTTAGGTTTATGTGTTTAACAACAACAAAAAAGGTAAAATAATATTCTGGAAAACAAAAATAATGATAAAGGAGGGGGTCTTCAATGGGTTTGATGGGCTAAGAGTGTAATCGTGTTTAGAGGGCGATCACAAATATGGAATAAATGTTGATGTTCTTTGTCATAGGCAGACATTCTAAAACAGTTCTCCAGAGATGTCCCTCCTTAATTCCTGGAAGCTGTGAATATGCTGAGTAATACTCTCTGATGGAGTTATGGCTGTGGTAGTGTTGATCTCAAGACAGGGGGATTACCTAGGTGGGCCCCGATCTAATCACATGGTTCCTTAATTCAGAGAGCTTTCTCTGGTTGGCAGTAGAAGAGGAAATCAGAGAGATCAGAAGCACAAGGGGGATTCAGTGTGCTGTTGCTGGATTAAAGGAAGGGTCCACTTAACAAGGAATGCAGGTTCTAGGAGCCGTGAGAAGCTTTCACTGAGAGCCAACAAGGAAGTGGGGACCTCAGTTTCACCATCACAATGAACTGAAATTGGTCAACAGCCTGAATGAGCTTGGGAGCAGATTCTTCCCTAAGATCCCCAAACAAGAGCCACACCTGGTTGGTATCTTGATTTTGGCTTGTGAGATCCTAAGCAAAGAATGCATTTGGGCCATGCCACATTTCTGGCCTCCAGAAGTGGGAGCTACTATATTGAAGTAAAACATTACATTTGTGGTAATCTGTTATTCAGCAATAGAGAATTAATGTATTGTTAGAAACTTCTATAAGTATACTTTTTTAAACTTAAGGAAATCAAGGGGTGCCTGGGTGGCTCAATCAGTTGAGCGTCTGATTCTTGATTTCAGCGTAGGTCATGTTCTCAAGGTTCATAAGACTAAGCCCCACTTCAGGCTCCACACTGACAGCACAAAGCCTGCTTGGGATTCTCTCTCTCCACCCTTCCCCCATTTGCACATGGGCTTGGGCTCTCTCTCTCTCAAAATAAATAAACATTTTAAAAAATAAAACTTAAGGAAATCAATAAAAAGGACAGAAAATCTATAACTCCCAAATTAGCTGAAGACAGATATAGAAAGTAGTGAATTTACCAATTCAACAAAAACCTGGGAAAGAGGAAAATTTCATAAAGCAAATTTAGGAGATACAAAAGTAAATAGAAATACAACAATAGTAGGAGAGTTGAAATAAATTCTCTTTATCTGTGATAGATGAAGTAGATAAAAATTAAATAAGGGCAAAGAAGACTAAATAATATGTTTAATAAGTTATGTCTGATAGATGTATACCAAACCTGTATATTAAAAACAGAAAATACACATTATTATATGCTCATGTAATAATAAAAAATTAAAATAGTATATACCATATTCTCTGATTATTATGCATTTAAACCAGAAATTAATAACAGAACCAGAAAGCCAAGTTCCCTAACCTATTGGATTTAAACAAAATGAAACTAAATAAAACATTCCTTCTCAATTAATTCTAGGATCAGAGAAAATCCAGATCGAATTACAGAATATCTAGGAATTATTATTATTATATATATTATTATTTCCAACATATTCGTATACCTATGTAAACATTTAATGTTAAAACAAATATTTAATGCTATAAATGCTATATACATTTTTTAAGTTTTCATTTAAATTCCAGTTAGTTAACATACAATGTAATATTAGTCCAAGGGTACAATATAGTAACTTAATACTTCCATACTTCACCCTGCACTCATCACAAGTGCATTCCTTAATCCCCATATGTTATTTAATCCATCTCTCCACCCATCTCCCCTCTGGTAGCCATCAGTTCGTTCTCTGTAGTTAAGAGTCAGCTTCTTGGTTTGCCTCTCTCTCTCTTCCCCTTTGCTCATTTGTTTTATTTCTTAAATTCCACATATGAGTGAAATCATATGGTATTTGTCTTTCTCTGATTGACTTATTTCACTTAGCATAATACTCTCTAGCTTCATCCATGTCATTGCAAACGCCAAGATTTCATTCTATTTTATGGCTGAGTAATATTCCATTGTATATATATACCACATCTTCTTTTTTTAAATATTTGTTTATTTATTTATTTAATATTTATTTATTTTTGAGACAGAGAGAGACAGAGCATGAGCAAGGAAGGGGTAGAGAGAGAGGGAGACACAGAATCCAAAGCAGGCTCCAGGCTCTGAGCTGTCAGCACAGAGCCTGACACGGGGCTTGAACTTGTCAACTGCGAGATCATGACCTGAGCCGAAGTCGGATGCTCAACCAACTGAGCCACCCAGGCGCCCCAATGTTTGTTTGTTTGTTTGTTTGTTTGTTTGCTTGTTTGTTTGTTTTTAATATGAAATTTATTGTCAAATTGGTTTCCATACAACACCCAGTGCTCATCCCGATAGGTGCCCTCCTCAATACCCCTCACCCACCCTACCCTCCCTCCCACCTCCCATCAACTCTCAGTTTGTTCTCAGTTTTTAAGAGTATCTTATGTTTTGGCTCCCTCTATTTTTGAGGGAAAGATAGACAGGGGAGGGGCAGAGAGGGAGGGAGACACAGAATCTGAAGCAGGCTCCAGGCTCCGAGCTGTCAGCACAGAGCCCCATGCGGGGCTCAAACTCATGAACTCATGAGATCATGACCTGAGCTGAAGTCAGATGCTTAACTGACTGAGCCACCCAGGTGCCGCACCATGTCTTCTTATTCCATTCGTCAGTCGATGGACACTTGGGCTGTTTCCATAATTTAGATATTGTAGATAACATTGCTATAAACTTCAGGATGCATATATCCCTTTGAATTAATGTATTTGTATTCTTTGGGTAGATACCTAGCAGTGCAATTGCTGGATTGTAGGGTAGTTCTATTATAAACTTTCTGAGGAAACTCTATACTGTAGAGTGGCTGCACCAGATTAGGTATTTACATTTTATAAATGTATTTATTTATTTATTGGCTATATATATTTCATTTTGAAATTTTACATATCAGTAATATATTTATATATAACAGAACATATTCACACATATTTGATATAGTACCTATATTTCATTTTCTATATAATACAAATAGATTTATATACAATATGTATTATATATAATGTATAGCTAAAGAAATATTCAGAGGATAATTTGTACCATTAAATATTAAATTTTTTTTTCAACATTTATTTTATTTTTGGGACAGAGAGAGACAGAGCATGAACGGGGGAGGGGCAGAGAGAGAGGGAGACACAGAATCGGAAACAGGCTCCAGGCTCTGAGCCATCAGCCCAGAGCCCGACGCGGGGCTCGAACTCCCGGACTGCGAGATTGTGACCTGGCTGAAGTCGGATGCTTAACCGACTGCGCCACCCAGGCGCCCCTGTACCATTAAATACTTAAGAAGCAAGAAGAAAAAAAAATCAATGAATTAAACCTTAACCACCAAAGTTATAAGAAAAAATAAGTGAATGTAAAGAAAGAAATAAGGACTTAATGATTAAAAAATGGAAAATAACAAATTAGAACACAGAAAACAAGAGTATAATAATTAAGCCTAACAATAGCTCTTGTGGGGTAGAGGAGAGGTAAAATAGACACACTGTGACTAACTTAAAAAAAAAAGAAAATGTAAATGAGGAAAAAAGGAAAAAGTAATGAGGATTATTAGGAAACCAAAAGAATCATAAGAAGCTACTCCTTTTAATTTCTTAAATATTTCAAGTTTTTCAAATCAATGTAAACCTATTTGAAAACCTGGAAAAATTGGATAATCTTAAGGAAAATATAGTTTCCCAAAACTGACTCCTGAAGAGAGAGAAAATATAAAGAGATCAATTACCATAGAATAGAGTTATCAAATAGCCACCTCCCCCCCCCCCCCCCCCCCCCACATATCGCAGAAGGTGCAGACGTTTCACAGAGAGATTCTATGTTAACACTTAAGGAGGTTTAGCCAATGCTGTTTAGAGTAAAAAAAAGTTTTAGAGTTGAAAAAAGTAGAAAAGTTTCTATATTCTTTTACAAATTGGGAAATATATGGGTACCAAAACCCAAGAAAGATTACACACATACATACACACATGCACAGCTGTTTGTTTTTTAAATTCGTGAATAGAAATTGGATTTTGTCAAATGATTTTTCTGTATCTATTAAGATTATCATGTATTCTCACCTGTTGTTGATATGGTTAGTTATGATGATTTTTGATTGTCTTTTAAATTTTAAACAAATGTTGTAATCCTGGGGATAAAATCACTTGGCTATGGTGTGTGTGATATATATAGGATTCGATTTGGATTATTGGATTTGGTTTGCTAATAATTTGTGTAGAAGGTCTGTGTCGATGTTTATGAGGTATATTGGCCTATAGTTTCCTTTCTTTTGGTGTCTTTTTCCAGATTTGATATCAGGGTATTGCTGGACTCCTAGAATGAGTTAAAAAGCATTCCCTGTTTTGCAATTTTCTGGAAGAATTTGTATAGAATTGATATTATTTCTCACTTAAATATATGCTAGAATTCACAAGAGAAGCTAGTTATGTCTGGAGTTTTCTTTGAGGGAATGGCTTTAAGTACAAGTTCAATTTCTTTAATAGATACAGGTCTATCAGTTACCTCTTTCTTCTTTGGTGAGCTTTAATAGTGTCTTGAAAGGAATTTTTCCATTGTGTCTAAGTTGTCAAGTTTATTGGCATAAAGTTGTTTATAATATCCCCTTACTATCCTTAAAATATATGTAGGATTTTAAGTGATTATACCTTTTTTATTCATAATATTCTTAATTTGTATTTTCTCTCTTTTTTCCTGATCACTCTGGCTAGAGGTTTATCAATTTTATTGATCTTCTCAAAGACCCATTGTATTAGTTGCTGCATTACAAATGACCACCAACTTAGTGGTCTAAAGCAACACAAATTCAGGATCTTCTAGTTTCTTTGGGTCAGAAGTCTGGGCATAGTACAGCTTGGTCATCTGCCCAAGGTTCCACCTGGCTGAAATCAAGGTGTTGACCAGGACTCTGATCTTCTGAGGCTTGGGATCCTCTTCCAAGCTAACTAGTTGTTGGCAGAATTCATTTCCTTGTGGTTGTATGCCTGAGATCCTCGTTTTCTTGTTAGTTGTTAGCCAGGGACCATTCTCAGTTCCTCTAGGCCTCCCTAGAATCTTGCCATATGGCCTCTTCCTTTCCCAAGATGGCATCTTACTTCTTCAACCAGCATGAGAGTGCCTGCTGCCACTTCACCTGATTTTTACTTCCTTTTTGATAAACTCAAAGTCAACTGATTAAGGAGCTTAATTATACCTTCAGAATCTCTTTTGCTGTATATGTAACAAAATCTTGGGAGAGGTATTCTATCCTACTCATATTTCTCGCCCACACTAGAAGAGAGGGGATTATGTAGACAGGGTAGACCAGGGTACTGAAACTTGGTGGGCCATCTTAGGACTCTTTCTACCACAACCAAATTTTATTTTTATTTATTTCCTACATTGTTTTCCTCTTTTCTATTGTACACTTCTCTTAGTTTGCCTCTGATATTTATTGTTTCTTTTGCTTACTATTTTTTCTTTGGTTTACTTTGAGCAAAGCTTTTACTTTGCTCCTCACAATTTGAATCTTAGATCATCAGTTTGAGACCTTTCTTCTGTTCTCTTGTAGACAGACATGCTCACTGATTGTCTACTTGTTACTTCAGTTACTGAGAAAGAGGTATTGAGATCTCTTGCTATAATTGTAGATCTGTCTACTTATTATAGTTCTATCAGTTTTTGCTTCATGTATCTTGAAACTACTATTTTTACTTACAAAGAACTGCTTGGAACAGCATTTGTATTTGAACTATGTTTTCTAGTTTCAGTGTCTGGAAAGGTTTTTTTCCTGAACTTTTTTATTTTATAGAGCAAGGAGCAAATTGTGTGGAAAACTAATGTAGATAGATAATGATGTATTTTCATCCTTTATGTACATAAAATAAATGCATGACATTATGTTGAGCCAGTAAAGAAGATTAAAGAGTGACTTTATATGGGAGAGTGTGGTGTCACAAAATTCAAGAATAAGTCATATTTCAAGTAGAGAGTTTTCAAGTATTGTGTGATAAATAGTTGGTTAATAAAATGTAGTTATTATTATCTCAATCATGTCTTATAAATATCCATAGGGCTACCATTTCTTTTTTTAAGTTTTTTAAAAAAAGTTTATTTATCTTGAGAGAGAGAGAGGAAGAGAGAGTGAGCACAAGTGGGGGAGGGGCAGAGAGAGAGAGGGAGAGAGAGAATCCCAAGCAGGATCTTCCCTGTCAGTACAGAGGGCTACCATTTCTTAATGTGTAGAGATACGATCTTTCCTGGATAAAAACCTAAGAAGGAATTTCTCACAATTGCTCATTGCATAAGAACAGAGCAGATAACATTTTCAACATTTTACAAAAGACACAGAACTATCATTCAAGTGGCTACTTCTTAGAAGAGCCATCTAACTAGTCAGAAAGCATATCATTAGATTTCATCTGAATTTTTTTTAGAGGTAGTTCTTTTGAGGTCCAGTAGTTCTTTTGAGGAGAAATGTACTATGGAATTTTGGGAATATGGTCAAGAGACTTATTGCTCAATTAGAAATCCCCAGTTTGAAATTCCCAGACAGACCATAGTTCATGCATAAATTAGGTATATAGTGATTTGGTTTAAGTGAGATATATACAAGCTGATTAAAAATAACAATCTATATGTGAAAATTCCCTAATCTGTATCCAGATCCAGATCCTAATCTGTAAGCCAGACTTTTTTCTTCGAATTATACTTAAATATTCACCTTCTTACTTTATATCTCCAATTTGTCCTCCAGAACCCTCTAATTCAATGTATCTGGAACTGTTCTCATCTTTCCTTCAAATACCCTCTTCCTTCTACATTTGGCCTCCCAGTGAGTGGTGCGGCTCACTGGCCCATATGGGAGCCATGTGGTGATTCCTTTACTCCTCCCGATTCCTTATTGCTTGATGAAATAAACCACCAAGGAGCGTCGATGCTGAATGCATGTACTTCTGTCTGCATTGAGGCCTCCATGTTCTTTCATCTGGACTGTTAACTATCTCACAGCTCTGACTCCACCCACCAATCTCCCTTTCCTCATCCATTTTTTGCTTGGTGTACTGATGCCCAGTCTTTCAAGAACTGAAGTTTTCAACTGGCCTCAGGTGTGGTGCGTTGTGGAGGGCAGTGTTATATATCAGAATGGGGTTATAAGGGAAAGGTTGGAGTAGTGGGGAGTATTTCGGGTTTACCAAAGGGTCTTGGGTTAAAAAGAGATTGAATCTAGAAGGAAACATTGTTAACAATTCTAGCCTTGGCTTTGTGCTATTTTTTAATTTTTTTTTTAATTTTTTTAAATGTTTATTTAGAGACAGAGAGAGACAGAGCATGAACAGGGGAGGGTCAGAGAGAGGGAGACACAGAATCCGAAACAGGCTCCAGGCTCTGAGCTCTCAGCACAGAGCCTGAAGTGGGGCTCGAACTCACGGACCGCGAGATCATGACCTGAGCGAAGTCGACGGCTCAACCGACTGAGCCATCCAGGCGCCCCTGTGCTATTTTTTTCAGTAAGAAGTGTTTTGGGAGACTCAGAGGGGATGTGGTTAATACAGAAAAGATTTACAGTTATGTGTATATTTTCAGTGGCACAATGCTTTTTTTGGGGGGGGCGGCGGATTTGGCATGACTTCCAATATCTTCCCTAAGCTTTGAGCATCAGGTTTGAACTGGTTGCAGAAGCATATTTTGAATTGCTTACAGACCCAGGAGTGGGTTGACATAAGATTTAGAAACATGTTTTGTGTTGCAGTTGGCTACACAGGCAGTAATGGGCTGATGTCAACTTTAGTAGTGAGTTTCCCGGCATGCATTCACCTGGCTGCTGACCTCAAAACATGAGCTGTCACTGACTGGCTGGCTTTCAGAGGCATGTTCCCTGAAGTGAGTCGTCACTGATCAATGAGATACATTTAAAACTTGGTCTAGATTCACTTGTTTCTATGACTATAGAATTGTCATAGATTAATTAGAAAGGTTTACAATAACCGCTTCTGTGGTTTTCTGTTATCATGGCTCTAAGACAATAGTTTTTTCTAGAAGTGTGGGGACTTTGTATTTGCACCTATCAAAATACATTCCTGTATTATATGTTTAATTGGTTATTTAGTTGTTGGTCTTCCCCATGACTTGAACTCTGAATTCAGGACCTATTTCTCTTTTTTCAGTTTATTTTGGCATACAGCATAGTGCCTGGTATACCATAGTTGTTTAATAATTATTTGCTGAGTAACTAAATGGAAATGGTTTGGAGAATATTTTCGCAAACTTGGCACAATTGAAACTTTGGGCCGTATGATTCTTTGCTTGGGGAGCTGTTCTTTGCACTGGAGGATGTTTAGCATCACACACCTGCCCTCTTCTCGCCAGATGCCAGGGGTACTTCCTCTGTTGTGACACACAAAGTTGTCTCCAGATATTGCCAAAGGCCTCCCCTGTGCAGCAACATCCCTCAGGCTGAAAGCTACCGGGCTATATGATGAAATCCCTAGACTTTAAGAGATTGAAATAGGGATCAGAGAGATTCTATTTAGCCTTGATTCACTTTAATATAAGGACATCAACTTTGTAGAAAGATCCAGGGTTTAATAAAACTAAAGTGAGAATAAATTTAAGATGGGCATACGATTTCATTCAACATAGTTTGGGATGTTTATTTTCATGGTGGAAACAAGCCCCTTTGTTAGATGTTTATACAAAGGAATTCACTTTTTCAGTACCTAGCCCCTAGTACACCATGGTCTGCTGTGCTTGAAAACACATCTCATTTATTCACGCTTCTCCATGCATAAATATTTAGGTGTTTGTTATTATTCCCATTTTAATAGATGAGGAAACTGAGGCTTAGTTGTTAAAGGACTTGCCCAAGATAACACAGCTGGTAAGTGACAGGTCTATTTCTCTAGCCCAGGTTTATCTGTTCACCGTATTTGTGCCTTTTCTACTTCATTTTTATTGGGGTTTAGTGTAGGAAATGGCTGGGAGGCAGGGGCATTGTTTCTCTGAGAAGAAAGCAGTGGCCCAGATCAAAATCTGAACTTCCCAGCAGATAGTCACGGGTGAGGCTCATCTCTTGGAGGGTTCTGCATTCTATTCCCGGGAAAGAGGCAAAAACCCCTGTTAACTGGCATCCAGTCTGGGCCGTGACACATCTCCTGCAGACCTTGAGGAAAGGGATGAATATCCTCTATTCCAATTGCTTGACACACTAAATGAAAGCATTACTCTGCTAGCAAACAGATACTACAAAGAATTTGGGTGTCAATATCATTCAGCATATTGGCATTAAATAACAGTTTTTCCTTATTAAATCAATTATGTTTAGTTAAGAAATAGCTACAATAACTGGTTCTCTGGCAAACAGAATGGTGTGCTGTGATGTCACATAGGTTTTTTAAAATTTCTGTCAATAATGATAAAAAATGATATACCCCTCAGAGAAAACATTGTTAACAATTTTCTTTAATAATTCTGTGATTTTATTTTCCTGTGCAGATTGTTTTGAGAGGTTTAAAGGGGAAATTATTGATATACAAAATTTCCTCGTTATTTATGGATTTTCCAAAGATGGAATACTTTGATTTCACGTGAAGGCCTGTCGTGCATCCCTATAACTTCCCTGAATTTTGGAGCTGTAATTTTTAGCATAACTGACAGTTTTGCAGAAGTTATATACAACTTATGTTCTTGCTTTTGTAGTAAGATTCAATTACAGGTTGAACTAAAGGGAAACCATACAGTATTTAATTAATAACAGACATTCTGATAGAAGTTTAAAATTTTTTTAATGTTTATTTGTTTTTGAGAGAGAGAGACAGAATGCAAGCAGGGGAGGGGCAGAAAGAGAGGGAGACACAGAATCCCAAGCAGGCTCCAGGCTCTAAGCTGTCAGCACAGAGCCCGATGTGGGGCTCGAACCCACAAACTGTGAGATCATGACCTGAGCTGAAGTTGGACGCCCAGCCGACTGAGCCACCCAGGCACCCCCCCCATAAGAGTTTTAAATTGTAAAAGATGCAGGTAAAATGCTTCAAGCCCGAATGAAATAAAGCATCCTGAAAACATCACCTATCATTGACATCACAAGGGAAATCTGCTAAGAGTACTATTTGTTTAAATAAATGACATTTATTTTTTTTTTAATTTTTTTTTCAACGTTTTTTATTTATTTTTGGGACAGAGAGAGACAGAGCATGAACGGGGGAGGGGCAGAGAGAGAGAGAGGGAGACACAGAATCGGAAACAGGCTCCAGGCTCCGAGCCATCAGCCCAGAGCCTGACGCGGGGCTCGAACTCACGGACCGCGAGATCGTGACCTGGCTGAAGTCGGACGCTTAACCGACTGCGCCACCCAGGCGCCCCTAAATAAATGACATTTATATGAGAATGCACAAGTCACCATTTCTATGCTTTTTATCTCACAAAATTATTTTCTGTGTACATGAGAACTTCTCTATTTGAAAGCCAACCAACCGACAAAACCTGAAAAGTAACAGGCTATGTGAATGCTGGTCTAAAGACTAATGGGGATTAAAAATAATAATGCTTGATATTTGTTTAGTATTTCACAATTCACAAAATACTCCCTACACAAACTTCCACATTTTATCTTAACAACAGCTCTGTGCAGTGATAGGTTTTTATGCAAGATGAACTATTTCTATACAAAATTTTTAAATAATATTATAAACTGAGATTTAGAATTGGTACATAGACAGTCCAAGACTCCAGGTGGGAACTTCCAACCCCCTATTTTCATAACTGTACTTGCAGAGGAAAAGGCTGCTAGTTCATATGTTATTGTAGCAGACAATATTATTTATAGGATGCTATGCGCCAGACATAGACAGATTGGTGCCATAGACAGATTTAATATCTTTTCATTCTTACAATCACCCTGTAAGGCAGACATTATTTCTGTTTTGCAATTATGGAAACTAAGACTCAATTGCATATTTAGTGGTGCACCCAAGATCGTGAAACTTAGGAGTGACAGAGAGAGCACAAATTGAGTTCCAGGTCTATCTGATTCTACAGCCTGTTTCTTCCATAGTTTTCTGAGCTCTCTCGTTTATTATTGGCTGTTACTATTAATGCTATCATCTTCTGCTTAATTTTTTATTAATGTTTTAGTATTTGACATGGGACCATTTCTTATGTGCCTTTCATTTTTTTTATCTTACTCTATTAGTATTAATTTTTCTTTGATTTTTAATTTTTATACTTTTTTTTTTCAACGTTTATTTATTTTTGGGACAGAGAGAGAAGGAGCATGAACGGGGGGAGGGGCAGAGAGAGAGGGAGACACAGAATCGGAAACAGGCTCCAGGTTCCGAGCCATCAGCCCAGAGCCTGACGCGGGGCTCGAACTCACGGACTGCGAGATCGTGACCTGGCTGAAGTCGGACGCTTAACTGACTGCGCCACCCAGGCGCCCCATGTCTGATTTTTAATTTTTAAAAATTTGCTTTCTGTTCAAAAAGGCAGACAGGAAGAATAGTGGTGAAAGTGATAGTAACAGGAAGGTTGCAGATATCTGCCCCCAGCTCCCCTCCTCCCTTTAGACAGCTATACATCTCTTCGTTTTTTAAAAATTTTAAATGTTTTTATTTTATTTTTGAGAGAGAGAGAGAGTGCAAGTGAGAGAGGGACAGAGAGAGGGAGACACAGAATCTGAAGCAGACTCCAGGCTCTGAGCTGTCAGCATAGATCCTGATGTGGGGCTTGAACTCATGAGCGGTGAGATCATGACCTGAGCCAAAGTCAGATGCTTAACCGACTGAGCCACCTAGCTGCCCCCTCTTTTAATATTCATGCAAAAAAAAATTTTTTAATCCTTTATTTAGATTTCCTAGAATACACATAGGTCTAGAAGATCTCCCAAAGCAATGAATGCTCTCCTCATGAAGGTTACTAGACTCATGTGCAACTTGAATGTGCAATGTGTAACTTACTAGACTCAGTGCAAAGGTGGGTTCCAGTTGCAATCACTGCATAGTAAACCACCCCATTTCATGATGTAAAACAGCAACCATTTTAGTTTGCTCTCAGATTTTGTGGTCAGGGATTCAGAGAGGAAAAAGTGGACATGGTTTATCTCTGTTCCACAATGTCTGAGATCCCAGCTAAGAAGTTCTTATAGCTGGGCACTGGGAATCATCTAAAGACTCACTCACTCATATGGCTGAGAGTTGATGCTGTCCGTATGATGGGACCTCAGATGGAGCTCTTGGCTGTTTTACCCATGGTCTGTCCATGAGGTTTGTTGATCATCCTCACAGCAGAGTGACTGGATTTAAAAGGCAAGTTTTCAAGAAAACCAAGGGGGAAGCTTTTTGCCTTTTTTGACCAGACCTCAGAAGTCACATTATGTCACTTGTGCCTTAGTCACAAGGCCATCCCAATATGAGAGGAGGGAACATAGCTTGACCTTGGATGTGAGGAGTGTCAAAGGTGAGCACAGGGGACAGAAGATATTATTGGGGCCATCTTTGGAAAATATAATCTGTCACTCACACCTCTCTCACATTTAAGTATACTTACCTCCTTCCACAAGACCCCAGGTCTCATCCTGTCATCGCATCATGCCAAATTCAGCATTTGTAATCTATATCAGGTCCGGGTATAAATGAGCCTTCTCAGACTGGTTTCTTGTACACAGCTTCTTGATTACTGGTCTACTTGATCTAAGGCCTTTGAACTGAAGAGGTAAGTTATCTGAATCTCCACCCCTCCATGCACACTCCTCAAACATACAGTGATGATAGAAGCGATAGACATTTCTATACTAAAAGAGGAAAAAACACTAAACATGCAAAAGTCACTGGTCCATAGCAATTCTGAAATTCAGCTATGTTTATGTAGCCAATTCCTTAATTTGGGCTCAGTGCTAATTCCTTAGAGTTGTTCTCCATGGTTCTGGACTTTATTCCCTGGGAACTTATTTCTCTACCTTGAGTCACTGTTCCTCCTCTATAAAAAAGAGACTGTTTATACCTGAGTAGTTTTCTTCTTTCTACCCATAATAGTTTATAGATCCAAAGACTTCTCATTTTGTACAATCCCTGTCCCTTTTAATCTAAGTTGACCAATTCCTTTAAAAACTCTATGGACTTTCTATATATTCATTTATAATCTACTCCTTTAGGTAAGTGTTACTATCACAAATATTGGGGGGATAAGAAATCTCTTTACCCAATGCTCTTAAGATCCTTAAAAATTCTATTTTTGAATCCAAAGGATCTAAGAGGCACACCCTTAAGATAGTTAAATGGACTATGTTAAGGGGGTTAAGGGGTTAAAGAGTTTAAGACTGCCTTAAAATTTTCTGAGGTCTTAACAGATATCTTGGAATCTCATCCTGTATTTTGTCTAATGCCTTCCTTAATTTGAGAATAATTCAAAGTCTTGAGAGGTTGAGAAGGAGAAGCAATTTTATTTTTGAACCCAGAAGTTCCTGACTCCTTTATATTTAACAGTTTATTCTTTAGTTAATTTTTCTCTTGTCACATTTTAACATAGGCAGTGAAAAGGAATCTGGTTTCATTTTTGATATTCTACCTGGAAATTCCCTTCACGAGGTCATTAATTTTATTAGGAAATTCTTATTTTTTATGTTACTTCAGATACTTGTGTTGCCAGACTTTCTTCTATTATGTGAAAGATGTCCTTTCCTCCAGCCTCCAGTGGCATTTTCCTGACTTCCTTTAAGCCCTCACTGACAGCCCCATAAGGCACTTCACGCTTCTGTTGAAGTCTTCTGGGTTCTTCCAGCTTCCACCAGAGGCTCACTCCCAAACCACTGCTCTATGTCCCTGGTGCCCAAATCTGTCCTAGTTACCACTGTTGCTTAACAAACCACCCTAGACCCAGTGTCATAAAACAACAACCATTTTATTATGCTTACAGATTTTGTTTAGCAAATTGGAATGGACTCATAAAAAGTGGCTTGCCTCTGCTCCACAGTGTTTCAGTCTTAGCTGGAAAAAACTCAAAGGCTGGGCATAATTGACAGCTAAGAACTGGTGACTTGATTCCAAGAATGAATGTCCCAAGAGAATCAAGCAGTAACTATATTGCCTTTTGTGAACTCACCTCAAAAATCAATTAATATCCTTTCTGCCATATTACAAAGCCATGGAGCCAACTTTGCAAAATATATTCCGCCAGACTAGCTTTTCCCACTATTACCCAGTCCGTCTCTTTATGAAAAGTGCTTTGGATTTTTGACAAACTTTCCAATAATATGCTACCTGTAAGAAGAGAAGATAATTTGGAAGTTCAGTCTCAGAAGAGAACCCTCATGCATCATCTCTATACATTTGTTGTAAACTGGTTGCTATTGAACCTCTTGAAAAATATTCACAGAAGAAGAAGGCATAGTGGAAAGTTAGAAGCTAGGGTTCTGTTACTTCCCTTTAAATTGATCTGACTTGGAGAAGTTTGTGTCTAGCGACGTTCTGGAATGTGAAACAGCATCCTTTTTTATGACAACCAATTAGTTGATCAAGAGAATTTCTAACCATTATCAAATAAATACATCCTTGTTATTTCTTACACTGGAGCACAGATATTTAGAACTGCCCTTATGAGAAGCAGCTTTTTTTTTTTGAAAATCAACTCTAGCATTTTGGAAATTCTTTTCTCTTAGTCAGCAACTTTATTAGGGAAATTTCTTATTTTTCATGACTTTCAATTTGAGACTCCTCATATTTGCAATTTATTTTTTTCTGCAAACTATTATATATAATATGCTTTGTTTTATTTTAGTTTTCATTTGGCAAGCCCGTGGAACTCTATTTCTTGATTTTCTTGTTTTTTTTTTTGCAGCAACCAGCCTACTAACTTGGTCTGTCCCAAGTGATTGAATTTCACATGTGCCCATTGGTTCTAGATTAAGCCATACAATCTCAAACAGATCTTCAGTTTTTCATGAAAAATTTTCCAGCTATTTTTGTAACTAATGGTATAATTGCCCTTAAAAAGTTTAAAAAAATAGAATTAGCTGTTCCCCTAGAAAGAGATTTTCATAAACAGGGGCTTTACTAGATAGCATGGCTCACTTAAATTGTGAGAAGTGCCCAAAAACGTGACCCTTTTCAAACTTTTTGTAAGTTTTGGTCCTTCTAGAAAAGTTCTCCTAAACATCAGGAGAAATTAAGCTTGAATTTCCTCAAACCTGTGTTTGTCTTCTAACTGAAGAACTACAGAATATTTATTTTGTGAAAATTTTGGATTTCTGAAGAATTAATTCATCAATCCTCAGAGCTTAAGCTATGGTGATAATTCTTCTAATTTTATGTTGTATATGTCTGAGACACTCGACTGAATTAACTTGTTCATGCCCTGCAGAGAGACCTGGCACACCGCTGCCCAGCTGATTGATTTTATTTCTCACCTAGTTCTGTGAAGGAACACTTCTTTCAAGCCGCCCCCTAACTAAGCCCTTGGATCCTGAGTTAAAACCCATTCATTTCCTGACTTCACTTCCTCTGCTGATAGCTCATTAGCTAGCATCTTACCTCTAAGTTACTACTGCAGATGACTTGATCATGAAGTCATCTTGCTGTGTCTCCACTTTCCAAATTAGCCTAGATCTGAGGTGTTAAGCAGGTGGCACACAGGATGCTACACCTTTGTTCTTTGCCCAAAGCGCACACTGCTATGGGACCCCTGCCCTCTTTCCAGCTGACCTCAGACCCATACTGTGTGTATCTGTCTCAACACAGCATGCAAGGAAGCCGTTCTAAACTGTGTGGAAATGGCATACAAAGTAATTCCTGTTTGCCACACCAGGCCCAGTTGATGCCATGTTTTGAAGAGCATGAACTTGATCTGCAAACTTAGGCTGAGTTTTCAAACCTGAAGCTTCATACCAAGGTCAATGAAGCTTTATACCAATCCCTTTCTGGTCAAAACTGGAGGACTTGTCACCCTGCTTTCCAGCTCATGCATTAGTAGTTTGTTACTTTTGGTTCTACATAGCTTCTCTGGTAAATTATATATAATTTACCTTCTACTTATAGCTGTCTTGTTTGTGTATGTGGTGTGCACTTAGGTTTTTGGTACTCTTGGATGACCTTTTAACCTTTATTTATCATAAAAAAAAGACTATGTCCGTGGTGGAGATATTATATCTGAATGGTTGGCAGGTGAAATGATTGACTACCTGGAACTCTTGAAAGCTGAGAGGATTGTTCTCTGGAGTGCCATTCCTGGAGGGGCAGATGTGTCCTTTTTATAAGACAATTCTTTTCCAAATAATTTATAAACAGATTCTGGGAGTACTGAAGTGTGACACAAAAAAATGCTCAAGTTGGAAATTTTACTTTTGCTTCTGTTCTTTGAGCTGTTAGAAAATTCTAGTAAAAATAACACATGGCATTTACTGACCATAGTATCAGGAGCTATAATAAGAGCTTTGCACACATTATCTTATTTAATTTTCACAAATGCAATGAGATGGGTTAACCACCATTTTACAAATGAGGTTGTGGGTCTCAGAGAGGTTAAATAAATTGCCCAAGAACACGAGAGCTGGTAGATGGTTCTGCTTGGTTTTTAACTGCTCAAAGTTAATTTCTTCCAAGACTAAGCTCTCCACTAACTTTCTCTGATGTAGCAACCGTCTCCATGCTTGCTGTCTGCCTTACAATGGATAACCTGGTCTAGGAAGAAAACACTTTTTCTATTGCCAGATTCATGCCATGGCTGTCACAGAGTCTTCATAAGTAGACAGGGCTGAGGGAGCAAGAGGCTTTCAATTTAGCAGTAACTCTTGACTATCTGAAGACCTCTTGAGATTCTGTTTTCCGGGCTTTGAAAGTGGTGCTTTCTTATATCTCTTAACAATTATTGACAAATTAAAAACTGTTTTATCTGCTTTCTGTGGGCAAATTCAGGCTTCACCTTCTCGTTCCTTCTGACCTGACTGGGGCATTCAGTGCAATCAACCATGTATTGATCAAGTAAGCCAGGCAACTCTAGAAACAGCCCACACAAGATCTTACAAAATTTAAATCTTTTAAATCTCCTATTGCCTTCACAAAACTCCAGAATAGTGCCTCATGGGAGAATATCCTAGGTTTGGCAATCACTTATGGTAATAATGATATATTCCAGTGCATGACAAATCACATTAGAAACTAAAACTAGTACTTAAAAAGTTTGTTTTATTACTTTATTTTAATCAAACAAATTAATTTTTTTCTTTTAATTTTTTATTTAAATTCTAATTGGTTAACATACATATTGGTTTCAGGAATAGAATTCAGAGATTCATCACTTATATACAACACCCAGTGCTCATTGTAACAAGGGCTTTCCTTAGTTTCCATCACCCATCTAGCCTATCACCCACCCCCTGCCCTCCAGCAATCCTCAGTTTGTTCTCTATCTTTAAGAGTCTCTTGTGGTTTGTTTCCCTCTCTCTTGCCCCCCCATATGTTCATCTGTTTTGTTTCTTAAATTTCACATATGAGTGAAATCATGTGGTATTTGTCTTTCTTTGACTGACTTATTTCAGTTGGCATAATACACTCTAGCTCCATCCACATCGTTGCAAATGGCAAGATTTCATTCTTTTTGAAGGCTGAGTAATATTTCAGTGTGTGTGTGTGTGTGTGTGTGTGTGTGTGTGTGTGTGTCACATCTTCTTTATCCATTCATCAGTCAATGGACATTTGGTCTCTCTTCATAGCTTGGCTATTGTTGATAATGCTGCTATAAACATAGGGGTGCATGTGCCCCTTCAAATCAGTATTTTTGTATAGGTATGATGGTATCTCATTGTGGTTTTGATTTGTATTTCCCTGATGATGAGCGATATTGAACATCTTTTCATGTGTCTGTTAGCCATCTAGGTGTCTGCTTTGGAAAAGTGCTGATTCATGTCTTCTGACCACTTCTTCACTGGATTATTTGTTTTTTGGGTGTTGAGTTTGATAAGCTCTGTATAGATTTTGGACACTAACCCTTTATCTGATATGTCATTTGCAAACATCTCCCATTCCGTTGGTTGCCTTTTAGTTTGGTTGATTGTTTCCTTTGCTGTGCAGAAGGTTTTTATCTTGACGGGGTCTCAATAGTTGATTTTTGCTTTTGTTTCCCTTGCCTCTGGCTATGTGTCTAGTAAGAAGTTGGTATGTCTTGGGGCGCCTGGGTGGCGCAGTCGGTTAAGTGTCCGACTTCAGCCAGGTCACGATCTTGCGGTCCGGGAGTTTGAGCCCCGCGTCAGGCTCTGGCTGATGGCTCAGAGCCTGGAGCCTGTTTCTGATTCTGTGTCTCCCTCTCTCTCTGCCCCTCCCCCGTTCATGCTCTGTCTCTCTCTGTCCCAAAAATAAATAAACGTTGAAAAAAAAAAAAAGAAGTTGGTATGGCTGAGGTCATAGAGGATCCTGCCTGTGTTCTCCTCTAAGATTTTGATGGTTTCCTGTCTCACATTGAGGTCTTTCATCCATTTTGAATACAAATTAAGTAATTTTTAAACATTAGTTAAAATGTAATTTGTAAGCTCAGTGGTGTGGCTTTGAGGAAAATATAACTTTGTGAAATAGAAGTATCTTAATCATTGAAAAAAATCTGACTTTAAGTATAATTGGAAAGTTCAAAATCACAAGTATTTTGAAATAGAATTGCCTATGAGTAAGTAGAACAGAGGATATATTTATCCCCAATGTGGTATCAGATATCATAATTTACTTTTCAAATATAATAATTGAACCAATACATATATAAGAATATTTGTTTTCACTATGAAAATGTAAAAAATATTTTTATAAACTATGATTTCGTGAGTTAACTTGAAGTGCTACATACTGGCAGTGGCTTAAAATTAGTAGTTAATTATAATATCATTTGAAAATAGAACAAGTGTAATTTCTTACCAACTTTTTAAAATATTAAAAATACGGGGGCACTGGCATGGCCCAGTCAGTTTGAGCCCCACGTCAGGCTCTGTGCTGACAGATTGGAACCTGGAGTCCTCCTCAGATTCTGTGTCTGTCTGTCTCTCTCTCAAAAATAAATAAACATTAAAGAAATTTTTAAAGGATTAGAAATACATTATTTGATGTGAGTCTCAGAACAATAACATAGAATATCATTTGCATTTTTTATCGCTTTAAGTTTTTTTCTGTCATGATGCTCCCCCTGTATTTTTAAGTTTTATAATATGTGCATTCAATGTTTTTCCTGGAAAAGGTTTTGATAATAAATATCAAAGTTAATTAGAAGAAATTCATGGAAAACTATGAAAAATATGAACAAAATCAGCCTTCTTTTATCACTGATGGCACACATTTTATTATAAAATCTTATTTATTATACATCTATTTCCTATATCATCTTGTATGGTACAGAAGCCCCGGAATATAGGGTACAGCTTTAGTCATCTTTGTTTTCTTAAGTTCCAAATGAATTCTGTAAAATAGATATTTTATTATTTCTTTCCTTTTTTCATTTTGAAGAAGCTAAAGTCAGACTTTCTAAAAAGGTGGTGATTATAATTATGAAATGCCAGAGAAGACAATATAAGAATTGAAAATATTTGAGAGGGCTCTGACATTTAGAGAATGGCTAATTTTGGTTTTTTGCTTGTCTTGTTTTCTGTGGATCTTCTGCCTTCCAGTTACTAATTAAATATTGGAATTCTTATATCAGAATCTTTTTCTTTGAGTTTCTCAGTCTCAAACTCGACTAAGTAAAAAGGTAACTATTAGAAGACTGATAAATAGTACTTTTCTGCCTCCCTTGTTTTCAGAAGTAATTGAGATAGATGTATAAGAGTCAGATACATGGAAAACAAAATACTTGTTTATGTATCACTATAACTGATAAGTCTTAGATTAGAGGATGTTGCTTGGATAGGCAGCCCCGATGGGCTGAGGGTACCCTGTCTGAGCGTAGACATCCAAAACAGAGGGATCCCAGAAGGGGTGAGACAAGCAATCTATATTCTTATTCCCTTCAGAAAAAGAGAGTCAAAGTGTGGGGAACAGCCACAAGTCTAACTGTCACCTCATGGGCATGCAAAACCAGAGGAATGTAATCATCTCTATCCTGTTGTAGCTGGACATAATGTAGCTCTAAAATGCTCTGTGTGTTGGAGGTGAACAACTTACCCTGCCTAATCCCAGGTGACACATTGATTCTAGTGTCAAATTCAGTTTCTTAGCCCAGTGCCTCATTATCCCCATGTGCACCTGCATTTCTCTTCTTCACCACTTCTGCTTGGGGTGATCTAATGCTCCTGGGGCCTTATGTGCTTTTCTGATATCAGTAGAAAACTATCTGTCATGATCTCCTGCTGGCTTTAAGCGAGGAGTGCCACACACTGTTAGGAAAATTTGTCCAAGACTTAAGGACAGGCAAAAGGAAAGCCTGGGTGTCCTTTTAGTAGAACGGTCAGCATTGTCATTGTGTGCACCTTCGACTGATTTTCTGTTGACTAGCCTATTTTACAACTTAAAGTCATTTGTACCATAATATGAAATTAAATATATATCCTATCTGTCCTCTGAGTATTTGCATTTGAGTTCTTATAACTGTCATGAAAGAAAACTTTCATCATATGTTAGGAAGACATCAGCAGCCAGGTGAGTGGGAGGTAAGACGAAAAGTGGCAAAAGTCCCACAGCCCTGCACTCTGGTGTGACTGCCCTTCTCAGTCAAGCTTGCCTCTGTCCCAGCATGGTGGGACCCTTCCCCAGGAGACTAGCACAAGCCCCTGCGCACACCACATCCTGAAAGCCTGGAGTTTTAAAAGTCAGCAGGCTTGGCTGATAGAGCCTCAGGGGCACTGCACTGCTCCTGGAGAGAAGGCAGGCAGGCAACCCAGAGGCAGACAGTGTGGAAACAGTGATTTGGAACACCTGGGACATATTGGGGGAGATTATTTTCTCTTCTCAGAGTGCTTCCCTGAAAGGCAGCATTCGGGGTGCCTGGGTGGCGCAGTCGGTTAAGCGTCCGACTTCAGCCAGGTCACGATCTCGCGGTCCGTGAGTTCGAGCCCCGCGTCAGGCTCTGGGCTGATGGCTCAGAGCCTGGAGCCTGTTTCCGATTCTGTGTCTCCCTCTCTCTCTGCCCCTCCCCCGTTCATGCTCTGTCTCTTGCTGTCCCAAAAATAAATAAACGTTGAAAAAAAAAATTTAAAAAAAAAAAAAAGAAAGGCAGCATTCACAGAGATGCCTCTCCAGTGACAAAGGAGCTGGTTGGTGCCATTTCCCTTCCCTGCCCTTCAGTATAAACACAGAGCCACTCATAGGAATTAGCACAGTGCCACTGGATGCCTAGCCTGCTCACACCAAGTCTTACACCTCTGCACTCTGGTGGGACTGCCCTTCTTGGTCAAGCTTGCCTCAGTCTCAGCACAGTGGGCCCCTTCCCCAGAAGACCAGCACAGACCCCTACCCACATCACGTCTCCTAGCTAGAGAGTTCTGCAGGGCTTCAGTTCTAGTAGAAGTAGTATCAGGTCTCATTTCACAAGCAGACCAGAGCACACCTAGTTAAAGCTCATCACATTCTGGCCAAGGACCAAACACTGCCTGCTGTATGCAAGGAGAGCTTCTGCAAACACCTGGCCTGAAGGATAGAGCAGCTAAAACACAATAGCAGAGCACATGCAGCACCACTAGAAACATTCCCTGAAGCACCAGGCCCTGGGAACTATAAGACTTCTTCTTCATAAAGCCATTAATTTCAGGGGTGCAAAACATAATGGGCTTTTCTAACACACAGAATGCAGAGACTTAGGCAAAATACCAAGATGGAAGAATTCACCCCAAATGAAAGAACATGGTAAGGTCATGGCCAGAGATCTAAGCAAAACAGATATAAATAACATGCCTGATGGAGAATTTAAAGCAATAATCATAAGGATACTAGCTGGGCTTGAGAAGAGAATAGAAGACTTTAGGGAGACCCTTACCACAGAGAATTAAAATAGAATCAGTCAGAAATGAAAAATGTAATAACTGAGATTGAAAACAGGTTTGATGCAATGAACACAAGGCTGGAAGAAGCAGAGGAACAAATAATTGATATAGACGACATAATAATGGAAAATAATGAAGCTGAACAAAGGAGAGAAAGAAGAATTATGGAACATGAGAATAGACTTAGGAAACTCAGTGACTCCGTCAAACATAATATTCATATTATAAGAGTCCCAGAAGAAGAGAGACAAAAAAGAGCAAAAAAATTATTTGAGGAAATAATAGCTGAATGCTTCCCTAATTTGAGAAATGAAACAGACATTTAGATCCAGGAGGTACAGAGAACTCCCATAAAAATCAACAAAAGCAGGCCAACACCAAGGCATATTGTAATTAAGTTTGGAAAATGTAGCGATCAAGAAAAAGTCTTAAAAGCAGAAAGACAAAAGAAGTCCTTAAATTACAAGGGAAGACCCAGAAGGCCAGCTGCAGATTTCTCAACAGAAGCTTGGCAAGCCAGAAGGGAGTGGCATGATATATTCAAAGTGCTGAATGGGAAAAGTCTGTAGCCAAGAATACTCTATCCAGCAAGGCTATCATTCAGAATAGAAGGAGAGATAAAAAGTTTCCCAGACAAACAAAGACTAAAGGAGTTCATGAACACTAAATAAGTCCTGCAGGAAATATTAAAGGAGACTCTTTGAGTGCAAAGGAAAGACCAAAAGTGACAAAGAATAGAGACGAACAGAGAAAATCTCCAGAAACAATGACTTAACAAGTAATACAATGGCACTAAATACATATCTATCAACAATTACTTTGAATACAAATGGACTAAACACTTAAAAAAAAAAGACTTAGGATGTCAGAATGGATAAAAAACCAAGACCCATCTATATGCTACCTGCAAGAGACTCATTTACACCTAAAGACACCTGCAGATTGAAAATGAGGGGATGGAGAAACATTTACATCAAATGGACATCAAAAAAAAGCCAGGAAGACTTATATCAGACTAATTACATTTTATACCAAAGACTGTAACAAGAGACAATGACACTGTATAATAATAAAGGGGACAATCCAACACACAGATAAAACAATTGTAAATATTTATGCACCCAACATGAAAGCACCCAAAAATATAAAAAGATTAATAACAAACATAAAGGAACTAATAGATAATAATACAATAATAGTAGGGAACTTTAACACCCTACTTATATCAATGGATGGATCATCTAAACAGAAAATCAACAAGAAAACAATGGCTTTGAATGACACACTGGACCAGATGGACTTAACAGATATATTCAGGAATTCCATCCTAAAACAGCAGAATACACATTCTTTTAAAGTGCACATGGGACATTTTCCAGAATAGATCACGTACTAGGGCTCAAATCAGGCCTCAACAAGTGCAAAAAGATTGAGGTCATACCATGCATATTGTCTGACCACAATGCTATAAAACTTGAAGTCAACCACAAGAAAAAACTTGGAAAGATCACAAATACATGGAGGTTAAGCAACATGCTACTAAACAATGAATGATTCAACCAGGAAATCAAAGAAGAAGTTTAAAAAATACATGAAATGAAATGAAAATGAAAACACAATGGTACAAAACCTTTGAGATGCAGCAAAAGTGGTTCTAAGAGGGAAGTATATAGCAATACAGCCTACCTTAAGAAGCAAGAAAAATCTCAAATAAACAACCTAAACTTACACCTAAAAAAAGCTAGAAAAACCAATAACAAATGAAGTCTAAAGCCATCAGAAGGAAAGATTGGAGCAGAAATAAATGATATAGAAACCAAAACAACAATAGGACAGATCAATGCAACCAGGAGCTGGTTCTTTGAAAAAATTAATAAAATTGATAAACCTCTAGCCAGACTTATCAAAAAGAAAAGAGAAAGGACCCAAATAAATAAAATCACAAATGAGAGAGGAGAAATATAAACCAACACCACAGATATATAAACAATTATAAGAGCATTTTATGAAAAACTATATGCCAACAAATTGGAAAACCTGGAAGATGTGGATAAATTCCTAGAAACATATAAACTACCAAAACTGAAACACGAAGAAATAGAAAGCTTGAACAGACCAATAACCACAAAGAAACTGAATCAGTAATAAAAAATCTCCCAACAAACACAAATCCAGGGCCAGGTGGCTTTATTGGTGAATTCTACCAAACATTAAAGAAAAGATAATACCCATTCTTCTCAAACTATCCCAAAAAGTAGAAAAGGAGAGAAAAATTTCCAAATTCATCCTATGAGAACAGCATTACCCTGGTACCAAAATCAGGTAAAGGCTTCACTAAAAAATAAAACTACGGGCCAATATCTTTGATGAACATGGATGCAAAAATTCTCCACAAAATGCTAGCAAACCAAATCCGACAGTACATTAAAACAATCATTCACCATGATCAAGTGGGATTTATTCATGGGCTGCAAATGTGGTTCAATATTTACAAGTCAATCAGATATTGACACATGACATCAATAAATAGATGCAGAAAAAACATTTGACAAAGTACAATATCCATTTATGATAAAAACCCTCAATAAAGTAAGGTTAGAGGGAACATACCTCAACATAATAAAGGCCATATATGAAAAATCCACAGCTAATATCATCCTCAATAGTGAAAAATGGAGAGCTTTTCCTCAGGAACAAGGTAAGGATGTCCATTTTCACCACTGTTATTTAACATAGTGTTGGAAGTCCTACCCACAGCCATCAGACAACAAAAAGAAATAAAATGCATTCAAATTGGCAGGAAGAAGTAACACTTTCACTATTTGCAGATGACATGATATTCTATATAGAAAACCCAAAAGACCACCAAAAATTTGCCAGAACTGATCAAATGAATTCAGTAAAGTCACAGGATACAAAATCAATGCACAGAAATCTATTGTATCTCTATACACCAATAATGAAGCAGTAGAAAGAGAAATCGAAGAATCAATCCTATTTACAATTGTACCAAAAACCATAAGATACCTGGAATAAACATAACCAAACAGGTAAAAGACCTGTACTATGAAAATTATAAAGTGCCCATGAAAGAAATTGAACATGACACAAAGAAATGGGAAAACATTCCATGCTCATGCATTAGGAGAACAAATATCATTAAATTGTCTATATTACCCAAAGCAATCTACACATTTAATACAATACCTATCAAAATACCACTGGCATTTTCCCTATGAAAATACCACTAGCTAGAACAAACACTCCTAGAATTTGTATGGAACCACAAACAAACAAACAAACAAACAAACAAACAAACAACCCTGAGCAGCCAAATCAACCTTGGAAAAGAAAAGCAAAGCTGTAGGCATCACAATTCCAGACTTCAAGTTATATTTCAAATCTGTAGTGATCAAGACAATATGGTACTGACACAAAGATAGACACATAGATCAATGGAACAGAACAGAAAATCCAGAGATGAACCCACAACTATATGATCAATTAATCTCAACAAAACAGGAAATATATTCAATAGAAAAAAAGAGTCTCAGGGTGCCTGGATGGCTCAATGGGTTGAGCGTCTGACTTTGGCTCAGGTCATGATCTCTCCGTTTATGAGTTCAATCTGCTTCAGATTCTGTGTCTCCCTCTCTCTCTCTCTCTCTCTGCCCCTCCCCTGCTCTCTCTCTCTCCCCTCAAAAATAATTAATAAAACATTGAAAAAAAAAGTCTCTTCAACAAATGGTGTTGGGAAAGCTGGACAACATGGGAAAGAATTTAACTGGACCACTTTCTTACACCATATACAAAAATAAATTCAAAATGGAATAAAGACCTAAATGGGAGGCAGGAAACCATCAAAATCCTTTACGAGAACACAGGCAGTAACCTGTTTGTCATTGGCCATAGCAACTTCTAACTAGATATGTCTCCCGAGGCAAGGGAAATAAAAGAAAAAATAAGCTATTCGGGGCTTCATCAAAATAAAAAGCTTCTGCACAGGGAAGGAAACAACAAAATTAAAAGGCAAACTATGGAATGAGAGAAGATAATTGCAAATTACATATCTGATAAAGTGTTAGTATTCAAAATGTATAAAGAATTTATCAAACTCAACATGCAAAAAACAAATAATCCAGTGAAGAAATGGGCAAAAGACATGAATAGACACTTTTCCAAAGAAGACATCCAGATGGCTAATAGATACATGAAAGGATGTTCAACATCACTCATCATCAGGGATATACATATCAAAACCACACTGAAATACCAACTCACACCTGTCAGAATGACTAAAACTAACAACTCAAGAAACAACAGATGTTGGCGAGGATGCAGAGGAAGGGGAACACTTTTCCACTGTTGGTGGGAATGCAAACTGGTGCAACCACTCTGGGAAATAGTGTGGAGGGTCCTCACAAAATTAAAAATAGAACTACCCTATGACCCAGTAATTGCACTACTAGGTATTTACCTAAAGAATACAAAATACTAATTCAAAGGGATACATGCACCCCAATGTTTGTAATAGCATTATCTATAATAGCCAAATTATGGAAAGAGCCCAAATGTCCATTGACTGATGAATGGATAAAGAGGATGTGGGGACGCCTGCGGGGCTCAGTCAGTTGAGCGTCTGACTTTGGCTCAGGCCATGATCTCACTGTACGTGAGTTCAAGCCCTGCGTCAGACTCTGTGTTGACAGCTCAGAGCCTGGAGCCTGCTTCAGATTCTGTGTCTCCCTCTCTCTCTGCCCCACTCACACTCTATCTCTCTCTATCAAAAATAAATAAACATTTTTTAAATAGAGGATGTAGTATGTGTACATATACATATGTGTGTGTGTGTGTATACTAGAATATTACTCAGCTATGAAAAAGAATGAAATCTTGCTATTTGAAATGATGTGGATGAAGCTAGTGTATTATGCAAAGTGAAATAAGTCAATCAGAGAAAGACAACTACCATATGATTTTACTCATATGTGGAATTTAAGAAACAAAACAAATGATTATAGGAGAAAAAAGAGAGGAAAACCAAGAAACAGACAATAGAGAACAACTGATGATTAATAGGGGAGGGAGGGTTGGGAGGATGGGAGATATGGGTAGGTGATAGGGATTAAGGAGAGCACCTGTGATGAGCATGGGGCGTTGTATGGAAGTGTTGAATCACTAAATTGTACACCTGAAATTAATATTATACTGATTTTAACTAACAGGAATTTAAATAAAAACTTAAAAAAAAGAAGTGGCCAGTCCCCTAAAACTGCAGAATCTTCCTAATGCCATGCAAAAAGTCAACTCCAGGGAAGAAAATCATAAAATGCCTTGCAGATTTTATCCTTAATATATGCTTTCTTATGTTTCTTTCTTTTTATAAAATTGACAATATGTCTAACGAAAGTGATTTACTTAATGCTAAAGTAAAGAGCAAAAACCACCTTGTAGGAAACTGATAGTAATGCAAGTGATTCTTGTCCATAACAATGCAAATGAGTTTCATCAGTAGGAATGTAGTTGATTTCTACCTTATGGAAAAGGTAATTCCATTCGTTGTGTTTTATGGTCCTATGGGTTAATCATCAATCCTGCATCTTGTAGCAAATTCAGTTCAGCATTCCCAACTGCCTATGTATTACTTTTCTTCGAATTCTACTCTGAACAGATTTTAATGTCTTCCCTGTTCTGTCCTTAATTAATAAGATGAATACACCCTTAGCATGTGTTCATTTTACATTTGCATGAGACTCATGATTTTCTCTTTTTAAAATTTAGACTTTAGCAGTCCTACATAGTCTTGGAGATATGACTCTGTCTTTGCTATCATCCTATGCTGAGGTCCGTGGTTTCTCCAGCTCGTCCTCTGTTCTCCTGTCACAGGCAAGACACGATGATGGCTCCAGACTAGGGGTGAGGGAGGAACACTCAGTGTTTCCTCTTGCTTTGGTTCCTCTCCTCTCTTGCTAATATGGCTCATCTTAGACTTACTCAGATCTACCACCTGTCCCCAGCTTGACTGCCCATGTTTTAGGTCTCTACTTTGGAATTCCCTATGCTTCATCATGAAGATTGACTTCCTGGTCTCCTGTAAGTCCTCAGCTACTTCTTTCCCACCTTGGGCACTCAAAAATGTCTTTTAATCTCCTCTGTGTTCATAGGGAGTTAAGCCCAGTGGGCTATCGCAGATTCTCTCTGCTTATACACACTGTACTATCATATATAATCTATTGCCTCCACGATGGGTATGTCTAGTGACACTCCACAAAGACTTTTCCTTTTAGAATTCCAAGCTGGAAATAGGATACAACCCTCTTCTACTTTTGAATTCCCAAATATATCTAGGAGTTTCTTTCTCCTCCTCCTTGTGGCTTCAAACTTAAAATGTGGTGGGCAAAAAGGAGGGATCCACACTAAGATCCAAGTTTCTTGATCTTTTCTCCAAACCTTTTCAAAACTCCTCTCCACTATCTAGAAAGTGTCCTTATTAGGTGGGAGGACTCTTCTCCAACAGTCTTACAGCCCAAATCCTTTCCACCCTGTGATCCAAGGCATGGTAAGCTCTATTCCCTATACCAGTCAGGCTTTGCTCCTAAAAGCAAACCCAGATTTTAGAATACCTAAAAAACCTCTTCTTTTTCAAGATTCGTCATTTGCAAATCAAACATTCTTAGGATTTTATACTGTTCACCGGCTATGAACCTAGCTCTATTTTGTTTTATAATTTTTTTACGTGTTTATTTATTTCTGAGACAGAGTGTGTGTGAGCAGGTGGTGGGGGAGGATAGAGAGAGAGGGAGACAGAGGATCTGTGCCGTCAGCACAGAGCCGGAAGCAGGGCTCAAACTCACGAACGTGAAATCATGACCTGAGCTGAAGTCAGACACTTAAACAACTGAGCCACCCAGGTGCCCCCCCACCCCCGGCTCTATTTTAAAGTTCAAAGCTGAACAGTGTTTCGTTTCCGGATGGTTTTGCACCTCCCTTCTTCTTTCCTCCAGTTACCTCTTCCATGTGCACAGAGCAGGGAATGACACTCTCTACAGTAGGATCCCTGTCAGGCAACATGAAGAGCTAGGAATTCGTGAAAATAAAAAACACACCAGTTGATACTTTAAGTACTTCTGCATGCATCATTACTTTTCAAGATATGAGATAATATTAATAAAGTTTCTTCCCACTGTTGCTTTAAATGCATCTCAAAAAAAATCGTTTGGAGCTTCACGTGAGGTGTTGTATGAAAACTCTCTTAATATATGTCAGATTAGGAAATGGACTAGGAAGCCTCTGCCTGGCCTCCCATCTTCTTTGCATTTTGATCCAGACGTCTGAGGGTATTAATATTCTTATTGCAATGCTCTGGTTTCTCTTCAAATCGCATAAATATTTTGCCTTTTAATATTCTTATTGCAAATAGTAAATTGCACTCTCTCAAAGGATAACATTTAAAAATAATCCTATCTTAAGATGTCTAACAAAATGAATGAAGGGTATAAACTTATAAATGAGGTTACAGTCTCCAAGTGGTTCTTATTAAGAACCACAGAAAGTCTTCTCTTTTAGAAGTGTTTTAGATATTCTAATACACTCTAATTTTATGAGGTAACATAACCCAGCTGTTAGCTGCTTTTCTCCACCCCCAAAGTACCAAGAGACCTAAAATTTACCCCTTAGTAGCAATTGCTTTAGGACGATGATTTCCTTGGAAAGGAAAAATGAGCAAGCACAGCAGACATCCTGGGGAGCTGTAGAAAGAGAGATAATATGATGAGGTCTTATGTAGCTTGAAAATGACGTGCAAATATTTCTTTTTTTTAAATGTTTATTTATTTATTTTGAGAGAGAGAGAGAGAGGGAAGGGGAGAGAGAATCCCAAGCAGACTCCGTGCTGTCAGCCAAGAGCCTGATGCAGGGTTCAACCCTATGAACCATGAGATCATGACCTGAACCGAAATCAAGAGTCAGAGCTTAAGTGACAAACCACCCAGGAGCCCCTGACTCTGAAATACTTCTGAAACTCCTCCCCCATACCCCTTTGAAGGAGAAGTCTACCTTCGCAAGATAGGCAATTTCAAGAGAGTATTTTCAGTCCTTCATCTTGTGCATACAGTGCGAAGCAAAACATTAAAAACATTAAAAGCCTGTAATGCAGGGTTTTAGAACATTTACTTTTAATTAAAAGCAACCCAACATTAACAAAAAAAGTATATTACCTTTTTCCCCTGACATTTGAAATTCTCAACAGAATCTTTTCTGATGTATTTAAATAAACATCCACCATATTAGCTTTCTTTCTTTGGGGAGGTTTTAATAAATCTGAAGCACAGAACAAACCAGAGTAAAGATATATTTACTAATCTATTGCTATTCATTTTGTTTCTCTTTCTCCTTCTTCCACCTTTTTCCCCTACATCTAGGGCCTTGTGGAGGTGCCATTCTGATTGAAGAGTCTATTTTAATTAAAAGTACTTTCAATTTTTTTTTTGTAGGGCAGAAAAATGCCTTCAGAGGCCAGACAAGTAACATTTATTCCAGGTATAGAACAGTAGGAAGTGAGGGAATTTGTACTTAAATAATTAAGTCCATATTTTCCATAGAAATATTCACATAAAATAAAAAATTCATGGTGTTCTGATCAAATGAAACAGGGGTACAGGGTTATCAAATTTCACTCTCATTATAGCGCACACTCAAAATCAGAAATCCTAATGCTTCTGAGGCTTGCCACTGGCAGAACAGCTCTTGCTTCTTTCATGCTCCTCTCTCCTAGGGCTGCTCCCAGTGCTATTTGTTGGAATTCAGCCGTGGGCTTAGCCAGTTCTAATGGTCCCGTGAGCTTTGTGCTGTGAATATTTTGGCTCGATTCCTTCTGTTTGTGCAATAAAGAACTAACCTGCACAATACAAACTTTCATATACCATATCTCTTTATATTTTGCCTGATGATGAAACAAACTGGAAAGTCTCATTTCTTATAGTAAAGTCATTACTTAAAAAAATTCTCTCTCTTCTCTGTTTCTTAAATATTTAGCCAGCTTTGCCTCTTAATGTCAGGCATTCTTTCATAGTAGCAGTTCACGAACTTTCCATTAATCTTGAATGGTTACTCAGTAAGTGAATGGATTTGCTTCTGCAGGGTTTCAACAAAAGGTTGCATGACTGAAGGTCCTCTTCAAGGGCTACTCACTCCTGTCACCTTGTCTTCAAACCCATTGGTCTTACGGGAGTGCTGCCCTAACTGGGAAAGAATTTGAAGTGGTTGTTGTTGAAGGAAGGAGAAGATTTTCTTTTGAATTACCTATTGAAATGTTCTTTAATTTTTTTTTTCCTTTAGGCATTTTCCCACTTGGTATTTCATGTACTGTGTACCTTATTTGCTTCCTGACTGGCTGGCTATCTTCAATTCTAGATCCATTAATGGAAAAATGTTTTTTTAAGAAATTGAATTCTAGGGGTGCCTGGGTGGCTCAGTGGGTTGAGTGTCCAAATCTTGATTCTGGCTCAGGTCATGATCTCATGGTTCATGAGTTCAAGCCCCATGTCAGGCTCTGTGTTGACAGCATGGAACCTGCTTGATATTCTCTCTCCCTCTCTCTCTGCCCCTTCCCTGCTCTCTCTCTTTCTCTCAAAATAAATAAATAAACATTTTACAAAGGAGAAATTGATTTTAGCTCAGTTTGAGTAGGCTTCCTTTTTTAGAATTCCTAGATACCCAAAAGGTTTGAAATTTCTCATAACTTCTCTTTTGTCCTCAACAACTAAGTCAGCTGATTATAACTGGATTTTTTTATTGTTGTTGTGCCGAGAGACCTTCTTTGAATCCTGTTTCTGGTTGAATGATTTTTTTTAATATATGAAATTTATTGTCAAATTGTTTTCCATACAACACCCAGTGCTCATCCCCAAAGATGCCCTCTTCAATACCCATCACCTACCCTCCCCTCCCTCCCACTCCCCATCAACCCTCAGTTTGTTCTCCGTTTTTAAGAGTCTCTTATGCTTTGTCTCTCTCCCACTCTAACCTCTTTTTTTTCCCTTCCCCTCCACCATGGGTTTCTGTTAAGTTTCTCAGGATCCACATAAGAGTGAAAACATAGGGTATCTGTCTTTCTCTGTATGGCTTATTTCACTTAGCATCACACTCTCCAGTTCCATCCACGTTGCTACAGAAGGCCATATTTCATTCTTTCTCATTGCCATGTAGTACTCCATTGTGTATATAAACCACAATTTCTTTATCCATTCATCAGTTGATGGACATTTAGGCTCTTTCCATCATTTGGCTATTGTTGAGAGTGCTGCTATAAACATTGGGGTACAAGTGGCCCAGTACAAGCGCTGCTATAAACATTGGAGTACAAGCACTGGGGTACAATGCGACTGCTGGGTCATAGGGTAGGTCTATTTTTAATTTTTTGAGGAACCTTCACACTGTTCTCCAGAGTGGCTGCACGAGTTTGCATTCCCACCAACAGTGCAAGAGGGTTCCCGTTTCTCCACATCCTCTCCAGCATCTATAGTCTCCTGATTTGTTCATTTTGGCCACTCTGACTGGCGTGAGGTGATATCTGAGTGTGGTTTGATTTGTATTTCCCTGATGAGGAGCGATGTTGAGCATCTTTTCATGTGCCTGTTGGCCATCTGGATGTCTTCTTTAGAGAAGTGTCTATTCATGTTTTCTGCCCATTTCTTCACGGATTATTTGTTTTTCAGGTGTGGAGTTTGGTGAGCTCTTTACAGATTTTGGATACTAGCCCTTTGTCTGATATGTCATTTGCAAATATCTTTTCCCATTCTGTTGGTTGCCTTTTAGTTTCGTTGATTGTTTCCTTTGCAGTGCAGAAGCTTTTTATCTTCATAAGGTCCCAATAGTTCATTTTTGCTTTTAATTCCCTTGCCTTTGGAGATGTGTCAAGTAAGCAATTGCAGCGGCTGAGGTCAGAGAGGTCTTTTCCTGCTTTCTCCTCTAGGGTTTTGATGGTTCCCTGTCTCACATTCAGGTCCTTTATCCATTTTGAGTTTATTTTTGTGAATGGTGTGAGAAAGTGGTCTAGTTTCATTCTTCTGAATGTTGCTGTCCAGTTCTCCCAGCACTATTTGTTAAAGAGACTGTCTTTTTTCCATTGGATATTCTTTCCTGCTTTGTCAAAGATGAGTTGGCCATACTTTTGTGGGTCTAGTTCTGGGGTTTCTATTCTATTCCATTGGTCTATGTGTCTGTTTTTGTGCCAATACCATGCTGTCTTGATGATTACAGCTTTCTGGTAGAGGCTAAAGTCTGGGATTGTGATACCTTCTGCTTTGGTCTTCTTCTTCAAAATTACTTTGGCTATTTGGGGCCATTTGTGGTTCCATATGAATTTTAGGATTGCTTGTTCTAGTTTTGAGAAGAATGCTGGTGCAATTTTGATTGGGATTGCATTGAATGTGTAGATAGCTTTGGGTAGTATTGACATTTTGACAATATTTATTCTTCCAATCCATGAACACAGAATGTTTTTCCATTTCTTTATATCTTCTTCAATTTCCTTCATAAGCTTTCTATAGTTTTCAGCATACAGATCTTTTACATCTTTGGTTAGATTTATTCCTAGATATTTTATGCTTCTTGGTCCAATTGTGAATGGGATCAGTTTCTTTATTTGTCTTTCTGTTGCTTCATTATTAGTGTATAAGAATGCAACTGATTTCTGTACATTGATTTTGTATCTTGCGACTTTGCTGAATTCATGTATCAGTTCTAGCAGACTTTTGGTGGAGTCTATCGGATTTTCCATGCATAATATCATGTCATCTGCAAAACGTGAAAGCTTGACTTCATCTCTGCCAATTTTGATGCCTGTGATTTCCTTTTGTTGTCTGATTGCTGATGCTAGCACTTCCAACACCATGTTAAACAATAGCGGTGAGAGTGGACATCCCTGTCGTGTTCCTGATCTCAGGCAGAAAGCTCTCAGTTTTTCCCCATTGAGGATAATATTAGCTGTGAGCTTTTCATAAATGGCTTTTGTGAGGTTTAAGTATGTTCCTTCTATCCCGACTTTCTCGAGGGTTTTTATTAAGAAAGGATGCTGAATTTTGTCAAAGGCCTTTTCTGCATCGATTGACAGGCTCATATGGTTCTTATCTTTTCTTTTATTAATGTGATGTATCACGTTGATTGATTTGCCCAGGATTGATGTTGAACAAGCCCTGCATCCCAGGAATGAATCCCACTTGATCATGGTGAATAATTCTTTGTATATGCTGTTGAATTCGATTTGCTAGTATCTTATTGAGAATGTTTGCATCCATATTCATCATGGATATTGGCCTGTAGTTCTCTTTTTTTACTGGGTCTCTGTCTGGTTTAGGAATCAAAGTAATAGTGGCTTCATAGAATGAGTCTGGAAGTTTTCCTTCCCTTTCTATTTTTTGGAATAGCTTGAGAAGGATAGGTATTATCTCTGCTTTAAATGTCTGGTAGAATTCCCCAGGGAAGCCATCTGGTCCTGGACTCTTATTTGTGGGAGATTTTTGATAACTGATTCAATTTCTTCGCTGGTTATGGGTCTGTTCAAGCTTCTGTTTCCTCCAGTTAGAGTTTTGGAAGTGTGTGAGTGTTTAGGAATTTGTCCATTTCTTCCAGGTTGTCCAGTTTGTTGGCATACAGTTTTTCATAGTATTCCCTGATAATTGCTTGTATCTCTGAGGGATTGGTTGTCATAATTCCATTTTCATTCATGATTTTATCTGTTTGGGTTCTCTCCCTTTTCTTTTTGAGAAGCCTGGCAAGAGGTTTATCAATTTTGTTTATTTTTTAAAAAAACCAACTCTTGGTTTCATTGATCTGCTCTACAGTGTTTTTAGATTCTATATTGTTTATTTCTGCTCTGATCTTTATTATTTCTCTTCTTCTGCTGGGTTTGGGATATCTTTGCTGCTCTGCTTCTATTTCCTTTAGATGTGCTGTTAGATTTTGTATTTGGGATTTGTCTTGTTTCTTGAGATAGGCCTGGATTACAATGTATTTTCCTCTCAGGACTGCCTTCGCTGCATCCCAAAGCGTTTGGATTGTTGTATTTTCATTTTCATTTGTTTCCATATATTTTTAAATTTCTTCTCTAATTGCCTGGTTGACCCATTCATTCTTTAGTAGGGTGTTCTTTAACCTCCATGCTTTTGGAGGTTTTCCAGACTTTTTCCTGTGGTTGATCTCAAGCTTCATAGCATTGTGTCCGAAAGTATGCATGGTATGATCTCAATTCTTGTACACTTATGAAGGGCCGTTTTGTGACCCAGTATGTGATCTATCTTGGAGAATGTTCCATGTGCACTCGAGAAGAAAGTATATTCTGTTGCTTTGGGATGCAGAGTTCTAAATATATCTGTCAAGTCCCTCTGATCCAATGTATCATTCAGGGCCCTTGTTTCTTTATTGACCATGTGTCTAGATGATCTATCCATTGTGTAAGTGGGGTATTAAAGTCCCCTGCAATTACCACATTCTTGTCAATAATGTTGCTCATGTTTGTGAGTAATTGTTTTATATATTTGGGGGCTTCCGTATTCGGTGCATAGACATTTATAATTGTTAGTTCTTCTTGATGGATAGACCCTGTAACTATTATATATTGTCCTTCTTCATCTCTTGTTACAGCCTTTAATTTAAAGTCTAGTTTATCTGGTAAAAGTATGGCTACTCCAGCTTTCTTTTGGCTTCCAGTCGCATGATAAATAGTTCTCCATCCCCTCACTCTCAATCTAAAGGTGTCCTCAGGTCTAAAATGAGTCTCTTGTGGACAGCAAATAGATGGATCTTGTTTTTTTATCCATTCTGATACCCTATGTCTTTTGGTTGGCACATTTAGTCCATTTACATTCAGTGTTATTATAGAAAGATATGGGTTTAGAGTCATTGTGATGTCCGTAGGTTTCATGCTTATAGCGATGTCTCTGGTACTTTGTCTCACAGGATCCCCCTTAGGATCTCTTGTAGGCCTGGTTTAGTAGTGATGAATTCCTTCAGTTTTTGTTTGTTTGGGAAGACCTTTATCTCTCCTTCTATTCTAAGTGACAGACTTGCTGGATAAAGGATTCCTGGGTGCACATTTTTTCTGTTCATCACATTGAAGATCTCCTGCCATTCCTTTGTGGGCTGCCAAGTTTCAGTAGAGAGATCCGTCACGAGTCTTATCAGTCTCCCTTTATATGTTAGAGCATGTTTATCCCTAGCTGCTTTCAGAATTTTCTCTTTTTCCTTGTATTCTGCCAGTTTGAGTATGATATTTCCTGCAGAAGATCGATTCAAGTTACATCTGAAGGGAGTTCTCTGTGCCTCTTGGATGTCAATGCCTTTTTCCTTCCCCAGATCAGGGAAGTTCTCAGCTTATTTCTTCAAGTACACCTTCAGCACCTTTCCCTCTCTCTTCCTCCTCTGGAATACCAATTATGCGTAGATTATTTCTCTTCAGTGCATCACTTAGTTCTCTAATTTTCCCCTCATGCTCCTGGATTTTTTTATCTCTCTTTTTCTCAGCTTCTTCTTTTTCCATAATTTTATCTTCTAGTTCACCTATTCTCTCCTCTGCCTCTTCAGTCCGAGCCGTGGTCATCTCCATTTTATTTTGCAGCTCATTAATAGCATTTTTTTAGCTCTTCCTGGCTGTTCCTTAGTCCCTTGATCTCTGTAGCAATAGATTCTCTGCTGTCCTTTATACTGTTTTCAAGCCCAGCGATTAATTTTATGACTATTATTCTAAATTCACTTTCTGTTATATTGTTTAAATCATTTTTGATAAGTTCGTTAGCTGTTGTTATTTCCTGGAGGTTTTTTTGAGGGGAATTCTTCCATTTTGTCATTTTGGATAGTCCTTGGAGTGGTGTGGAACTTCAGTGCACTACCCCTGCTGCCTTGAATAACTTGCATTGGTGGCCGGGGCCACAGTCAGATCTGATGTCTGCCCCCAGCCCACCGCTGGGGCCACAGTCAGACTGGTGTGTGCCTTCTCTTTCCCTCTCCTAGGGGCGGGATTCACTGTGGGGTGGCGTGGCCCATCTGGGCTACTTGCATACTGCCAGGCTTGTGGTGCTGGGGATCTGGCGTATTAGCTTGGGTGGATCAGCAAGGTGCACGGGGGTAGGAGAGGCAGGCTCAGCTCGCTTTTCCTTCCGCGATCCACTTTGGGAGGGGCCCTGCGGCACTGGGAGGGAATCAGACCTGCCGCCCGAGGGATGGATCCACAGAAGCACAGCCTTGGGTGTTTGCGTGGTGTAAGCAAGTTCCCTGGCCGGAACCGGTTCCCTTTGGGATTTTGGCTGGGGGATGGGTGAGTGAGATGGCGCTGGCGAGCGCCTTTGTTCCCCGCCAAGCTGCTCTCTGTCCGGGGCTCAACAACTCTCCCTCCCGTTGTACTCCAGCCCTCCTGCTCTCTGAGCAGAGCTGTTAGCTTATAACCTTACAGATGTTAAGTCCCGCTTGCTGTCAGAACACACTCCCTCTGGCCCCTCTGCCTTTGCAAGCCAGACTGGGGGCCTCTGCTTTGCCGGCGGGCTGCCCCTCCACCCTGGCTCCCTCCCGCCAGTCTGTGTAGTGTGCACCGCCTCTCCACCCTTCCTACCCTCTTCCATGGTCCTCTCGTCTGTGCTTGGCTCCAGAGAATCCATTCTGCTAGTCTTCTGGTAGTTTTCTGGGTTATTTAGGCAGGTGTGGGTGGAATCTAAGTGATCCATTGAATGATTTTTTAACATGACCTTAAACTCTTTGTAAAATGCTAATACTTTGTAAAATAAGGATGCTAACAAAAATTGTAGAAACACCTTGCATTATATCAGACACAGGATGGTGCTTTTATAAAAGAATGTGTCTTTCCAATTCTTTACTTTAAAATAAGGTCAACACCCTTCTCATCCTCATTGTATGTATCTGTCATCATCAGGTTATGCTAAAACAACAAATACCCTCCAAATATTAGGGGCTAAAAACATTCCAAATTTATTTTTTATTCATGCTACTATCTATCATGGATAGTTGAGGCATTACTCCACATGTTCCTCCGACTCAGATGGTGGGAGTTCTGTGATCTGGAATGTCACCAGTCACTGCAGCAAAGCCTTACCCAATTTTTCCCAGAAGGAACACACATCACTTTCATTGATATTTTATTGACTGTAGCTAGCCACATGGTTGGCCATGCATAACCCAGGAGGATAAGATTGTGAGATCTCTGCATGCCCAGCGAAGGGAAGGGAGCCAGTTAAATTGTGGAGCACCATCAATGTCTATCATCGACTATTTCCTTTTTTTACCTTTCTGAGCTCAAAAACAAGATTTTCCTTTACTGGGATTTTTGTACTCTTGGTGCTATGGATATTTAAAATATAAATGACATACAATGGGCCCAGAGTGTATAACTTTGCCTTTTATGTTCTTCCTTGAAACTACTTGAGAGGACGCAAAGTAGAAAGTGGGCTCTTATCTGTGAAGATAGATGTCTAGATATTTTAGTTGCCTAGTCACAGCACTTTCTTCTTTTAGAGGGAAGGAAAGGTTGGAGAGTAAGAAAACAAGAATGGAATTCTAGAAAGTGCCATTGAAAATATCTATTTTTTTTTCTTAATCACAAAAGTAATACATTGAAGACACATAGACAAACACCTTCAATATGGGTAAGCTGGCACCTTACATGGTTCATTCTATGCATGGGATTATTTTCAAAGAAGATTAGTCTATTGGTCAAAATTAAATAGAAATTCTAATTTGGCCTCTGACACTTAAAGAACAATTAAAGAGTCTAATTCAAATTCAGTAGGAACATTTCCCTTTCTCCCAAATGATCATATACTCAGGTGCTCTTGAACATTTCATTCAACAAAACCCCAAACCTTGCCCATGATAAACCTTTCTTTTTTGTCTATAGCCCATCATCACTATGTACATTATCATAAACTTTTGGGTATATATGTTTTTAGTTTTCTTTTGCCCCTTATTCAAATTCAACAACAACAACAAGAATAATAATAAAATTCCTGTAACTGACCACCATGTTAGGGTAGAATAGACTATGCCCTGTGGTAACATGAAAACCCTGACATCTCAGGGACTTCACACAAACATGTATTTCTTGCTAATGCAAAGTCCAGTGCATTTGGGCAGCATCCCTCCAAACAGTAACACAGAGGACTAGGCTCCTTCCATCAACGGGTTTCTTGGAATCTTCCACTTCCAGTCTGATTCTCAACTGGGTCTTCAACTGTCAGTGAATACATTTCAAAAACAGAAAGTTAAAGAGGGAAAAATGAACATCAAATCTTCTAGTAGAGTGGTTCTTAACATTTTTGGGGAATGAAAAATGTTCTAAGAACTTGATTAAACCATACGTCTTTTCCTTGAAAACTGCATGTACACAAAATTTTGTTACAATTTCAGGAGATGCTGAACCTCTGATGTCCATTCCTGAAGGACGATGGATTTCAGCTCATGAATCTGGGCTACAAAACAGAAAGACACAAGAAAGACCAATGAGTTGAGGGTAGATTGGGACAATGCAGAAGAGGCATCTCTTGGTTTTATTCACTCCAAAGCATTTCTAGAAAAGACTTACATGTTAACCCAGGGAACTTGTTTAAATTAAATATGAGTGTTCATTTGTGAAGATTGACATGTGTCCAGAAACTTATGTGTCCAAGATAAACCAGGTTGAGAGTTTCCATGCAGAAGCCTAAATTCATAAGAAAATGGCAATCTCATGTGGCGTGATTCTTTTATTTTCCTCCCATTGAGAGGAGGTGTATATGTCCCCTCTACTTGAATTGTGGCAGGCTCCAGGGAAGCCTTGACCAAAGAATACAGCTGAAGGCATGTTGTTCAGTTTTAGGTCCAGAGCCGAAGAGACTGACAGTTTCCACTTCCACTTTCTTGGAACAGTCTCGGAGGTGAGGTCCTGTATAAGATATCTAACTACCCTGAGACCACCATGCTATGAGAAGCCCAGGCACATGAGGAGCCCCTAGAGGATGACACGTCACATGCAGAGGAAGAGAGGCTGAAGGGCACCAAAGCACCAAATGTGTGTGTGAAAAAAACTATCCTGCAAGTGGTGGGACCATCCAGCTCCAGCCACTCCAGGCAACAATCCAATGAGGATTGGAGGCACAGCTTAGCCATTGCAGTATTTTTATCCCACAACATTGTGAGCAAAATACAATGTTTATAGCAATCGGGTTTATACAAGAATAGATAACCAAAATAACCCAAACCATGGTGTGCCTATGAAGGAATTTATTGAGAGTCGTAGTTTATTTTGGTGTAAATGTGTGGAGGAAACTTCATATCAATCATTGAACACTTTGGTTTTGCATAATAAAAGCACATGCACATCACTTCTTGGAAAATGTACTAACCCAAGTATCTTAACCCTGGACACATCCAGTGACGGCCATTAGTCTCATTAATACTTCTCTAAAATGATCTCAGCGGTATTATTCCCACATAAAGAATACCACACTTCCAGCTATGTTATCATTTGTCTAATTGGATTCACCAGTCTTTATTTAGGTCCTCCGTGCTTGACACTGTCCTGCTTCTCTAACAATTAAGAGAATAAGGCATATCAACCTAATGCAATTACAGAATAGCACTTTATACAACAAGCCATTTTTAAAATTTGTGGGATGGGTAGTAAACATTTGTATATAAATAAATGTATCATAGTAATAATAAAAATAGTAATTACATTTGTCTGAATTGTAAGTAAAGACTTGGGATAGGGAACTAATGTGAGATGAGATTAAGAGGGTAGAACTGATGCAGGCAAAGGGAGCTTTCTAGTTAGAACACCGTGCAAGAAATATCGACTTTGGGGGATATTTTTATACTTATTTGGGGATGAAGCTAATTATGTTTCCTTTAGTTGCATCTCTTCTAAAACTCTTTATGGAATGAAAAATGAGCTGATTTAACTTAGCGGTTAATAAAAGAGGAAAAAAGATTCCTCCAAGTTTCATATATAAAATGAGCGGTGTGAAATGTTAGCAACAGTTATTTCCCTTCCCAAATTTCTAAAATCTCGGGGGCCATTTTGTCCCCACAAGTCTTGTCATGTTCTACTTAAGTTTAACTGATTTGGGGAAACTCATTCTACAAACTAATACTTCTATTTCAGCTCCCAACTTTTCACTTCCTTTTATCATTTATTAACTCAACAAATGTTCAATGAGCATCTATTCAGTACTGGCCTTTTACGTGAACTCTATTGGTTGTGCTTGTGTATGTCAACTCTAATAAATTATTTTCTAGAGGAATTCATGGACTAAGCATAAGCATTACATGTAGCATCTCTGCAATTTTTTTCTGAATATTTTATTGCTTTTTCTTAGTATATTGACCACTGGTTGTAACCCAGGGCAATCTCAGGCAAACCACCAATCCTCCAGACCTCTATGGATTGATTCCTTTATTTGAAACTAAGGACCCAGTTGTGTTATAAGACTCCTTCTAAATCAAACATGTAGTGATTTGTTTTCAAAGAGTGTTGTGTAAATTGAATTTGAGAAAGATCAAATAATAATTTAAACCCAATACATAAATTACATTAGGAGATCTCTGTTATAAATCCTATTGTGAAGTGAATCTTCTGTATTGTAAAAAAACAAAAAATAGTTCTTTATTTTTATCCAACTTTTGGGTGTTTTTGTTGTTGTTGTTGTTGTTGTTGTTGTTTGTTTTTCTTCTATACAAGGCCAAGGAATTGTGATGATGAATGTAAGCAGGAAACCAGGGAAGTTGTCAAGACAGAAAGTCAATCACAGGAAAGACACAGTCATCAGAGTTTAGCCACAGAGTTAAAACTACATAATAGCCAGGGTAACTTTGTCAACAATTTATCCAAAAAAGTTTTACCGATATTTACCATGTTCAAAATATTGTGTAAGAAGCTGAGGAATATAGCAGGTCCAGCCATCAGGAAGCTTCCAGCCAGGGAGACAGATATTAATTAGGGAAGAGAGAACAGGCAGTGGAAATTCTTGAGAAAAAAAAAGAGGAAGGATTATTTGTCAGAACAAAACGAAAGCCTGCGTGACTGTAGCTCTGTATCAGGATGAGGCTGGAGAGGTGGGCAGGAGCAAATCATGTGGTCTCATAGGTCACGTTAAAAATACTGGGTTTTATCTACAAGAAAGGGAAGAAGTTGAGGTATTTTAACAAGGGATACACATAATCATATATGTGTCTTTTAAAAAGAATATTCTGGCTTTATGGGCAAATGGAGAGAGGAGGGAAGAAACAAGTCCAGAGGTACCAGTTAGGAGAGCATTGCAGATAGACTGATTGGATGGTGGCTAGAGTATGGTGAGGAAGAAGAAAGGTAGCAGATTCTGGTCTTGGGAATGAGTTTGGAAGTGCTGGCATAATGAAGCCCTGCTGCCTGGAATGATTATTCTTGGCCATCCGTGCCAGGACCTAGCCTCAGGCAAATGGGGCACAGGACAACACAGCCAGGAAACAGACTCACAGAAGCCTTCTGAATGAGCCACTTCCTTTACAAATGAGGGAGCCAACCCAATTTATTCCTTCTTCCACTAGATAGCTTGTTAAATAGTTAGTAACTTTTTAGTTCTACAGTTAATTTAAGAGAATGACTCCTGCAAATAATTCCATCAGGCCATGTTTGGGGTCAGAAAGTTGCCATATAAAGCCAAGGCAATGTTTTTTTCTTCTTTTTTCAAGTTTTTATTTAAATTCCAGTTCGTTAACATACAGTGCAACACTAGTTTCAGGTGTAGAATTCAGTGATTCATCACCCACATACAAAACCCGGGGCTTATCACGAGTGGCCTCCTTAATACCCATCACCTATTTAGCTCATCCCCCTTCCCACTTCCCCTCTAGTAACCGTCAATTTGTTCCCTGTAGTTAAGATCTGTTTCTTGGTTTGCCTCTCCTTTCCCCGCCCCTACGTCCATGGTTTTGTTTCTTAAATTCCACACACAAAAGCAAATGGTATTTGTCTTTCTCTGACTTATTTCACTCAGCATAATACTTTCTGGCTCCATCCACATCATTGCAAATGACAAGATTTCATTCTTTTTTATGGCTAAGTAATATTCCGTTGCGTATATATACCATGCCTTCTTTATCCATTCATGAGTTGATGGAAATTTGGGCTCTTTCCATAATTTGGCTATTGTTGATGGCAAACTACTTTTCTGTGTGACATTTTCCCCTCCTACAGATGCTTTTTATTGCTTTATTAGGTAACTGCTGTATGTGAGCCAACATAGGTAAAGAGGAAAATATTTACTGACTATTCAGAAAGACCGCAATACATTCCCCTTCTCTTCTGAGACACAGATTAGAATGTAATGAAACAAAGAATCAGCTGGGAGATCATGTAAAATGTAAAGGGAGAATTGACTTTGGATCTCTTTCTGAGAGAAAGAAATTAAATTACACAGAGTATGGTTTTAAGGTAAATATGTAGACTTTCCTTCAAGATAGGACCTGTTGTGGAAGAATTAATTTACTCCTTTTTAAGCTTAATTATTATAGGCAGTATTTGTATGTAAGTATATGGCTAGATGCATAGACTAGTGCAGGTTCATGCTTTCTTATTGTCAGGTAATTATTCCAGGTATAATTTGCTTATTTTTTTCAGAATTGCTTAATAAATTGAGTGCACTGACTGAGAAAACATAACTAATTTGACCCTATGACTCATTTAGGCAATTTGCCACTAGAATTGAGTTCCAAATCAAGATATACAAATTATATTTCACTGATTAAATAAGAATTCTGTTCCAATATCCTGGCAAGTTTAGTTGAAGGCTTACTTCTGTTTCTCGTACACACAGTCACCGTAATGCCATACGAAGGCATCTATCTCCAGGTGTAATAGACACATTGAGGGATGAGTGTGGTTCAGACGAGGAGGTGAGTCCTAGGCTCTAATCTTACCTCTAACTTAGGAGCTGTGTGACTTTGGCCAATTACCTTGATCAGGTTGCACCTCAGTTTCTTCTTACTAAAATCAGGTGTTTCTTGCCTGTCCAACTAATTCATAGTGTGGCAAAGGCCAACTCAATAATAGTTTCAGTTCAGAAGAAGATACTATTTGTTGAAAGTGAGAAGTGCCATAGAAAGGCATTAGCATGTGGGGTGCCAGTGTTGGAGAAAAGGCAAAGTGGATGTTGAATTTTCCTTCTTTAAACTCCATCCCTTAGCATGTTAACGGGCACGAGAATGTCAGGTCAGAGCGGTGGTTTGGGAATTTAGAGCATATATATTAGGAAAAGTTTTTGTTGACTTTAATCATCATTGAATCCATGGGGTACTCTGACTGTGGGAAAATAAATTTTTAGGCATACAGACAGCAAAGTTGTTTTATAATTTTCATTAAAAGATGTCAACGCTAAAGGAAAGAGGGTACTTCGTCACTCTAATTCGCTGAAACAGTTTTCGTAAAGTGTATTTGACAGGACAAGAGTTCTTTAAAAAATTCTGTGAGATAAAATGTCAGTGATCAAATAAGTTTGAGATATTCAGGAAATCTGATGGCACTTTAAAAGTTCTGAGAGGGGCACCTGGGTGGCTCAGTCGGTTGAGCGTCCGACTTCGGCTCAGGTCATGATATCGCAGTCCGTCAGTTCATGCCCCATGTCAGGCTCTGTGCTGACAGCTCGGAGCCTGGAGCCTGCTTCGGATTCTGTGTCTCCCTCTCTCTGCCCCTTCCCTGCTCATGCTCTGTCTCTGTCTCTCAAAAAAATGAATAAACGTTAAAATGTTAAAAAAAATAAAAAAAAGAATTCTGAGGTATCCCATAATATATTCTTATAAATGTATAAAAATCCATGTACTTATGAAGGTGTATTTATAATGTTCATATTGATATAAAAAGGCATCCATTTTCTGAATGGGTTTTCTCATGTCCCTCAATTTGCCCATCACTTCACCGGGCCTCTCCTATTTCTTAGTCTTCACCTGGAAAGCAAGACCTGGGCAGAGCCCCCAAAACATTTATTAATGTGCTTTCATGGTGTGTGTGTGGGGGGTGGGGGGGGGACAGTTAACAAAAAACTAATTAAAAGAATATGCAAATCGGTTTTCCTACAAACTGGCTTTTAATAAATTGCTGTGCCTTCCAAAATAGCACCCGTGGGCGCTCCCGCGTGGCATGGGAAGGAGCCAGCTCCTGTAGTGTCTACGATGGCTAAGACCTGAAGTAACCTGATGGCAGAGGCTGGGAACGTGGACAGCCAAAGCCAAGGGTTGGATGAAGGATGAGCCTGAGGTTCGGAGCATCTGAGTGCCAGTGAGAGCAATGGTGGAGGCACAGTTTGTCAGCAAGGAGGCTGGGGTCCCTCACCACACAGAATCTATCAGCTACAGACTATTAGCAGGCGATCCATCAAGGGCTATATGGAGAGGCGAGGAAAGATTAATTAAACTTTAACCAGAAGCCAGTAGGAACTAGCAAGGAAGGAGGAGAGTCCCCTTTTCCCAAAGTCTAACCCTTTGAACCTAGCCATCCTCGTGGGAAGGAGGGGGGCGGGGATTCTTTGAGAGAACAGAATGATTCTTGATAGGAAATTTGAACTTTGAATTACCAGAATATTTACCTAAAAGCTGGGTTAATCCGATAAACCAAAAAGTCCACCAGCATACTCACATTGATATTAAAGGAAAAGTAGCAGCTTTAAGCTGCTTAATGCCAAAGGGTATTTCCTGGCATAGAGCTTCAAATATTACAAGCCTAGAATAAATATTTGCTGACTTTTTGATAAAAGAGCTCAAAATTAACTTCTAGATCCAGAAGGCAGCCAGTTACTTTTGTTCAGGATGACTCTTTCTTAGCCACCAAGACAAATATTTTAAGAAACTTCAGTGTGGCTTTCACACATGACATTCTTTGAAGCGATGTTAGACAATACATTTTTGACATTAAGTAAAGGACATTTCTTCGATATCGCAACCCTCATGTTATAGACCAATCTGCCCCTTGGATTATCTGTAGATTAAAAACGAAACGCCCAGCATCCCTAATGTAATAATACTTAAAACACCTTATAGAACTAAGAGGGTAATTTCGTAGATATGAAAATCAAGGAGCCAAAAAGGTTAGTATTTTTGTGCTTTTAAAAAATATTTGATTAATTTTTTTATCTGAAAATATTTATAGACAAAGAGGTTTAAAACTCAGCTATTTAAACCATCTGTATTTTTTAAATTAAGGTGTAGTTAACACACAGTATTACATCAGTTTCAGGTGTGCAGCATAGTGATTCCACATTATGCTATGCTCACCACACGTGTAGCTACCGTCTGTCACTGTACAACCAAACCTATTACGATATCAATGACTGTATTCCCTCTGCTGTGCCTTTTATTCCCTTATTCGTTTCACAACCAGAAGCCTGTACCTCTCAGTCCCCTTCTTCCATTTTGTCCATCCTCCCACCCTCCTCCCCTCTGGCAACCATCAGTTTGTTCTCTGTATTTAGGAACCTGTTCTGCTTTTTGTTTGTTCATCTGTTTTGTTTTGTTTTTTTGGATTCTACATATAAGGGAAATAATATGGTATTTGTCTTTCTTTTTTTTTTTTCCAACGTTTATTCATTTTTGGGACAGAGAGAGACAGAGCATGAACGGGGGAGGGGCAGAGAGAGAGGGAGACACAGAATCGGAAACAGGCTCCAGGCTCTGAGCCATCAGCCCAGAGCCCGACGCGGGGCTCGAACTCACGGACCGCGAGATCGTGACCTGGCTGAAGTCGGACGCTTAACCGACTGCGCCACCCAGGCGCTCCTGGTATTTGTCTTTCTATGTATGACATATGTCTCTTAGCATAACACACTCTAGGACCATCCATGTTGTCACAAATGACGAGATCTTATTCTTTTTCGTGGCTGAGTAGTATCCCATTATAAATATAAATATAAATATAAATATAAATATAAATATAAATATAAATATAAATATAAATATAAATATAAATATAAATTATATATGTGTGTGTGTGTATATATATATATATATATATCATATATCACTTCTTTATCCATTCTTCTACCAATAAACACTCAGGTAGCTTCCATATCTTTGCTATTGTAAAATAATGCTTCGGTAAGCATAGGGGTGCACATATCTTTTCAAATTAGTGTTTTTATTTTCCTTGGGTAAATGCCCAGTAGTGGAATTTTGGGGTCAAAAACCGTAAAAGACGGGGCGCCTAGGTGTCTCAGTTGGTTAAGCGCCCAACTTCGACTCAGGTCATGATCTCACAGTTTGTGACTTTGAGCCCCACATCGGGCTCTGTGCTGACAGCTCAGAGCCTGGAGCCTGCTTTGGATTGTGTCTCATTCTCTCTCTGCCCTTCCCCCACTTGTGCTCTGTCTCTGTCTCTCTCTCTCTCTCAAAAATAAATAAAAATGTAAAAAAAAAAAGCAATTAAAAAACAACAACCATAAAAGACTCTTAAATACAGAGAACAAACTGAGGGTTATGGGAGGGGGTTGGGGGGGAGGGCTAAATGGGTGATAGGCATTAAGAAGGGCACTTGTTGAGATGAGCACTGAGTGTTGTATGTAAGTGATGAAACACTGGTTTCTACTCCTGAAAACAGTTACTACATTGTATGTTAACTAACTTGAATGAAAAAAATTTTTCTTTTATTGTCTTATTTATTTTTGAAAGAGAGAGAGAGACAGAGCATGAGCATGGGAGGGGAAGAGAGGGAGGGAGACACAGAATCTGAAGCAGGCTCCATACTCTGAGCTGTCAGCACAGAGCCCAACATGGGACTCGAACTCACGGACCACAAGATCATGACCTGAACCAAAGTCAGACGCTTAACCGACTGAGCCACACAGGGATCCCATTCACTAACTTGAATTTAAATAAATATATAATTTTTTAATTTGTGAGAAACCTCCATGCTGTTTTGCATAGTGGCTGCACCAATTTGCATTCTCATCAACCGTATTTGGGGGTTGCTTTTTTTCTACATTCTTGCCAACACTTGTTATTTCTTGAATTTTTGGTTCTAGCCATCTGACAGTATAAGGTGATATTTCATTGTAGTTTTGATATGCGTTTCCCTGATGATTAGTGATGTTTGAACATCTTTTCATGTGTCTGTTGGCCATCTGTAAGTCTTCTTTGGAAAATGTCTATTCGGGTCCTCTGCCCATTTTTAATAGGATTATTTGTTTTTTGGTGTTGAGTTGTACAAGTTATTTAAATATTCTGTATGTTAGCTCCTTATTGGATATATCATTTACAAATGTCTTTTCCCATTCAGTTTCCTTTTTGTTTTGTTGATGGTTTCCTTTCCTATGCAAAAGCTTTTTATTTTGGTGTAGTCTCAATAGTTCATTTTTGCTTTAGTTTCCCTTGCCTGAGGAGACATATCTAGAAAAATGTTGCTAAAGCCAATGTCAGTGAGATTACTGCCTATGCTTTCTTTTAGCAGTTTTATGGTTTTGCATCTCACATTTAAGTCGTCTATCCATTTTGATTTTATTTTTGTATATGGTGTAAGAAAGTGGTCCAGTCTCACTCTTTTGCATGTAGCTAGCTCCAGTTTTCCCAGCACCATTTGTTGAAAAGCCTGTCTTTTCCCCATTGTATATTCTTGCTTCTAGCATTTTTTGTTCTCAACTAAAAAAACCAAAAGATGCATTCATTATGACTATGGGTTTTTACCGGCCATAGAGACTAAATACTGCCTGTGAGTTCTGTTTTCTAGTGATGTTCCACATATCAATGGCAGATTGTTAAGTGCTACTCAGTTGCTTAAGGATGTACTCTTACATAACTGGGATTTTTTACCATCTTCTAAAATTTCCTACCATGAATAGTTACCATGTGCTATTATTACCAAAGTGATTTGGCAAACAGCTGTCTCTTGAAGTTTGCATCTGTTTACTTTTACCCTGTGTATCTCAGCTGTATGTGGTTCCTCTCAAATTCCCAAGTTTGCAACATTGCCAATGGCGGTGTTCTGCCTGTATAACTGAAGCCAGTTTGGAATTTCTAAAGCTTCTATCTTTCCAACACACTAAAGGTGAAAATAGGGAATAACTAGGTTGCAATAAGCCAAGAGATTCTCAACCCTGGCTGTCCATTAGAAGCTTTTGAGACTACAGATGATTATAATGTGTAGCTGCAGTTAAAAATTGTAGTCTAAATGGATCTACTCCAAGTAGAAATCTGTCAGACAAATGCTGAGCTGCAAGGGGATACAAATCCTTGTATCTTTCTTCCTCTGTGTACATCTTTCACGTTCTAGTTCTTGCCTCTGCCCCACCAGGAAATGTGTGTGTGTGTGTGTGTGTGTGTGTGTGTGTGTGTGTGTGTGTGTATTTGTTTTTGTCTTTCTTGGTTGTTTTTTGTTTGTGTTTTTGTTTGTGTTTTTGTTTTTGTTTTAGATGGAGAAAACTTTTCTAGTGTGTGCCTCTGTATGGGGTATGTTTTCTTCAGGGACAGAGGGAAGAGAGATGGTGAAGAATGAGGGTAGAAGCATGGTGGGTGAGTAGAGACAATATCATAATAGCCGATTGGGCTGAAGTCTTCATCTATCTACTTGACATCAGAGGATGATGATTTCAAAGGGATAGAAAGGTGTGTAAATCTGAAAAGCCAAGGATAAAATGGGAAGACAAGGTAGTTGTGACCTAGTAGGTGGGGACTAAAGGCATCCTGAAGTAAAAGAGGTCACCAGGGTCCTGGGATGCACTGAGGAAGACTTAGACGTGATTTTCTTTCAAAACCTCCACATGGCCCTGGGCAGATCATTACTTGGAGCACTGAAACTAGGGTTAGAAAAACACCTGCTGCCTAGGGTGGTAGGGGTAAATTAGGAGAGTTCTGGAGGCTTGACTGGGGGATGCAGAGGAGTATCCAGCCACTGAATCCCCTGATTTCATCCCTTCCTCCACCTCCTGCCACACTATAGTTAGGGCATTAAAGTTTTGGAAAAGAGCAATGGGTGGGTGAAAGAACAGGATGGTTTTCTGAAGGGAAAATGACCTCCCCTCCCTGTCCACTTAGAGTCTCCAGGCGTGGGTTAGCAAGGCCTGTGTTCTACTCTCCTGCTCCATTGCCAGGCTGAGTGGCTGATACCCCCAAAGGCAAATGAGCTTTCAGAAATAATAACCAGACATATGAGTAACACAAATACTTCACAGAAGAGATAATAAATGAATGTTTTATGTTAGATGAGGATTAATGAAACAGAATGAAGGAAATGTGAAACATAATAAATTTCCTCCAAGAGGTAAAAGAGAGACAAGAACATGCAGTTATAGGAAGAGCCAATTGGAAATAATGGGTACGGAAAACATTGTAGTGACATAGAAAATGGAAAAGATGAGCTAAATATTAAAAAGAGTATTACTCAAGCATGGTTATGAGCTGGTCTAAGAATTCTGCCAAAGGACATGTGAAGGAAAAAAGAGAATATATTTTCTTTTTTTTTTTTTTAAACATTTTTTTTAATTTTTTTTTCAACGTTTATTTATTTTTGGGACAGAGAGAGACAGAGCATGAACGGGGGAGGGGCAGAGAGAGAGGGAGACACAGAATCGGAAAGAGGCTCCAGGCTCTGAGCCATCAGCCCAGAGCCCAACGCGGGGCTCGAACTCACGGACCGCGAGATCGTGACCTGGCTGAAGTCGGACGCTTAACCGACTGCGCCACCCAGGCGCCCCGAGAATATATTTTCTTAATGAAGAGTTAACAAACAAGGTGATGAAAGGAGTATGAAGATGTATATATTATAATACAGGAAATATGAGAAGAAATTAAGAGCCAAACATATCCAGAATCAACTGGGGTAGAAAAAGAAATACCTCATATAAACAGATGATTACAAAATTTAAAAACATCACAGAGAACATTCTTAAAGCTTCCAGAAAAAAAGAGCAAAACACTTGTAAGGAAAACAAAATAAGACTGATATGAAATTTTGGAAGAGAAACACAGGAAAGAAGAAGATAATGAAGTAATATTTCCTAGGTGCTGAAATACTTTGAACTGAGAATTTTATATCCTGTTAAATGATTATTTAAAGTGAACATCAAAATATTCTCAGATACATAAGTCTCAGAAGGTCTTCCAGGGAAAGATGAAAGCATTTTTGTAGGAAGTACAGCAGCAACAGAGAGAAATTAATCCAGGAAGATTATGGGCAATATATGGGAAAGAGAAGATGAATAATAAATAATTTAGTGAAGGTTAACAGAGGCCACAGAATATATTCCTGACATTCCAGAACTATCAATGAGACAGAAAGAGTTGGGGGTAGGGAGAGGGTGCTAAATAACTTGTCTTCTTGGAGGGGAAGATAGAGGCATTAAGTTTAAGAAATTAATCTTTAAACAAGTAGAAGAAACTTTTATCCCTACAAAGGAAGATAGAAAGGAGAAAATACAGATACATAGAAAATAGAAATCAATATGATAGAAATAAGTTCTGATATAATGGAAAAATGCCAAGCACAAACAACGGTTTAAAACACAGAGGATTTCAGGTTGCCTGGGTGTCAGAGTCAGTTAAATGTCCAACTCTTGATCTCAGCTCAGGTCATGATCTCGTGGTTTGTGAGTCTGAGCCCCACATCGGGCTCTGCACTGAGTGGAACCTGCTTGGGATTCTGTCTGTCCTTCTCTCTGCCCTCCTGCACATGTGCTCTTTCTCTCTCTCTCTCTCTCTCTCTCTCAAATAAACATAAAATAGTTAAAACACAGAGGGTTACTTTTCGATGGCTGAGTAATATATATATATATATATATATATATATATATATATATATATCACATCTTCTTTATCCATTCATCAGTCAATAGACATTTGGGCTCTCTCCATAGCTTGGCTATTGTTGATAATGATGCTATAAACATTAGGGTGCATGTGCCCCTTCAAATCAGCATTTTTGTATCCTTTAGGTAAATACGTGGTAGTGCAATTGCTGGGTCATGGGGTAGTTCTATTTTTAACTTTTTGAGTTGTTCTCCAGAGTGGCTGCATCAGTGTGCGTTCCCACCAACAGCATAAAGGAATTCCCCTTTCTTTGCATCCTTGCCAGTATCTGTTGTTTTTAGTGTTGTTAATTCTAAACATTCTGACAGCTATGAGGTGGTATCTCATCATGGTTTTGATTTGTATTTCCATGGCGATGATTGATATTGAGCATCTTTTCATGTGTCTGTTAGCCATCTGGATATCTTCTTTGGAAAAATGTCTGTTCATGCCTTCTGCCCATTTCTTAAAATTTTTTTTAATCTTTTATTTTTTTTAATTTTTGAGAGAGAGAGAGAGAAAGAGAGAGAGAGAAACAAAGCATAAGTGGGGGAGGGGCAGAGAGAGAGAGAGAGAGAGAGAGAGAGACAGGATCTGAAGCAGGCTCCAGGCTCTGAGCTGTCAGCACAGAGCCTGATGTGGGGCTCGAACTCACAAACTGCAAGACCATGACCTGAGCCAAAGTCGGAGTTTAACCGACTGAGCCACCCAGGCCCCCCTCTTCTGCCCATTTCTTAACTGGATTTGTTTTTTGGAGTATTGAGTTTGATATGTTCTTTATAGATTTTGGATACTAACTCTTTTTATCAGATATGTCATTTACAACTATCTTCTCTTATTCCATGGGTTGTCTTTTACTTTTGTTTATTGTTTCCTTTGCTGCACTTGATGAAGTCCTGATAGTTCATTTTTGCTTTTGTTTCCCTTGCCTCTTGAGATATGACTAGTAAGAACGTGCAACAGTCAAAATTTAAGAGATTGCTGCCTGTGTTTTCCTCTAGATTTTGATTATTTCCTGTTTCACATTTAGGTCTTTCATCCATCCATGGAATATTACTCAGCCATCAAAAAGGATGAAATTTTGCTATTTGCAATGATGTGGATGGAGCTAGAGTGTATTATGCTAAGCAAAATAAGTCAGAGGAAGACAAATATCATATGATTTCACTCATATGTGGAATTTAAGAAACAAAACAGATGAAAATAGGGGAAGGGGGAAAAAAGAGAGGGAAGCAAACCGTTAGAGACTCTTGACTATAGGGAACAAACAGATGGAGGGAGTGAGGGAGGGTGGGGGGCAGAGGATGGGCTAAATGGGTGATGGGTATTAAGGAAAACACTTGTTGTGATGAGAATTGGGTGTTACATGTAAGTGATAAATCACTAAATTCTACACCTGAAACCAATTTTACCACATACCCTAGCTAACTAGAATTTAAATAAAACTTTGAAATAGGAAAAAAAAACCCACAAAGAGTTTCAGGTCAGAAAAAATAAAGAACCAGCAGTTATAATCTGTACTTAAAACAAGGTCACAGATCATTGGAATAAATAGATGGAAAAAGATATCACAAAAATATGAGTTGGAATTTTGTGTCAGATAAAGTAAAATTCAAGGACTAAAAAATGAAGAAAAACCAAGAGTTATTGAAAATGGTTAGAAAGATAAGAACACATTGGGGCACCTGGGTGACTCAGTTGGTGAAGTGTCCAACTTTGGCTCAGGTCATGATCTCATGGTTCATGAGTTCAAGCCCTGAATCGGGCTCTGTTCTTACAGCTCAGAGCCCGGAGCCTGCTTCAGATTCTGTGTCTCCCTCTCTCTCTGGCCCTTCCCCTCTGGAGCTCTGGCTCTCTCTCTCTCAAAATAAATAAACATTGGGGCGCCTGGGTGGCGCAGTCGGTTAAGCGTCCGACTTCAGCTCAGGTCACGATCTTGCGGTCCGTGAGTTCGAGCCCCACGTCAGGCTCTGGGCTGATGGCCCAGAGCCTGGAGCCTGCTTCCGATTCTGTGTCTCCCTCTCTCTCTGCCCCTCCCCCCTTCATGCTCTGTCTCTGTCTCAAAAATAAATAAAAACGTTAGAAAAAAATTAAAAAAAATAAATAAATAAACATTAAAACAATTTTTTTAATTGAAAAAAGATAAGAACACATAAAATCATTAACATATTCTTAAACACATAAATCATAACTACTAGGAGAAAGAGATAAATCAATAATTATAGGGGTGCCTGGGTGGCTCAGTTGGTTAAGCATCTGACTCTTGATTTAGGTTCAGGTCATAATCTCACGGTTCATCATATGGATCCCCATGTCAAGCTCTGTGTTGACAGTGTGGAGCCTGCTTGGGATTTTCTCTCTTCCTCTCTCTCTGCCCTCCCCTATCCCCTTGTAGTTGTTTTTGTGCACAAATGGAACAATTGCAAAGAATAAATCATAAGCAAAACCACAAGGGACATATCAATAATGTCCAAAGAATTAGCATTATACAACTACAATTCAATAAAATCAGAACTTAATAGCAAAAATCTAGCTAATAAAATCCCACAATTTTGAAAACTAAAAGCTAAACAAAACAAAAAATCACAGTACTGTGGAGCTTGGAGTTATAGAAGAAATCATTAGAGAAATAATGAAATATTTAGACTCAAATGACAAAGTAGTACATGCCACACTGTGTGTGACAAAGCCAGAGCAGTGCTTAGAGGGAAAATTGTAAAGTTTTTAACAAATCGTTATGTGAAGGAATTAATAAAATGCATAAATCTCTTGTAAGACCAAGCTATATAAGAAGAAAACATAAATAAAAAATAGAGTGTGAAAGAAGTGCCTGTTTGGCTCAGTCACTTGGACCTCTGGCCTTGATTTTGGCTCAGGTCATGATCTCATGGTTCATGGGACTGAGCCCTGTAATGGGTTCTGCACTGACACCATGGAGCTTGCTTGGGATTCTCTCTCTCTGTCCCTCCCCTGCTCTCTCACTCTCTCTCAAAATAAATAAACTTTAAAAATAAATATAGTGTGAAAGCATGAAATAACTAGGCAAAACAAGTATCTAAAATTTGATTCAAAATTATAGACCTCTATTTGCAAAAAAAAAAAATATTATAGCCTGTATGAAACATACAGATTTGTAGAAAAATAGAGAACTCTAACTTTTTCAATAATTACTATTAAAATATTATTATCTCTTTACTCACAATAAATTTCCACCATACTTTTTAAGAATTCAACAAATTTGGGGTGCCTGGGTGACTCAGTCAGTTAAGCATCCCACTTTGGCTCAGGTCATGATCTTGCGGTTCGTGGGTTCAAGCCTCACATCAGGCTCTAAGCTAACATTGCAGAGCCTGCTTGGGATTTTCTCTTTCCCTCTCTCTCTGCCCCTCCCCCCCAAATAAAAAAATAAACATTAAAAAAAAGAATTTAACAAACTCATTCTATTTTTTTTTAATTTTTTTAACGTTTATTTATTTTTGAGACAGAGAGAGACAGAGCATGAATGGGGGAGGGTCAGAGAGAGAGGGAGGCACAGAATCCGAAACAGACTCCATGCTTTGAGCGGTCAGCACAGAGCCCAACGCGGGGCTCGAACTCACGGACCTCGAGATCATGACCTGAGCTGAAGTCAGACGCTTAACCGGCTGAGCCACCCAGGCACCCCTAACAAACTCATTCAAGAATTCCTACAAAGTTAGTTTAGAAAATAAAGACCCAAGTTGGGAGATTTACCCATTAAGGCACAGTGCAAAGTCATGGAAATAAAAGCAGTGTGGTACTTATTCAGGAAGAGACAAACTAACAGAACAGAATAGGTAGGTCATAAATGGTTCCGTGGATATAATAGAAAAGCAGATAGAAAAATGAACAAAATATATGAAGAGATACTTTACAAGGGGGAAATAGCTAACATGTACATGAACAGATGTTCAAACTCATTAGTAATCAGAAAAATACATATTTAGATATCTATAACACACCACTTTCTTCCCATTTGTATGACAAAAATTAGAATGTGGATGATGCCAGATGTTCAAGATGTATATAGATAGGAGCTCTCATTCCCTATTAGAGGAAGTGTAAATGATTATAGCGATTCTAGAAAGAAATGTTAGAGAAACAAAATATGTTTATGCCTGATAGCCCAACAATCACCCTCTTGAGGTGTATATCAGAGACATATCCCATAGGTCCACGTAGGGACAGATACAACAATGTTTGTCTTCATGATGTTCAAGGTAGTTGGTGTAGGAGGCAGCTTAGTTGTCACTTACTTTGGCAATATGGATCAACAAGAATGTGGTAGATGTGTACTATGGGATATCATGTCGTAGTTAAAAAAGAACTACTGGGACACCTGGGTGCTTGGTCAGTTAAGTGTCCAACTTCAGCTCAGGTCACGATCTCACAGCTCATGAGTTTGAGCCCTGCATCAGATTTTGTGTCTCCCTCTCTCTCTGCCCCTTGCACTCTGTCTCTGTCTCTGTATCTCTCAAAAATAAATAACCATTAGAGAGAGAGAAAGAGAAAGAGAGAAGTACCAGAAGTACAAATGAGCTAATCAATGTTTAAAATAGGGTTGTTAACACAGTAAGAAACCTAAGAGATCTTTTAAAAAATTTATTTATTTATTTTGAGAGAGAGAGGGTGGGAAGAGCATGAATAGAAGAGGGGCACAGAGAGAGGAAGAGAGAGAGATGATCCCAAGCTGGCTCCACACTGTCAGCACAGATCCCAATACAGAGCTTGAACTCGGGAACCATGAGATCAGGACCTGAGCCGAAAGCAAGAGATGCTTAACCGACTGAGCCACCCAGGCTCCCCAGAAACCTGAGATTTTTAGGTCAGCAGTATAATGTACTCTTAAACATGCACCCAACCATAGCTACATAGCCTACTACGATACATAAATGACACATATCAAGCAACTTAAAGCATGCCTATGAGTGGAAGGGAATGGAAGTGATATTTGAGTACAAGGGTGAGATTTATATTAAAATGAAACAGGGGAGAGTTCTCATCAAGGCTGAAAATGGTATTATGCTAGAAACAGTGGGGTGTGAGTGAGTAGTGAGCAATTCAATTCCCTTTGCCTGAGGTGCAATAATGGAATGCAGAGAGAGAGAGAGATTTACACACTTGTGTTTCCTAGTGGATGTCTTCACTGTGCTATAATTGCCACATGTAAGCGCACGGGGCTCTCTGTCTCTTGCCTGTCTGAGAAAGATGGTTATATCTTTATATCCTATAGTCAACCAGGATATTGGAACGTTTCCAAATTTGAGTTTGGGCTTCAAAAATGTGGCACACTCTTTTACTACTCAAAGCCAAAGTCACATGCTCTACACCAGCTTCATCAAAGCTCTGCATTATTAGGTACAGCTACTATTAAAGTAGTATTTTGATCCCCCGTATCCAGTATCTATTGAGAAGCCTTGGAGATATGATTGTCAGGATATCCTGGCTCTCCAGCCAAATACCTTAAAATCCAACCCTGATAACTAACCCGCAGTGTGCCAGGTACTTGCATTATAAACTTTACTCACTTTCTCATTTTAATGCACCAACAAAACCATGAATCAACAAAGCCTTAACTGTGGCATTAACTGAGTGTCTTATTGAGTGTTCTTGGAAGCAAGCAACAGAAATGAACCCTGGCTAATTTATTCAGGAAAGGAACTTATTGGAAGTACATGAAGAAGGCTAGAGAACCAGGTTTTGAAGATAAGCAGGTGCCATTGGAGGCTGGGTGGTAGGAACTATAAAGAACAGCCTTGCTGGATGCTGTCTTGAGCATGATCTCCAGATATTACTGCTGAGAGGAATCACTACGTTCAATCCTGAGCACCACGGCTTTGTAACATTTGCTTGAGATTTAAGCTCCACTGGGAGCACCAGTTGGCTGAGCACAGCTGCCAGGAGTGGGACAAGAGCAAGTATCATTATCTGCTTATTTTTGTAGCACAAATTTACCAACACCAAGACTTAGGCAATGAGAACATTCTCATAAATAGAAAGAGGAGTTTGGACATGGGTCAGCCATATACAATCCCAATCAAACTCTAATGCACCAGGCACAGAAGCGTTAAGTCATTTGTCAAAGACACAAAGTAGTAGGTGACAGAAGTGGGTTTTGCATCTTTTTCTAGTAGCTCATGTTGCCTAATACATACTATAATGATGATGGAAATGAATCAAAACCATTGGGAAGTCCCTCAAAATCAAAATATGTTAGAATAAAAGCCATTATGATATTAAATACTTTCTGTTCCTGCCTCCCAATGCCTCCACATTCCCCATTGCTCTCTCATCTGAGATCCCACAATACTCCTACTTACCTGTATAATACCACTTTGCACATGACATTCAGATGCCTGTTTACACATCCCTCATTCCCACTAGACTGCCAAGTCTTCAAGGACAATGATCAACTATTATTTACCTCCGTATTACAGAACTAGACACGTGTTAGGCACTCAATGAAATTTTGTTGAATGAACAAGTTAATGAATGAACAATAGGAAGAATGACTATAGAAAACCACCTTGACTTAGAGATCGGGACATCAAGCCATTTGTTTTTGAAGAGAGGGAAAAAAGACATCCATATATGACCTGGGTGAGACCCCAAACTAAAAATAAAGAAAATTTTTGTATTTTTGCTTGAGTTCAACTGAGAAAACAGTTGCGCTTTGCTCTATGTTTGGGTGAATAGCAAGGCTCACAAGGACAGCTGCAAGGCATTTCAAATGATACTGGAAAAGATCCTATCACTTGAGTTGTTGTGAAAACATGGCTAGACGACCAGACAAAGCCCAAGCTAAATGGGCTGGAAGCCAAAAGCCACAAAACATGCAAATCATTTCACAATAGTCAAACCACAGACTCTCTCTCTGTACAAAGTAACTTATCAAGGGCACTATACAGCCTTCAGTTATTTGAAAATCTGACAAACCCTAAAATTTAAATATGTTCAAACAATCTGCCATGCTAAATGACTAGGTTAACAATACTTGGATGAAAACTTAAATGCTTAAGGAAATGTCTGATTTTTTTCCCCCTGTACATTTTCTTCCCACATTACATATCGATTCAGAAGAATTAGAAAGACATTTTTCACTCCAGCCCATTTGGATAATATTTGTTGCGATGAGAATGGTTGCTTTAAACAGAAATGTGTTCTTAGAACATCACAGGGCAAAAGATACCTGGGGAAAATTCTTTATTTGTCAAGAACACGTCTAATAGAATTATGCTCAATGAACCCAAGTAGCAAAATACCAAAATAAGATAAGCAAAAATAGTAGCAGGGCCATCTATTACTAAGCATTATAAAATGCCAGAAAAATCACTTATAATCTTAGACTTAATTTTACAACATAATGAAGAAAAAATTATGCCAGCCCGGAGGATATTGATGGCAAAGCTCCCTTGCCTCACATCCGCCTTCATTCAAGTCAGAACGTAACACTCTGTCTTGTGCCAGAAATACGGATAATGAGTATTTAAAGAACTATTTTTGACACATAAAAACAGAGTAATGGAAGAGTGTAGGCAATTTCCTATGTTTGGCTCAGAACATTCTTTTTCCACTTATTCTAATGTTCCCTTTCACTTCTGAATTTGAAAAAGAGAGAGAGAGAGAGAGAGAGCTGCACATATCATTTGTGGTACTTAGGCAATCTGGTCCCGTTTTAGTTGTGGAAGCTTCACAGAAGGCTTTTGGTAATAAGCAATAAAGACGGGTCGGTCATTAGTGAAATCACACCATTCTGCATGATGAAGGCATCTGTGGTACAAGGATTCTCAGCGGGGTTTGTTTTCTTTTTTTAAAAAAAATTTTAATGTTTATTTAGTTTTGAGAGAGACAGAGTGCAAGTGGGTTCTGTCAGCACGGAGCCTGATGCGGGGCTCGAATTCATGAACTGCAAGATCATGACCTGAGCCGAAATCAGACGCTTAACTGGCTGAGCCACCCAAGCGCTCCTGTTTTCTTTTTTTTAAAACCAAATAAAGCCTTGTATTCTCCTAGCTGGTGTTTCTTTCATCTATCCATTCAGCAAGGCATCCGTCCTCATTCATCTGTGAATGCAACAGATATTTATTGGACTCTGATTACGCATAAGGCGTTTTACACAGCGAGGGGTACCCTGAGACAGTCACACAAAAGAGGCAGCATATTTTGGTGGTTATAAGCATGGCCCTTGGAGGGGAATGCCTGCGTTTAAATATTCACTAGCGGGGCGCCTGGGTGGCGCAGTCGGTTAAGCGTCCGACTTCAGCCAGGTCACGATCTCGCGGTCCGGGAGTTCGAGCCCCGCGTCGGGCTCTGGGCTGATGGCTCAGAGCCTGGAGCCTGGTTCCGATTCTGTGTCTCCCTCTCTCTCTGCCCCTCCCCCGTTCATGCTCTGTCTCTCTCTGTCCCAAAAATAAATAAACGTTGAAAAAAAAATAAAAAATAAAAAATAAATCTTCACTAGCCGTGTAACCTTGAACAAGTTCCTTAGTCTCTTCACGCTCCAGTTTCTTCATCTACAAAATAACTCCTCATGGGTTGTGACAATTAAATAGGTTACGGTCCTGCAAAGCACTTAGAAGAATACAAAACACCCTGTGTGTGTTAGACATCATTCTGGGAAGCATCTTAAATACTTTGCCAGAGTTTCCCCCTTTAGGGGCAGAAGGGCAATTTTCCAACTCTGATAAGAGGTTTGTATCAGGGTAGATGCATTTTAAAGAGTCAAAGTAACAGACTAGCACCTTTTCCACACTTCTTCTAGGGCCAGAATTCTATAATGCATGCATGTCCTCTCTTCCCCAGACACTCTCCAGGCCCTCCGACCCAGCATCTCAGTCCTCTGTTTTCTGATTCAGTCCTGACCAGCACACCAGAGAATGAAAGTCTCTTCACCACATCTGCCTGGTAAGTGACAGAGAAGGGCATTTGCCCACAGGCTAAGCTGCAGCCTTCTTCCATGTTGGCTCAGTAAACATGACTGGACTTCTGTCTTGGTTTTCCAGTGAGTACCCTTTTTTACTAGGCTAGAAACTCTAGTGTGAACTTCATTCAGGTTGGTTCTTCTTTTGGATTTTACTAGCTCTTGCCCAGAAAAGGATAGACTCTATCACCTGTGCCCTCAGCCTCAGACCAAGTTCTCCTGTAAATAGAGCGCTGAAATCATTGGCCTTAGCTCTCCCTGCTGAGGAATATTTTTCACATCCGTGACCCACACACTGGATTGAAGTCCCATGATGCCAACACCAGGCAGAAGAGTCATCTGGGGAGACTGTGAATGGACTCCGAACAGCACTCTTTAGTAGCATTCCTGCTAGCTCCATTACTTTCCTCAGCCTTGGTCTCAGGACTATTGACCTCTGAGACTCCCCTGCCCACATACACTGAAATGGGTCATGTCAGACTTTTCAAAACAGACAAAAATGGGGTGCCTGTGTGGCTCAGTCGGTTGAGCCTCTGACTTCGGCTCAGGTCATGATCTCACAGTTCATGAGTTCGAGCCCCTCATTAGGCTCTGTGCTGACAGCTGGGAGCCTGGAGTCTGCTTCAGACTCTGTGTCTCCCTCTCTTTCTGCCCCTCCCCCACTCACATTTTGTCTCTCTCTGTTCTCAAAAATAAATAAATGTTAAAAAAAATTCTTAGAAACAGACAAAATCATGTTGGGTTGAAATCCTTTGATACTTTGAGATGAAGTGGACGGGTTATTAAATATGCCAGACGAAAGAGTATGGATTCAAAAAGTTCATGGATTAAATTCAACTGGTAGAATTGAATAAGGGTACTAAATACCTGGTCTTCCACTTGAGTACTGAAAACCTAAGTGCGTCAGTACAGGGTGAGTGAGATGCCCATTAACAATGTGTATGGAGAATTTTGAAGTTACATCTGCCAATAAATTTAATTGCAGTCTAGAGTGTGAGTATATGGTCAGCTGCATAATGGCTTCCAGAGTTATGCAAGTCCTAATGCCTGGAATCAATGAATATTACCTTATATGGCAAAAAGGCCTTTGCAGATGCAATGAAATTAAGGATCTTGGGTTGCAGAGATTATCCTGGCTTACTCAGGTGAGCCTGAAATGTAGTTCTTATGTCTTCTTACAAGAAGAAGAGAGATGGAGATGGGACTTCAGAAGAGGGAGAATGTGAAGTGACAACAGAGGCAGGAGAAGAAAGGCCATGTGATGCAAGGAAGGGGCCACTAAGCCTAGGAACGCCCTGGCTTTTGGAAGCTAGAAACAGCAAGAATACAGGTTCTCACCGAGAGCCTCTAGAAGGAATCAATCCTGTCAACACCTTGATTTCACCCCCTTAAGACTCATTTTGGACTTCCAGAACTGTCTGAGAAGCTACTACCTTTGTGGTGATTAGTTACAGCTCCCATAGAAAGGTAATACAGATTCAAACTCTGTTCTAGTTGGATCACATCTGAATTAATAAATGCCTTTGAGTCACTGAATATCAAGAAGGAGGCCAGTTTACTGGAATGACTTATAATTACAAAGAAACTCCAAAACATATCATGAGAAGAATGTTGTAAATAATTGTTTCTGCTTCAGAAACAGTGAGGACTTGAGATTTCAAATACTTTGAGAGTCATCACATTCAAGAAGACTAAACTTGTCCTGAATGTCCCTAAATGATGGAACTGTTGTCACAGTTTGTAGTTTTACATTTATTTGCACGATTCTCTGTTTAATGTGCTTCTCCTCCACTGTTCTCTAAGTTTCATGATGGCAGAGGTTAGATGTGGTCACCATTTTATCCCCAGTGCCCAACAGGAATGGGAGCCATTCAAAAAATGGAAAAAGAATGAGAGAACTTTTTAAAAATTCCTCCCCTGTGGGGGCTAGGGTACGAGATAAGTTATAAAAAAGAGATTCAAGTAACAGTGGCTTGAATAAGGGAGAACTTATTTTTCCCTTTTCCAAAACAGTCGAAGGGGAAGTGAACACCCTGGGGCTGGAAAGGTCTGAGGTTTCTCCCGTCTTGCTGCTCTGCCATGTTCTGGGGTTGTGCTTGGACATGTGGTGGATGCTTGCTTACTTCCGTGTGTGCATACTACTCTGTGGGAAGGATAAAGCGGCAGGCAGCGGCCTTATCAAGAACGTAGCACCAAAAGTGCACATTATCACTTCCAGTCACATATCACTGTCCAAATGTAGTTACATCCAGCTTCAAGGCAGCACTGGGGTTCCTGAGTGGCTCAGTCTGTTAATCCTCTGACTCTTGCTCTCCCCCCTCACTACCCCTGACCATGGGTAGGAGATAGTGACAGTGTAGAGCCTGCTTGGGATTCTCTCTCTCTCTCTCTCTCTCTCTCTCTCTCTCTGCCCCCACCTGCTTGCATGTTCTCTCTCTCAAAATAAAAAAAATGAAAAAAGAAAGAGATGTGTGTCCTTCTCTTAATTCTAGGTTGTCCCTTCTTTTCCCTAAATGTTTTCTTTCTTTTTCAAACGGTCCCTATGCAGGTAATATTTAGGTGATTTATAGGCTAATTTTATTTACTAATTAATTCTCATTGTTCTTAATGAAACCAGAACTGATATTCATATTCTCTATTACAGTAATTTATTTAAAAAAAATTTTTAATGTTTATGTTTGAGAGACAGAGAGGGACAGAGCGTGAGTGGGGGAGGGGCAGAGAGAGAAGGAGATACAGAATCTGATCCAGCCTGCAGGCTCTGAGATGTCAGCACAGAACCCAACACAGGGCTCGAACCCACGAACTGTGAGATCGTGACCTGAGCCGAAGTCGGATGCTCAACCGACTGAGTTACCCAGGTGCCCCTCTCTATTACAGTAATTTAAGATATACATATATATGTACTAAACGGATTGCCACCATTATATGTATTCAAACCATGTAAATTACTGTGATTAACTCATATTATTTTCATTATTTTACAATGCTACGCCAGATTCATTGGCAAATTTTTTAAAAAGTGTCTCATTGCCTGCAAAGCTGCTATTCAGAGGTGTTCTATTAAACCATGCAGCTTGTCACCATGTTGATGTACAGAATCAGTCATGAACTTTGTATCAGACACTAACAGGCAGCAATTATCATTGAATCCTTCTATAATTTGTCTATAATTTATGAAACATAAGATGAAGATGATGAGCAGAGGCTTATGATGGATGGATTGGGAGCACTCTGCTTTTTGAAGAATTCCGTATTTTAAACTTCTGGAGAAATTATTTTATACATATAAGTTGTAGTGGTCAATTCAGAACTGCTCTTCTGTAAGTTTTTGCAGCTCCGCTTTCAAAATCTATTCAAAATCTAGCTCCTTTTGACCACCCCCTCAGCTTCCATGTCCTAGTCCACATTCGTCTTTGGCCTGCGTCTTTACAGAAACCTGTCCTTGGCCTCTCTGCTTCTCTCCCTTTCTATCCTCTATCCTCCATTAACTATCTGGTAGCCAAAGAGATTCTTCAGCAATAGAAATCAGACCAGGTCTCTCCAACATCTTCTCAGCTTACTTTGAATAAAATGTGAGGTCCTCACCATCGTCTGCGAAGTTCTGTTGTATTAGTCATCAAGTCCCATGTAATAAATCACTCCCCAAACTTACTGCCTTTAAACAAGAATAACCATTTTTTTATCTCACACAGTTTCTGTGAGTCAGGAATTATGGAGGGGCCTGGCTGGGCAGGTCTGACTCCGAGTCTCTCACGAATTGCAGTCAAGTTGTCAGCTGGGACTGCAGTCACCCGAAGCCCACTGGTGGAGCTGGCAAGGTGAAGCTGGCCGCTGGCAGGAGGCCTCAGTTCCCTGGGACTGTGGATTGTCCTTTCCATGCGACGGCTGACTTTCCCCATGTGAGTGATTCAACAGTGAGCAAGGCAGAAGCCTTGTTGTCTTTACTAGAAGTCATACACCGTTATTTCCACAGGATCTCATGGCCTACGTAGTAGGTCACTCTCTTCCGTGTGGGAAGGGACAGCACAATGGTGTAGGTAGAAGAGGTGTCTTTAGGAGGCCCTCCTGGAGGCCCTATTTCTGGTGCCATCTTCTGTCACTCTCTTTACTCCACCTCTTACCCCATCTCTCTACTTTTTCACAAACATGGTATATGAATCCTCTCCTCAGTCTTGCCTTAACTGTTCTGACTGCCAGGATCATTCTTTCTACAAATATCCACATGGCTCTCCCTCACTTGACTCAGGTCCCTTCAGGAGTAGGAACCTGGATCACTTTTGTGTCCCCAGTATCTAGAATAGTGCCCACATATAAAAGGTACTCACTAGGTTTGTTTGTTTGTTTGTTTTTTTAATTTTTTAATATTCATTTATTTTTTTTTAATTTTTTAATGTTTATTTATTTTTGACACAGAGGGAGACAGAGCATGAACGGGGGAGGGGCAGAGAGAGAGGGAGACACAGAATCGGAAGCAGGCTCCAGGCTCCGAGCCATCAGCCCAGAGCCCGACGCGGGCTCGAACTCCCGGACCGTGAGATCGTGACCTGAGCTGAAGTCGGTCGCTCAACCGACTGAGCCACTCAGGCGCCCCAGTATTCATTTATTTTTGAGAGACAGAGAGAGAGCACAAACAGGGGAGAGACAGAGAGAGAGGGAGAAACAGAAACTGAAGCAGGCTCCAGGCTCTGAGCTGTCAGCACACAGCCTGATGCGGGGCTCGAACTCAGACTGTGAAATCATGACCTGAGCCCAAGTCAGAAGCTTAACCGACTGAACCACCCAGGCACCCCTCACTAGGTATTTTTGTATAAATGAATCATTAATAAATTCCATATAACATCCAAATAAATTTCTCAGGCTATATAACCAGAAAGAGCATTAATTTAAATTCATCCTGACCAAGGCCTGGTGAGTACTGTCTAGTTTAATAATATCAATAAAAAGAACTTCTATCTATTCACTAAATAAATTTTAAGGAGACACTTAGCTTAGGTTAAGGAAGATTAAGTACAAGCCTATATGGAAAATATAATAGAACAAGAAGAATTATGTATGTTTGGTTTGGGTCTATGGTTATTTCTTCTTTACATATAAGGAACAGGATTTATAGTTTCAGTGAATTATTTAAATAGAGTTAGGGAATTACTCACAATGTAGCAATCAATGAGAAAATTGGGATTATGCATAATATCTTGTAGAGTATAGAAGATGCTTAATTCTCCTATACTCTCACAATGACATTGTAAGTAATTTTTATAATTATGATGAAGAAAAAACCTAGGCAGAAAATAAGGGCCCCATGCAAGGGACAAGACAACTGAGCACATGTCACCTGTTATTAATGGAGATCTGCCCTTTGAAGATGTTACAGCTTTGGTCTCCTCTAATTAACCTTTGGCTGAGTCTTTCCTCAAATTAACCTTTGGTTGAGTCTCTCAAGTCTTATGTAGGAAAGCGTTTGCACGTGGGCTAAGTGATTTTACACCAATCCAAAAAGAAAACGTCCCTGAGGATATCCTAAAATTACATATACATGTTCTTTTCATCTCCTTATAGAAAAACTAACATGTTGCTAGATTGAAGTAATTAGATTTTTCTCTGCTGTCCTCTCATTTTAGTCTGAAGAGCAAATTTGCAATGATTTTGAACTTTATGCTACCCTTGAGGGAGAACTGACTGAGATGTTTGGAAACCTCTGCTCAGTTTACAAAACATTAGGTTTCATGGTCATGTGTCTCATTGCACACATCCCTTGGTTTTACCTGTTCTTAGTAGGAACTGCTTAGGGCCTATTTGAGGCACGAAGGAGACAGGAATTTTCTTTTCCTAAAGTAATTAAACTGAAGTAACTTCCTCAGGTTCCCTTCTGAAAAATGTAGTGCCGCTGGCTAATAGATCTCGGGAAGCCACACCATTTCATCCCGGACAGACAGTCTTGCGTTGCAATAGTATTCACTTAACACCAGACTCATCAGTTCTATCATGTCCAAAAAGTAAAAAGTAAGAAAAAAAGGGAGAGAAAAGAAAGAAAGGAAGGAGGAAGATTGGACGAGAGAGAGAGAGAGAGAGAGAGAGAGAGAGAGAGTTCTGATTAATGAGAAGTAGTTCTTCAGAATTATGTAAGTCTAGTCTATCTTAGAAGGACTTCATTTAAAGTCATTTGCTTACTTGAATTTCAAAAGAACCTCACCGAAAAGTCTGTTCCATAATGTAGAACACTGCTAAAAAAGGACCTGGTTAGGATCAAACCACAGAATGTATTATAATACTTCTAATTTTGAATGTCTTTCTTGAGGAGTTTTTTTCTCCTTTCTTATTCCCCAGTTGAGGCATTATGGAAAATGCTATTGCAAATGATAGTAGAAACTAAGAGTTACAAACAGAAGCTTCTTTATCCATGATATTTTATAGGCAAATAATTTATTACTATTTCTGTTATGATTGAATTTTGTATATTATTGTTGCTGTAGACTGAATGTCTGTGTCCTCCCACCAAATTCAAATGTTAAAACCCTAATTGCCAGTGTGATAGTATCTGGAGGTGGGGCCTTTGAGAGGCAATTAGGTTTAATTGAGGCCATTAGAGTGGACCCCCTATCATGGCATTCGTGTCTTTATAAGGAGAGGGTGACCGCCACTCTTTTTCTGCCTTACGAAGAAACAGCAAGAAGGCGGCCATCTGAAAGCCAGAAAGGGGCCCTTACCAGGAAATAGGCTTCTGGAATCTTGATCTTGGACTTCCCAGCCTCCAGAACTGTGAGAAGTAAGTATTTGTTGTTAAGCCGCTCAGTCTATGGTATTTTGTTATAGCAGCCTGAACAAAGAAAATTTTCTATGGCAGTGCTTGTAGAGTATTTGAAAACCACAATTTGTGTCTCAAGATCTCTAGTGTAGGCAAGAATTCAACAAGATGAAATAAAAATGATCTTTTAATAGTTTTATAGGTTCTTATTTCATAAGGCACTCATAAACTTAAAAATAGTCTTTAACATAAACAGGGACACAATGATTATAATATCAAATTGTAAAATAATCTAGTGGATGTAGTAACTGTTATTATGGATAATAATAGCTGTCCTCATTATCTATGATGAATATTTATAGACTATTCACTGAATGTATGGAATTTTGCTCTTTAGAAATCCCTTTATCACTGAGTCATTTCCTAAGCTGGGTGGTTTATCCAAATCCCTTCGATGGGATTTTAAAAACACATGTATCTTCCCTTCAGGACTGCATATGCTTACCATTTCCCAGGACCCATCATGAGATCTCTGTTCTGGTGACCCACGGGTAACAGTCAGATGTGTCATACCCCTTAGTGTGTGAAAGGTGGAAAACATAGGCCCAGAATAGGTTTCCACAATCAAAGGAACTGCCACTTTTGTCCATCTGTTCCAATATATCAGTTTTGGTCAGTTAGGTTATAAAGGAGTACCCATCCATTTCAGTCACATGTAACGTGGTTTAGTGTAGAGAGCACACATATCCTGAGTCCTAAGATACAGGCTGGTGGTAAAAACCCAGGTGGTCGCCGCCTCTTAAAAAGAGCTGGACTGCATCACCTTGACATCAGTTGATCTGGTCCAGAAAACAGAAATTGTATTTTACATTGGCCTCAGAAAACCAAAATCAGGAAAGGCAAATATCATGCAGAAAAATTCCTATGATGCATTCCAGAACCGACCAAAATGATGGAGAATTAGTCACTTTTACGGCTTGAACCTGAAGTTAATCCTTCTTTGCAAATTGTATCCTTAGTACTCCTCTAACTCATTTCAGAAAGATTCCCCTACTTTTATTACCAACTGGCAATATGTATGCACACAGCATCCTCAGAATCTATTCTAACCCAGTTCTAATTATTTATAATCAAAGTTTCCAAAAAAAAAATCACTGCGTATTGATTTTGCCTTATATGTTTTGTTCTACCAACACATTTAATTTTTTTTTTAATTTTTTTTTCAACGTTTATTTATTTTTGGGACAGAGAGAGACAGAGCATGAACGGGGGAGGGGCAGAGAGAGAGGGAGACACAGAATCGGAAACAGGCTCCAGGCTCTGAGCCATCAGCCCAGAGCCCGACGCGGGGCTCGAACTCCCGGACCGCGAGATCGTGACCTGGCTGAAGTCGGACGCTTAACTGACTGCGCCACCCAGGCGCCCCACTACCAACACATTTAGAATTAATCAAAGAAAACTGAAATAAGAAACGCCAGAAATTCAAAATCATTAAGTTGGCATACTTATTTTTACTCAGATGATAAACTGCGAAATATTTTCAAAGCAGGAACTCATAATATTTATATAATTACACAGTGTTTCAATCATTATTTACTATAGCCCAAATTAAAAGATCACGTATAAAATTTATTGACTTGTATATTTGAAATGTGCTGTGGCATAAATTCCTTAGCACACTATATTTTTATCTTATTATTTTTTTTTAATTTTTAAATGTTTATTTATTTTTGAGAGAGAGCACACACAGGGGAGGGGCAGAGAGAGAGGGAGACACAGAATCCGAAGCCGGCTCCAGGCTCCTAGCTGTCAGCACAGAGCTGACACAGGGCTGGATCCAACTGAGGAACATGGTGAGATTGTGACCTGAGAGCAGTTGGATGCTTAACCAACTGAGCCACCCAGGCGCCCCAGTGCAGTATGTTTTTAGTTTATGTGAACGTTAACATGGCCATGCAGTTGAAACTTTGGGCGGGTTCTCATCATCACCTGTGGGAGTCAGTGAAGTAGGTACCTAGGTCCAACCCCAGATCTACCAATTCCTAGCTATGGTCAAGTTACTGAATCCACTCTGTGCCTCAGTTTCCTTTTCTGCAAAATGAGGCTAATAATACTTATTTCACTGCATTGTTATGAAAACAATCCAGTTAATTTCTCTACAGCTGGCTTTACTTCATGATTGTATGTTACTTGGGAGACTTTATTTTAATGAGCCAATAAATGGGGACAATCTCCTATTACTAATGCACACATGGACTTTACATTAAAACCTTTTGTCCTACTGGCAAAGAAGTGTCAAGAACTGGGGGAATTAATTGAATGATTTTCCCTTCTCCCTAAAATAAACTAAATAACCCCTTGGATTTTAGTTCTGGTAAAAGTGAAAAATTATATATCATCATTGTAAAAAACTTGAGAAAGACTGAAAAGTATAAAGAAAATAGAAATCACCCATAGCCCATCATCTAGAGGCATCCAATATTACATTTTAATATATTTTCTTTTTAGAACTTTTTTTATGCACATATCTTTTTCTCTTACAAAATTGGGATCATGCTGTATCTTTTTTCACTTTGGTGTAATATCAGAAACATTTCCTATTGTCCTTAGTCATTGATAACATGATTTATAATCACTATAGAATATTTCATTATATAAATGACTATCATTTACTAACATTTCCCCCATCATTAAATTTTCTCTATTACAAAGAGTGCTGCGGTGAATAACACAAAACACAAATATTTATGACTCTGGGATCTAAGTGATGATCCTGAAAGATCCTAAAAGTGGAATTATTAGGTCAAAAGCTATAAATAAACGACTCGATTAATGAAGGATAAATTAACTTGGAACTCATATATGAAAGTTGTTTCTTTATATCTTTATCTTTTTGAAGCATTTCTGGTTTGGATAATTAACATCACAAAGGAAATTTATTGCTAAGGGCACCCAAGGGAAAAAAATCCTTTATGGATCTTGAGTTCCCCTTGGCAGTCACCTCTCTATACTGAGGTCTTCTCCCCTGACTGTGCTCTAAATTAGTTGATGCGTATAGACTTTAAATATGAATCCGGTTTATGTAACTTAATTATAACATAGTGGTTTAAATTTATTCTCAAATACTGTATTTAAAACGTCAGGGAGTGAATGTTGTAGTGGCCTGTTTTAAAAAGATCAGTTAGCGGTGGTGCACGTGGGTGGCTCAGTCGGTTAAGTGTATGACTTTTGATTTCAGCTCAGGTCATGATCTCATGGGTTTGTGAGTTTGAGCCCCGCATCGGTTCCGTGCTGACATTGTGGAGCCTGCTTGGGATTCTTTCTCACCCCCGGCCCTGCCCTTCCCCTGCTTGGAGGCTCTCTCTCTCTCTCTTAAAATAAATAAATAGACTTAAAAAAAAAAAAAAAAAGCAAGATCAGTAGGTACTTGTACCTCGTCAGCCTAGTCCCTGAATGCCTAGCCAGTCTTATCAAGAACCAGGACTACTGCCACGTGACTCCTTTAAAATGGGCTTGTTTTCTTTTTCTTTTTTTTTAATTTTTTTTTTTAACATTTATTTATTTTTGAGACAGAGAGAGACAGAGCATGAACGGGGGAGGGTCAGAGAGAGGGAGACACAGAATCAAAACAGGCTCCAGGCTCTGAGCTGTCAGCACAGAGCCCGACACGAGCTCGAACTCATGGACCGGGAGATCATGACCTGAGCCGAAGTCAGCCGCTCAACCAACTGAGCCACCCAGCGCCCCAAAATGGGCTTGTTTTCAATCTGGGGCAGGCTCCTTTCACTTCTATGAAAGGAAAACACGTGCACATACGACATTCTACAGCTATTGCCAATCGCTTTTCCGCTCAGGTGGGCCAGAATCCAGTTTTCTCAGGGTCTGGGGGGGCGGGTGGGGGGGGGGTTGCTCTGACTTCCCTCTTCTCTACTAGCAGCACTGCCAATCTGCCTGGAGGGGAGAGGCTTGGGCTAGGGGGTCCTTCCTTTCCTTCTCCCTGGGCCTGGGGCTAATAGGGGTTGGCATCAGGGAGCTGCGTTCTTTGTGTAAATCCCACCAATGTTGCCTCTGGAAGGCAGAGTAGTACATCTGGGGTAAGCAGTGTTCTCCTGTGCCAGGCCACCTGGCTCCTAATCCCAGTTTCACTACACTTGAATGTTACGCCCGCAGGCAAACTACTAACCCAACAGCCACATTGTGTCTCTATTTCCTCATTCTTGCCAGAGGGATCACGTTCTGAGGATGAAACAAGATAAAGCATATAAAGGGTATAGAACAGTGCCTGCTGTTAATAAATGCTTGATAAAAGCCAACTTTTTTTTTCTTTCAATTTTTTTAATGTTTATTTATTTTTGAGAGAGAGAGAGAGAGAGAGTGAGCGAGCAGGGTAGGGGCAGAGAGAGAGGGAGACACAGAATCCAAAGCAGGCTCCAGGCTCTGAGCTGTTAGCACAAAACCCTATGTGGGGCTTGAACCCACAAACCGCCGGAGCATGACCTGAGCTGAAGTCGGACGCTCAACCGACTGAGCCACCCAATTGCCCTAAAAGCCAACTTCTTAATCTCAGAAGAGCCTACACGTAGTTTTAGCTTCAGAAATATAAACAATCTGAAATCAAGTTGATGTGTCTTAATCCATGCACTCATGCATGCATTAATTTGTTCAACAGTGTTGCACTATGCTTAGTGCTGAGATAAAAGAAGGTAAGACAATAGTGAGACTGTGGGGGCGCCTGGGTGGTTCAGTCGGTTAAGCGTCGGACTTCGGCTCAGGTCATGATCTCACAGTCCGTGAGTTCAAGCCCCTCGTCGGGCTCTGTGCTGACAGCTCAGAGCCTGGAGCCTGCTTCAGATTCTGTGTCTCCCTCACTCTCTGCCCCTCCCCTGCTCATGCTCTGTCTCAAAAGCAAATAAAAACATTTAAAAACAATTTTTTTTGAAGTGAGATTGTGTGTGTGAAGAATTGAACATGGTGCTTGCACTCAATAAATGACACTGTGATGGGCGCAAAATTATAAATAATGTGTTATAAATAGAGAATCGTGATCACAGGCACTATGAATTAAGAATTGTTCTATATCAAAACTTATTTTATTTTAAAGTTTATTTATTTATTTTTGAGAGGGAGAGAGAGAGACACAGAGAGATGACTGTGGGAAAATGACCTGAGCCAGTATCAAGAGTCACACACAACCGACTGAGCCACACAGGTGCCCCAAGATGCAGAGTTTCTTAGCACCACTGAATCCACAAAGCCTCTAGGCCAAGTTTGTTCTAAAATAAGTTTTGATGTAGGGGTACCAGGGTGGCTCAGTCGATTAAGTGTCCAGCTCTTGATTTTGGGTCAGGTCACGATCTCATGGTTCACGGGTTCGAGCCCTGCGTCAGGGCTCTATGCCAGCATTGCAGAGCCTGCTTGGGATTCTCTTTCTCCTTCTTCGTCTGTCCCTCTTCTATTCACTCTCTCTCCCAAAATAAATAAATAAACTTAAAAAGAAAAAAGAAACTCTGCATCTTAATGCTTATTCTCTGGTTTAAATATTAAGATACAATGTACATTTAAATCAAGTTAATGAACTTCAGGCCAGTGGAAAATCTCTGTGACCAAGACATGTGATGTTTTATTGAAAGAATATACTTATTTGTTGCTGTACTTGGTTTACAAGTCATTTTTGCAGATAAACCATTGGGTAGACTGAGGAGGGGAAAAGGGGACAAAATAAGTCCTCTGTTGGGGATATTCCCCACAGGATTGATGTGCTTTCTAAAATAACTGTGAATGGAAAGTGAAAAGTCAGAACAGCATTATGGAACATCGCAAACGTGAGAGTGACCAATATATTGCTAATATATTCTCCAAGGGAATGGAAATCCACATGGTGCAAGAAGAAAAGATGATCTGATCTACCATCAGTATGAATTCAGCTAAAAGCAGCCAATATTCATTTTTCCTCAAGAATATAAAAGTGGTTACCTCCTCAATCAGGGGTTATATAATTGCTTTGGTATTAAAATCTGAAGGTGAGGTAAGATTGGTCAAAGCCTATCCAACAGAAATTTTGAAAACGTGATATTTATAAGGCTGAATTTCAAAAAAGATTGCTTAGACAGATTTGGCCACAGTTGAAAGGAGTTTATTGGATGTTTTAATTCTATCACACACCCATCAAAAGTTATTCCCAAATTTTATCTTTGATTCTTGTATTTATTGCCCATGGTAACATTAGCCAGGAACCAGATTTTCAGCAAAACTAACATAAAGACAGACAGCAGAATTTTATCTCCATATTGATGTGGAGCATGTTGCTCTCAGCTCTTACGTGAGATCTTCATTGTCGTATGTTTGCTCAAGCCAATAGGACTTTTGTAGTCCAATCCTTCTGAACTTTCAACACAACCTATCCACTGTTTTGATTGATGTGCTGTTCCTGTCGAAGAGAACAGAATCTTCTGCCAAGTTAAGCAACACCCTCTCTTCCTCCAGGATCACCACTCAGGCACTTGGAATGGACCTCATGCTAATTCCCAGAAGGCTTTTCATTAAATACGTTTTTATTGGTACATTTGAGTTTACATTGAATTATACTTTTACCTGTTTTCCCAAATGTTCACTATGTAAGTCACATTACAGATTTTAAAATATTTTCTACATAAAAAACCCAATATTTGATGCTGAAATCATCTTTGTCTATAGCTACGATTATTAAATTACAGTGCCTCTTGGAGATAATTATTTATTCATATTTTATTCCCAAGTTATTTATAATTTTAAAAATAATAATTGTACTTATCAGTACATACTCAATGTTTAATTATTCAGACATGTAATCTCATTGTGTCCTCATGATAACAGTTCCTGAAAAGGTACTGAGTTTCAGATAGCAGGAGATGGAAATGAGACCTAAACACATGTCTGAAAGCCTCCAATGCCAGGGTATTTCACAACATTATGGTTATTGCAATCACCTACTTGCTGTTCCAACTAAAGGCAAAGGTATTTGCCAAATCTAAGTCTGTCAGAGTTTTTCAACAATGGTTTGCTGATGATGCTCCTTCTACAGCCAAATAGTTATCAATCACTAAATGACATTCCAAGTCCTTTGATTTCAATAGCATTTTCATTGCATGAGCCATTTTCTTATATTTCATTGAAGTAATTCTTTAGGGTCCTGATGATGATAAAACCAGACAAAAAAAACTCATCAGAAGTCTGCACAAAACATTGCACTGTTTCCACGACTAGGTAAAGGTAAGAAAACAAAACTGCAACTTAACTACTGTTGTCACCTTCTTTGGCTAACACATATACTGTAAAGTACATGTAGTCCACAATATCTTTATTCACTTACTTCTTTATCCAGTACTGATATGTTCACCCCTACTCTAATGTTTGGCACTATATCAAAGTCTAGGGATATCTTGATGAGCAAGATAACTCCAGCGAACTCAGAGCTGATGCAAAAGGACTCACTAGGGCTTGAATTTAAATTGCAGATTCCTGAGCTCCGCCCTCACTAATATAGATTCTATAGATACGGGGAGGGACCCAATCATTATTTTCAGCAAGCCCCTAGAGTGACTGTGATGCAGCATTGGAACTATTCTCTGATCAGCAATGATCTAATGGGAAATACAGACAAATAAGCAATTACAATAAAATAGAAAAGCTAAGATAGCGGTAAACACAGGGTACTATACATAAGAGTACTTCTAACATAGACTTGGGTTAAGAGAAGAAAACAAAAATCGAGTTTCGGGTTTTTCTATGGTGTCTCAATTTTCACCAAGGTTTTCTGTGAAATCACTGCTGAGTTGCAACATCAAAAATGTGAAAAGGAGCTCCTGGGTCGCTCCGCAGGTTGAGCGTCTGACTCTTGATCTCAAAGCTCAGGTCCTGATCTCAGGATCGTGAGTTCAAGCTCTGTGTGGGGTTCCGTGCTGGGTGTGAAGCCTGCTTTAAAAAAAAATAAATGTGAATATACAAAAGAAAGGAGAAAACATATGAAGAAAAGGATAGGTGAAGAATCCAGTGAGAGGAAAATGTGCCCCAAGAAACAAAAAGAAATTTGCCACAGGTGCTCCATGCTTTGGAACAAACGAATGAGAACCAAAGCAAATAAAATGAGTATTCAAATGGAAGATACTGATGGAGTTCAGGACAACCTCAAAATGTGATACCTTGGCATCCTGAATATTTTAAGATAAAGGAATTTGAGAAAATGGCACAGCAGGAAAGTTACTCGGACATTTCCTCCATCCTTCTCCCTTGAAACAAGCATTAAAATGCTCATGGGAGGAGTGTCCTTCCTATACCATGAGGAAAGGAGCATCCTTATCTCTGAAAACAAAGGACATGTAGAAGAATCTGAACAAATAGACCTTGCTAAATTTCCACCAGTTTACTATAATTATCTCATGCTCCTTGACCTGTCATATTCTTTCTTCCATGATGATCTACTCTTCATCAAACCCAACATAAAAGTGCTCAGGTCTAACTGCTCCTTTGGGTCTTCATTTATTTCTTGGGGGGAAGGGGGAGGGGGGTGGGGTGTCTTCATTTCCTTTTTTGGGGGGAGTTCTTCATTTCCTTAGGAAGTATCCTGTGTCATGTAAAATTTATACTAAATACATTTGTATGCTTTTCTCTTGTTATTCTGTCATTTTAATTTTCTGACCCAGCCAGGGACCCTAAGAGGGTTAAGGAAAACTTTTGTTCCCCTGCAATGTAAAAAAGCAAAGTGAGACAAAAGAACAGTGTAGACGTCAGACACCAAATTAAGAATCAAACCGACGTAATTTATAACCAACACAAATTAGAAGCAATAAAGCAAAACACGTAGTTAAAAATACAGTGGTTGCTGTGGAAGAAAGGTTTCAGTGTATGAAAATGTAAAAGACCGTAAGATTAAAGAAACAGAAGAAAAACATAAATGTGCAGTTCAGAGAAAGAAGAACCAAAACAGTGATACATAATATTTGGGAAGCAGAGAACCCTATAAGTGGAAGGTAAAATATTCAAAGACCAATATAAGAAAATGTCTCCAATATAAGGGAAATTTTTAATTTTTAAACTTGAAATATATTGTAGGGGGAAAAGTTAAGTTTTTGAATTTCTTTTTTTTTTTTTTTTTAATGTTTATGTTTGAAGACAGAGCATGAGCAGGGCAGCGGAGGGCAGAGAGAGAGGGAGACACAGAATCCGAAGCAGGCTCCAGTCTCTGAGCTGTCAGCACAGAGCCCGACATGGGGCTTGAACTCATGAGCAACTCTGAAACTACTGCGATGTGAAGAAACCCAGGATAATCTTTCGGGGGTTGGAAAGCCATGAGAGGAGAATGAACCGTGATGTTTCAACGAACAATCAGCACCAATTGCCAGATGTGTGAGTGCATCCATCTGGAACCGCTTTCTTTCTGTTGAGCTGTCAGATGACTGCAGCCACATGAGTGATCCCAGGAGAGACCAGATTGCCAACCCTCAGAATCATGATAAACAATAAACTATTGTTTTAAGCTATTAAGCTTTGAAATGATTTATTGTATAGCAACACGTAAATGACATATCCAGAGATATAAAGGACATTCAAGTGTTCACTCGAAAATATTTTGTTCAAGTTCATGAAAATTAATCTGATCAATGGAATAAAATAGAAAATTCAGAAATGAAGACAAATTCATTTTGGAATTTGATATATGATAAGAGTGGAAACTCATGTCAATCCTATAACAGATAAAATAGTCAATAAAGGTTGCAGGAGCAAAAGGCTAGTGATTTAGGAAAAATAAAAATGATCCAAACTCCTTATACATAACATTTTCCAGATGACTCAAATATTAAAGAAGAAATATGAAGTTGTAAAATTATTAAAAAAGACAAATATCTTCATAATTCTGGATTGGAAAAGGCCTTTCTGAGCAAGACACAAAAACTTAGAAACCACAGAGAATAAGATGGACCAATTTGGCCACCTGATAACTAACATTTTCTGCTTGACCCATAAAGGGAAAAAAAAGTCATAAAGGAGGTTTAACCAGAAAGGGGAGAAATCATTTTAATATTAGTTTCTTTTATCCTTATTAATCAATCAATAAATATAAACAACCTGGGATGCCTGGGTGGCTCAGCCAATTGGGCAACAGACTTGATTTCAACTCAGGTCATGATATCATGGTTGTGAAATTGAACCCCAAGTCAGGTTCCTTCCTGAGCATAGAGCCTGCTTTGGATTCTCTCTCTCTGCCCCTCCTTCACTCACACACATGCACACACTCTCTCTCTCTCAAAATAAATAAACTTAAATAAATAAATAAATAAATAAATATAAACAACAGATGGATAAATGGGCAAAAGGTGAGTTCACACCAAGCAAATACAAAAGGTGTATAAATATATTAGATGGTTTCACACTCATTCATTAAGAAATACTAGTAAATAACGTGCTTTCATGAAAAATGAAAACAGTATATAATAGCCATTGCCAGCACGATGTAAAGAATCAGACCTATTCATACACCATTCATGGGATCTCTTTGGAGAGTAATTTGGTCCATCTACCAACCAAAATTCTCTGCTCTTAGGTCTAGTAATTCAGCTTCCAGAAACCAATAATCTATGGGCATAATACGAAGATACTGCACAAGAATGTTACCTGGAGAATATTGGGAAGACCTAAATGCTCATCAAAATAAGATTCCTTAAATAAATTAAAGTATATATACATAGGAATTTGTAAAAAAAATAATAATTAGGTAAAAACAGCATTTATACATTATACTAATGTTTCTTAGATACAATTTACATGTCAGCATCTAGAGATCAACTTTATTCTTTTGAATGGTTTTAGAATATCCCTTTGTATGAATAAGCTTTGTTATATATATATATATATATATATATATATATATATATATACACACCTACTCATCTATCTGTGCTTATTACATACCAAAGTCAAAATAAGTACAGGGAGACTCATTTTTCATTATCATATTAAGGTGCTCATAAAATTTTAACCATATGAATACTTTAGTTGCATAATAAAAAGAAATAACTTACTGCCCTGTCTGCAATATGTTATGATGGGCTCAAACAAATAAATCTTCTTGGCTGCAAAACACCACATATTTTGGGAGCCCCAAGTGCTTAATACTTAACACTTAAAAGTGGTATTATCAATACATGTCAGCAAAGTGTTACTTACTGTGACCGTGGAAGTCACTGAGGCCCACAGTGAGCTCTTCCCATGAGCCTGAGAGCTCCCCAGTTTTCTAACCATGAGATCGGTGGACACAGAGAATTTCATGCTTATGATGACATTGGTGTCTAGAGGTCTGGATGACCACTGCCCACTGTCATAGCATACCCCACGTTACACTGCCAGCTTGACTCAAAAATTTGATGGTAGGTAATCACTTTCCTCAAGCTGAATGATTTACGTTACACTGGCTGCATAACATTCCTGATACGTCAACCAGGGGTATCAAGAGGAGGGCCACGGATGAGCAAAAACCAAACTCGAGATAAGTTTGTTCCTCATGTTTGTTTTGTTTCACTGACTGCTCCAAAGCCAACAGGAATCTAGAGAGCTTCTTGAGAAAAGAATGCATTTTGATGTCTTCCACGGCCTCACAGGAGAAGGAACAAAATTTGTTCCTAATGACCACCAGATTAGCATCATGGAATCTGAATAAATAAAGCTTTCAAAATTGGAATTTCAAAATCAGAACCATGTAGGGCACAATCAACAGTTTGTCCGGCCAATTTCAACAAGGGCATTGGGTACACAGAAAAATAGATCAATGATTTCAAAGGTGTCCCCACAAACTAAAATCTGGTACAGATTAAGAGTGACAAAAAAAATCTTTGTGTTCTATTTTGAAATCATGTTTAATGCTTAATGTAAAGCTTATGTGGTGTTAAATTAGTATGGAAAATGCCAATAGTGATGGGAAAATTAAAGCAGTCTTGACAAGAAGCATACTTTTGAATGAATCGGGTCATTGAAGGTTATTAAAGCTTGTACTAGGTAAGGTTGATGTCGTGTTAGGGTAAACATTTATCACAGTTGTTGCCCAAACATATTTTGGAGCCCACATCAAACAAAATGGGTATTTCAAAGGACTGGCTGGCTAAGACCAGAAATAGGTGAAGCTAATGATTATGCAAATTTGAGCCTTTGGTTTCCAGAGATGAAACAGTATATTTTAGTACCTGTGTCTGTCTGGCCTAGAGATTTTAGTCTCTACTACTTGACCAAAAATCCTTGATTATATTTTTATGTATACCTAAAACTCACAATTAGTTTTATTTTATTGTTTGGTTTTGGTTTAAGTTTTATTTTATATTGTGTGTGTGTGTTTTAAGAAAAAGTAAGTGTACAATTTAGTTTTTGGTGACAAAAATGATATTTACAAAGTTATACTGAGAGATAATTGAATAGTTTTTTGGCCACCTGAATTAATTTCGATCTCCCAATAATTCTTGGTCAAAGATGACTGAATGGACTTCTTTGGAGTTATAGGGCATTTACAAATTCAGAAACATTTAGTGATAAGAAACAAAGTACATGAATAAATTTTGTGCAATCTTGGAAGATGACCTTGAAACCTAACGTATTAGCTTAAAATAAAATAGTAAATGGGTGCCTGTGTGGCTCAGTCAGGTAAGCCCCCAACTCTCGATTTCAGCTCGGGTCATGATCTTACAGTTCCTGAGTTTGAGTCCTGTGTGGTGCTCTGCATGGACACCATGGATCCTGCTTGGGATTCTCTCTTCCTCTCCTACCCGCACACCCCCCCCCCCCCCCCGCCAACCCTCTTCCCCTTCCCTGTGCTGGCATATGCGTGTGTACTCTTCTCTCTCAAAATAAATACATAAACTTAAAAAAAAAATTAAAAAATAAAATAGTAAACATGGTGTTCTAGTAATGCTCTCCTTTGCTACTCCAGCCTTTTTGATTACCACTCACGTTCTGTCAACGTACATTTAACGTGATTGATAAGTCATTTGGATGGCTGTTCTAAAGGATATCAGTCGTCAACAGATTATTTAAGGGCTACAAAGCTATTTGACTTGGGCTAAAAGATAGATCCTGCTGTCAGAGAAGTAGGAACTGATTTCAAAAGTTGAAGCTGTGGCTACCACCAGGTTCTTGCCTTTTATGGTGTCTACTTCTCATTGGGCTACCAACAATTTTGTCTTGATTCACCTTGGAAGTCTTCCTGCAGTTTTCCCAAAAATACTTTCCAGGTTTTCGAGGAAAGTGCTCAAAATGACCAAGGGCAGCAAGCAAATTAAAGGTAAGGCAAACATCCCCATGTCATGGGGATGCATTTTCAGGATAAAGTACTGTTTCTCCATGTTTTATAAGGGTGCACACTTCTCCCACCAAGAGAAGTTAATATTTTATTTTATTTAAATTTTTTAATGTTTATTCGTTTTTGAGAGAGAAAGAGAGAGAGAGGGAGAGAGAGAGAGAGAGAGAAAATGAGCGGAGGAGGGGCAGAGAGACAGGAAGACACAGAATCCGAAGCACGCTCCAGGCTTTGAGCTGTCGGCACAGAGTCCGGGAGCTCAAACCCACCAACTGTGAGATCATGACCTGAGCTGAAGTCGGATGCTTAACCAACTGAGCCACCAGGCATCCCAAGAAGTTAATATCTTAGATGCAAGTGTGGATACCAACAACTGAAAATTGAGCTTTACAGCAAGAACCTTGTGCTAGTTCTCTGAAAGTCACCAGAAAAATCAGGCAATGTTTGTATTTTGCAGTGTATCAAGGAATTATTGATTAAGGATTTTCCAAGGCAAAATATGTTTGTAAGCTAAGAGGACCTAATTCGCTGGGGTGTTAAGCCAGGATTCATATTACTATGAGAGGGAGTCTGATAACACAGGTTGCACTTTTTTTTTTGTTTTTAAGTTTATTTGTTTTTTGGGAAACAGAATGAGAGAAAGAGAGCATACATGTGTGAGCCAGTGGGGAAGGGGCAGCGAGAGGGAGAGAAAGAATTCCAACCAGGCTCCAGGTTGTCAGCACAGAGCCCCACACAGGGCTCCGTTTCATGAACTGTGAGATCATGACCTCAGCCAAAATCAAGAGTCAGATGTTTAACCGACTGAGCCACACAGGCAAACCAAAATATGTTGTGCTTTTTAAAAAATGGTTACTGTTAAAGAAAAAAAAGCAAATAAAAAAAGACAAAATTGAAAAGGGTTCAACTGGCATGAAGATTTATGGCAGGATTTTATTTAAACTTTTTAATGGAAAATTTTAAATACCTACAAGACAGAATTGTGTAGTGAATCCCCAGATAGCTGTAATGACCCAGTTTCCTTACTTATAAACAATCAGGTCCTATATATTCATCAGTATTTCAGTTTACATAGCTTTAATGATACTCACTTAAAAAATCAAACAAAAAGCATGTTCCACCAAAAACTAGCAATAATGTCTTAATATCAAGAAAAATCCAATGTTAAAATGTTCATATATTTAATGTTATTAATTTTTATAGTTTATTTGAATCAGGATCCAAATAAGATACATATTTATGGTTGGTTAATGTCTCATAAGTTTCTTTTAATCTATGGGCTCTCTGATGACAGAACTTTTAAGTACAAGGTTCATTGATTTTTCTTAAAAAAAAAAAGATAACAAGTGTTGGTGAGAATATGGGAAAATTGGAACCCTTATATACTTGTTGTAAGATTGTAAAAGGGTGCAGCTGCTGTGGAAAACAACATGGGTTTCCTCAAAACACTAAAAATAGAACTAGCATACCATCCAGCAATCCCACTTCTGATTCTGAAATCAGGATCTTGAAGAGGTTTCTGCACTCCCATGTTCATTTCACAATTATTCACAATAGTCAAGATATGGAAACAACTTAACGCCTATTAACAGACGAATGGATAAAGAAAACGTGGTATATAACAGTGGAATACTACATGATGATGAAATAGAATGAAATCTCACCATTTGCAACAACATAGATGGAACTGGAGGGTATTATGCGAAGTGAAATAAGGCAGTCAGAGAAAGACAGATATCACATGATTTCACTCATATGTGGAATTTGAGAAACTTAACAGATGGTCATAGGGGAAGGGTAGGAAATATGAGATAAAAACAGAGAGGGAGGGCGCCTGGGTGGCGCAGTCGGTTAAGCGTCCGACTTCAGCCAGGTCATGATCTCCCTGTCCGGGAGTTCGAGCCCCGCGTCGGGCTCTGGGCTGATGGCTCAAAGCCTGGAGCCTGTTTCCCATTCTGTGTGTCCCTCTCTCTCTGCCCCTCCCCCGTTCATGCTCTGTCTCTCTCTGTCCCAAAAATAAATAAACGTTGAAAAAAAAATTAAAAAAAAAAATAAATAAAAAAAAAAAAACAGAGAGGGAGACAAACCATAGGAGGCTTAAATATGGATAAAAAACTGAGGGCTGATGGGGTGGGGAAAATGGGTGATGGGCATTAAGGAGGACACTTGTTGGGATGAGCACAGGGGTGTGATATATAAGTGTATGCTAACTAACTTGAGAAATAAGTAAGTAAATAAATAAAAATGTGGTATATAATTCAATTGAATATTACTCAGCCTTTAAAAAGAAGGAAATTCTGTCATATGTAATAACATGGATGAACCTGCAAGATATTATGCTGAGTGAAATACCCAGATACTGAAGGATAAAGAACATGACACTACATATACGAGGAATCAAAATAGTCAAATTCATAGACACAGAGAATGGGTGGAGAAAATGTGAAGTTGTTGTCCAATGGGTAGAAAGTTTCAGTTATACAAGATGAATGAGTTCTAGAGATCTGCTTTACAACATAGTACCAACAGTATTTTCTACTTACAATGTTGTCAAGAGGATAGATCTCATGGTAAGTGTCTTACCACAATAAAAAATTTAAAAAGTAAAAAATAAAATAAAGGCAGTATGAACTCACTTTAGAAGATGTGGAATATTCATCAAAGTGAAAATAAGAGAAAATCAGGAAATCACTCATATTCCTTTAAGTCCAATAATCTTTAATAGCTAAAGAAAATTTTGTAAGAGGTAGTATTTACTGGGTTTTCCTTACTCAAGGTCTTGACAGCAATAGTCAAGTACAAATAACCAAGGTCAGATATCTACTCAAATTCATCTACCTATTGTTTAGCATAAACCTATAGGAGACAACAAAAAGAATTCTTGAGAATGATGTAATACAGGCTTTGGATAAGAACTATACATTAACTTGACCTTAACATATGCTATAAAGTGTAAAAGATGTATTCTAAGATTCTGATATTGTATGCGATAATGAGAGGAGCCCAATCTCATCTGGCCTAAATTGTTGTTATTCAGGTTCTACTCATCCTTTTTTGTATCCCCTGCTGGTCTCACCAGGGGTGGGACATTTCACTGTGACAGTGTGCTCATTGTTAGCATCAGTGTATAACTTGACAGAGTCCACTTTGTGAGCAATTGATCAGACTATTGATATGGAGGTCTTGAGTCTCCACAACAAACTCTGCAAAAAATTACTGCCATTGATTGGTCAGCTCATAGGTCCTGCGGAATAGCTATACTTTCTGTTTAAGAAACCCAACTACATAGCTTCAAGTAGTATGTATTCTGGCCTGTACTCATCATGCCAAGAGCTGTGAGCTGTTGTTTCATAGGAAGAGCACTTCCTAAAAAAGTTTTTTTAAGTGAACTATTTGCCACTCATGAGGCTTGAACTCATGACCCCAAGATCAAGAGTTGCATGCTCTACCGACTGAGCCAGCCAGGCACTTGGAGGAACACTTCCTAGTAGATGCTTAAGTTGAAAATGGATTCCTCCACTGGACAAAAATGTGGAGCTCTTAAGACTTCTCATGTAATACCACTAATCCTCTACTCTCCTCCTGGTGCAGAACCTCAGTGACAGTCTCCATCTAGTCAGGTCATGTCTAATATGCAAATACGTATTCATATCCAAAGTCAACCAGACTTATTTCGATACATTTAGTTCCCATCTTTTTAGAGGTTTTTTTTTTGTTTTTGTTGTTGTTATAAAATAGTTTTTTATTATACTATATATATCTGTCTATGTAATTTTTTGGCCTACTTCTTACAATTAGTTTTTTTTTATCTTAGAGAAAACTTGAGAGTTCATGAGCAGGAGAGGGACAGATGGAGAGAGAGAGAGAGAGAAAGAAAGAATCATAAGCAGGCTCTGCGCTCAGTGCAGAGTCTGACGAGAGGCTCTATTCCATGACCCTAGGATCATGACCTGAGCTGAAATCAAGTAGGACGCCCAACCAGCTGAGCCATCCAGGTGCCCTTACAATTAATATTCTAATAAGTATTTTTATATGAAATAATTGGTGGTAGTTTCTTGTTGACATACAAGAAAACCAACAGTAAAGAAATTAGGCATGATATGTAGCTTCTGAAGTTATTTTATACACTAAACCATCTTTAAGGAAATGCTTTTCAGATTTTAACATGAACATGACAACTTGGAGATGTTGTTGAAATGAAGATTCTGGATTCGGTAACTCTGGGTTAGAGGTCTTAGATCAGATCCTCCTCCATTTCTAACACACTCCCAAGTGATGTTAGTGACAATGGTCTTAGGACATTTTCAGTAGCAAGAACTTTAACTACTATAATTAGTACATCAGAAAAAAACTAATTTCCTCTTGCTTATAAAGCTGGTATAATAGTCTGGGCAGTATCACTGGATTTCATGCTTGTCAGATTCTTGATATTCTTTTTGGAATAATGGCAGTGGCATGATGAGTGAGGCAGATGTGAGGGGAGAGGGTGATTGGGAGGATTCATAATAACTGGTTAATTGACGAAATCCAAATAATCGTTATTAGTGGGTTGATGTTTCTATGAATGTTTCTAGAATATTACTGAAAGACCGCTTTTGATTTTATTCAGCTCAATAGACCAAATCATAATGATTCAGGTGTGGCCATGGATGAAATTCTTATAAAATCTGCAGTTAGGATGAATTTGGAGGGAACCCAAAGCAATAAATGATGAGCAAGTGGACTGTAAACCACAAAGTGTGATTCAGATAAGTTAGTGTTTGCAGGGGTATGTTTTAAGAATGAGAAATTTTAACTATAGTTACAAAAAATATATACCCAAATGACTCTGGTAAGGATAAACTTCCCAGGAAAAAATGTACTAGGGGCAAATGTAGGCCTTCCAGTAGTTCAAACTATAGCCAGATGGTGTATGTGGAAAGAACGCCATCCCAGGAGTTAGGGATTCTCTGCTCTTCTAGCCCCGGCTCTGTGAATATCTACCTAAGTGGCAATCAGCTATTTACTTTCCCTTTCTGGACCCCAGTTTTTTGTGGTTTTTTTTAAATGTTTATTTTTTGAGAGAGAGTGTGTGAGCATAAGTGGGGGAGGGACAAACCGGGAGAGGGAAAATCCCAAGCAGGATCCACATTCAGCAGGGAGCCCCATGTGGGGCTTGATCTCATGACTGTGAGATCATGGCCTGAGCTGAAATCAAGAGTCAGGTGCCCTTGGGCCCTAGTTTTGTTTAAAAAGCTCTAAATTCTCTAGTTCAATAACCACTGATGAAGGAGGCATGGCCTCACCACAGTTCATGTGAGAAAGACCAGAGAGTTTTAGTTGACAGGGCTCTAAGTCTATAAGTCTGTTTTGTGCTTTTGAAGAGAACTGAATGGAAGGGAGAATATGGGTCAGAGCTCTCTCAAGAGTGTTTGTCAGAACCATGATGTGGGGGCTAAAAAGGCTAGTGTGATCTCCAAAAGAGAAATAGTGTAACGTAAAGGCAGAGTTGACAATGAAAAAGAAGATAATCTTGCCTTCGCCTGCTCCAACTCAACAGTTTCCAGAATTGTTTTGGCACTGTGCCCTACAGTTGAAAGTTTCACAATAACCCTGTGTTCTGAGGATAGAGAAAGAAATGGAGTCTATCATCTGAAGGAAGGATGAAAACAATTTGAAGGTTTAAGAAAAAGAACAAAAAGAAAAGATTTGGTAGTGGGACACGTGTGTGTGTATGTGTGTGTGGAAAAGAGGGTGGATGGAGTGCTTCATACTTTATTTTCAAATATTTGAAGGATATCAGGGCAGGCAGGATTGGATTTGTCCTTTGTGAACCTAGGGAAATATGCTAGAACCTTGGAGTTGGAAAGCATAAGGAGAATAATTTCAGGAGCTATCTATACCAGCCTGAGTGTGCAAAATGAACTGGCTTTCTCTGTCCTTGGTGGACATTTAATCAGAGCCTGGGAATGTTGTGGAGGAGTTTGAAGCATTGGGTTGACCAGGTTCTTCTCTTCTTTGTTCATCCATTCTTTTGTGTGAATAAGGACTGTTGCCACTACACCATTCGTGTGAAAAATTTAGTAGGAAAAAAACCTGTTTTCACAATTTCAGTCCACTCCATTTAGTTCAAAGGGCAAAAACAACACAAAGGTACTCAATTAGTGTGACTTACTACATTTATCTCTAAAAATGATTAATGCTGGATAGTTTTGCATAAGAAGTAGCCTTTGGCTTTATGGAAATTCTGGGTGAGTGATTTTTGTTGCTTATTACCTGCAACCTGTTAAAATTCAACTAGAGTCAATAGAGAGGCAGGTGCGAGGGACAGTACCCAGAGATTATTCCCTGAGAAAGAGCTCCTGAAGATGAACAATCCAAGGGCAGACCTTTCTTCTTATACATAGTAGAATGCCCCTCCCCATCCTGTTTCTCTCTCTCTCTCTCAAAATATATTTTTTTTTCAACGTTTTTTTTATTTTTTTTATTTTTTTATTTTTGGGACAGAGAGAGACAGAGCATGAACGGGGGAGGGGCAGAGAGAGAGGGAGACACAGAATTGGAAACAGGCTCCAGGCTCCGAGCCATCAGCCCAGAGCCTGACGCGGGGCTCGAACTCACGGACCGCGAGATCGTGACCTGGCTGAAGCCGGACGCTTAACTGACTGCGCCACCCAGGCGCCCCACTCTCAAAATATATTTAAAAAAAAAAATAAAACTAGGGGTGGCTCAGTCAGTTAAGCAGCTGACTCTGGCTCAGGTCATGATCTCACAGTTCATGGGTTTGAGCTCCGCGTTGGGTTCTGTGTGACAGCTTGGATCCTGGAGCCTACTTTGAATTCTGTGTCTCCTTCTCTCCCTGCCCCTCCTCCGCTCACATTCTGTCTCTCTCTCTCAAAAATAAACATTTAAAAATTTTTTTTAAATAATAAAAATAAAAACATAAGCAGGGATCATACTTTTAGTTTAATTACCAAATAACGACTTGAAACTTTTTTTTTCAACGTTTATTTATTTTTGGGACAGAGAGAGACAGAGCATGAATGGGGGAGGGGCAGAGAGAGAGGGAGACACAGAATCGGAAACAGCCTCCAGGCTCTGAGCCATCAGCCCAGAGCCTGACGCGGGGCTCGAACTCACAGACCGCGAGATCGTGACCTGGCTGAAGTCGGACGCTTAACCGACTGCGCCACCCAGGCGCCCCCCCTTGAAACTTTTCAAATGATTTGATTTTCTGCTTAAGTAAAGATGTGCGTACATTTAAAACATAATTGACTAACCCCAAACAGGAAAACTGACAGGTTTGTTTTGCTTTTGTTTGGAAAACATCTAATTTCATATAATGTCTTTTACAAAGCTATGTTTAAAATACCACAAAATACAAATCAAAACCACACTGAGACACCACCTCACACTGGTCAGAGTGGCTAAAATGAATAAATCAGGAGACTATAGATGCTAGAGAGGATGTGGAGAAACGGGAACCCTCTTGCACTGTTGGTGGGAATGCAAACTGGTGCAGCTACTCTGGAAAACAGTGTGGAGGTTCCTCAAAAAATTAAAAATAGATCTACCCTATGACCCAGCAATAGCACTGCTAGGAATTTACCCAAGGGATACAGGAGTGCTGATGCATAGGGGCACTTGTACCCCAATGTTTATAGCCGCACTTTCAACAAGAGCCAAATTATGGAAAGAGCCTAAAGGTCCATCAACTGATGAATGGATAAAGAAGATATGATTTATATACACAATGGAATACTACTTGGCAATGAGAAAGAATGAAATATGGCCATTTGTAGCAACGTGGATGGAACTGGAGAGTGTTATGCTAAGTGAAATAAGTCAGGCAGAGAAAGACAGATACCCTATGTTTTCACTCTTATGTGGATCCTGAGAAACTTAACAGAAGACCATGGGGGAGGGGAGGGGGGGAAAAAGTTATAGAGGGAGGGAGACAAATCATAAGAGACTCTTAAAAACTGAGAACAAACTGAGGGTTGATGGAGGGTGGGAGGGAGGTGACGGTGGGTGATGGGCATTGAGGAGGGCACCTTTTGGGATGAGCACTGGGTGTTGTATGGAAACCAATTTGACAATAAATTTCATACTAAAAAAAATGGAAGTAGTGACACATGCCTATTTGAATGAATCTCAAAATAATTATGTGGAATGAAAAATGCATAGAAAAAATATACACTTATTACACACATTTGTAATAAATAATATACTTATTTATTACTCTAATAGTGGTCTTAAAAAACCAATGGGACAGAGGAAGGGGAAGGGATGCAAGAAAGAAAATGGACGCTGCTGATTATTGTGTTCAGATTAGCATGAGAAGCGGAGAGAACAAAAGCAACTGAGAAAAAGTAGTCGAGTTAGCTCCGTTGCAGATTGCTGTCCTTTCTTGGTGTTTTTCTAAGTCCTCTTTGCATTTCATTCCTTGCTATCTCTGTAAGGATTCTTTTCTGAGTCTAGCATGACTTACTCCAAACAATCTCTCTACTTAGAACTCACACAATTTGTCATCAGGGACCTTGTACTTATGACCCAGTGTTGAATGTTTGTTGTATTCATGAGCATGTATGTCATCTGCTTTACCAGAGTGCAAGCTGCCAGAGGGAAATGTCTGAGTCTGAGTCCCTCTTCCACACCCCAGAATTTAGCACATTGCCTGCCCCTCCATAGGCTTCTAGTGGATGTTCTTAAATCCTAGTCTGGGCTGTGTAATGGGGTTCCCTATTTGGTGAGTATTTGATGATCAGCAAATATGCCACATTTGCCAGATGATCCCTCTTTCCATTACATGGGGGAGCACTCCGGGGCAGTCTAATGTGCCTATAGAATAGCATTTTGAACCTTGAACGCCCTTCCACAGCACATCACAAAATCATTTCCATGCTGGTTTTGCTAGAGCTGGGGATCCGAAATTTCCTGGTTTGGGTACTTTCCCAACCTTGATGCTTGGAAGCCATTGGCATGCGGTTTCAAATTTAAATAACATTGTTTTTCCTTTGATTCATGGCTTCCATAAACAGTGTTAAATATAGAATTATAAATGCGAATCAGTTATGTATGCTTCAGGGCTTCCCCTTCAATAACTACATTGCTATTTGACTGCCTTGCTGGAAGCCACATATTAACCACGTATTAGCCTTCTATCACTGAGAAAGTTACCTTCCCCCCACATTGTTACTGATGTAATGTTGCTCTCAGATGTTGGCAGACTCAACCTCACCGCATTTAAAGATTAATAATAACATCATCTGGCTACATATTTATTATTGTCTTGAAAATCTTAATTGGGATGTTTCTTTGTATCAGGCTTCTTTGTAATGTAATTTTGTCACAAACTTTACTATGCTTAAGATGAAAAACTCTTCTTTTGCTATGTATTTATAAGTGGCAAGATAAAGTGCAGCCCACTTTGTGAATGGCAGTTTTAGAAAAAAAATGTCAAAGGGTTTGCATTTAGAAACTTAATGATATTTTTCAAGGCATAACTAAACATATACATACACTGTACAACCAGAAAAAAATCAGTTCATTCTGTAGGTAGAAAAATCTTATAAACTAGTTTAAAGGTAATTTTCCTACTCTCATCCCTCTAAAAAACATACACTCAAGTTCGTCCTCTGACGGTTAAATTCTACAGTGAACTGAGAACCGATCATTGGACACATTTGCAAACTCTTCTTAAACATATTGAATAAATACTAGGCCAAGTAAGATAGTAATAAGTCTGAATACATTAAAATATTTAAAGGAAAAATATCTCACTCGGAAGAGAGCTAGGATAACAATGGAATCAAGAAAAATGTCATAAAAAGGGCACGGGCAGTGCCTACCCAAGCATTTTTCAGGGAATGAGTTATGCTGACCCAACAATAAAGTCTGTCCATATCCTTTTATTCATTCAGTCGAAATAATTTGTTGAATACCTACTATGTTGCAGGCTCTCTTCAGGTTCTGCAAATGCAACACTGGGAAAAAAATATATACACACACAAAAACCAGACTCTAAACTGTGGCTTCACAGGGCTTGCATTCTAATGGGAACATGAAAACTAATTTTTCCAAACGGTTCCCCAGTTTCTGAACCCAAGGCCACCATACAATCTCCTATGTTTAAAACTGATTTCAATGTAGTTTATCCAGGAGAAAGTAAGCTCCAACTAGATTATCCAGATATCCTTGTTAGCTTTAGTTCTCATTGTAGTAGCTACTACTTTCCGAGCTAATAGTGAGCTGATCCCAATCCTGGTCTAACTGATCTCTAAGCCCATTAACTATATACTATTCAACAACCTAATGAATGGTAACGATCACATCTCTATAGCAGTGGTTTTTAGGGAAGTAAGGTGTTGAGAGTTTTTGTAAGAATCATTTAGAAAACTTATTTTCTGAAATACCTGCATCCTCTGCTCTTTCCTCCTCCATGATCTTCTCTAGCAGGGTGGTAGTTCATTAGAAATGTAGACTCTTCTTCTTGCAGTCTGCAGATAGACTTCCATTTTTCGAAAGGAGTTCCTATATGTTGGACACTGGTTGGGCACTCGATATAATCATGATCATACTTATACAGAAACTAGTATGTGCCAGGAACACTATTCTAAGCACTTTGCACGTATTGATTGGTTTAACCTTGAAACAACTTGGTGAGATAGGAGCTATTATTATTTACTCTTCCTGGTTGAATAAACTGAGCCTTAAAATTTTTAGGTGATTTATCCAAGATCACATACCTAAGTAGGAGAGGCAGGATTTGAACTCAAACAAGTCTGGCTCTAGGGTTCTTGCTCTCTGTCACTAGCGTCCCTGCCTCTTATTATTGTGTCATTTCATGTAATCCTCTAGTTCTGTAAAATTAGCCATCATTATCTCCATATCACAGATAGGGAAATGGAAACTCAGACAGAAAACCTTTTCTAATGTAATTCTAACAAGTTATGGAGATGGGATTTGAACCCAGTTAAGTTTTCGTCCAAAGGATGTATTTAGCATTCTTGCTTTTCTATCAGTCTCACGTGAATTAGGTCAGTATGTCAACTCTTGCCAGTCAAATAAACTCTGGGTACTGATAAGATTAAGTCTGTGGACTTGCAAGGCTGTGCATTATATGGAATTTGTACTAGTAACTTGGAGCATTGAAGGCATCCTCAAATCAACTTTGTAAATTTCAACTTGTTATTGTTGTTACAGGTGGGTATTATTAACAGTGATATTTTAAAAGATATACATATTTTTAACTGTGTATTCCTTATAGCTAAATAGTAAACTCTCATGTTTTTCGAAGGCTGGAAAAGTGCTTGACTATAACTTTTAAATGTTAAATGTTCTTAAATTTTACAACATGAAGCAAAATTGAAAGATTTAGTATTCTAGGGGCGACTGGGTGGCTCAGTCAGTTAAGCGCCTGACTCTTGATTTCCATTCAGGTCATGATCTCACGGTTCATAAGTTCGAGCCTTATGTTGGTGGCACAGAACCTGCTTAGGATTTTTTCAGTCCCTCTCTCTCTGCTCCTCTCCCTCCCCAAATAAATAAATAAACATTTAAAAAAAAGATTTAGTGTTCTAGCCATCATAAGGTAATTGCTCAAGATTGCTCCCTGTAATAAACAACTAGAAACCTGGACAAAACACCAGAAACAACTATTTCTGGACATGGGACAATAGGCAATGTAGACCTGTGATCCAGAAGAGAAGGGGGGAAGCAAATGAGGTGAGGCTTACCACTGTCCAGGCTTTCTGCTTGGAAGTAATTGGTGGATTGTGTTGCAGGGGCAAGAAATGAAAACAGAGTCTAGAAGTTATTTGAGGAGAGATTGGAGAATATCCTGGAGAAGCCAAGGTGGCTAGGATTTGTGGGGGGAGTACCCAAAAGGAGAAAAATACGTAGAAAAAGACAGTTACAGCAATCTGTATATGGGCCACCTTGAGCCTCTGGTTGGAAATAGTCTGCATACATGTGAGGGAACTCTGTTGCCTTGAGTAAGAACACTTTCAGGGAAAAAACTAATACCAGGGAGCTGTAGGCTAAACAGTTGTCAGGTTAACACCAGGCAAGAATCATTCAAGTTTCCCTCCCAACCATAGTGGAGAAACATTTTGAATCAGTATGATTACAATACACTGGCAATGACCACTTTTACAACAGTATGTGAAAACATGAAATACTGAAGGATAAACTCATCAAAATATATGTAAAACTGTGTGCAATGAAGACTATAAACACTGCTGAGAGAAATTAAAGTACACCCAAATAAACAGACAATTGTTCATGAATTGTAAGACTCAATTTTGCTAAAATGTCAGTTCTCCCCAAATTGAGTTTAATCTATAAATTCAATACAATCCCAAAGAAAATTCCATCAAGAATTATTTGTAATCATTGGAAAGTTGGTTCTAAAATGTTTATGGAAAGTAAGGATATAGAATTGTCAAAACAATTTTGTAAAAGATATCAAAGTTGGTGGAGTTATACTACCTGATTTTGAGGCTTACTGTAAAGCTACAATAAACAAAATTGTGTGGTATTTGGCATGAAAGTTGATACATCAATCAAGGGAACAGAATAGAATAGCCAAAAATAGATCGACAGATATATGGTTAAACGATTTGTGACAAAAATGCCAAGTCAACTTTATGAGGAAATAATAATTTTTTAAAGGTAACGGTAACAACTGGATCCAATAAAGAAAAAAAAGTTCTTATCTGACATCATACCCCAAAATTAACTGAAAGTGAATCATAGACCTAAGTATAAAAGCTAAAACTATAAAACTGTTAGAAAGACAAATACAAGAAAATTTTGTGACCTCACTGTTGGCAAAACTTTTTACAGGGAAAACAAAAAGCATAAACCTAAAAGAAAAATAAATTGATATATTTCACTCACACAGCCCTCTACCCCAAAACCAACAACTTCTGCCCTTTGTTCAAAAGAAACCACTAAGAAAATAAGAGTAAGTCCCTGGAAAAAATATTCACAATTCATGTAACTTGTAAAGAACTTGTATCTAGAACACATAAAGAAAATTTACAACTCAATAACAAGAATACAAATAATGCAATTTAAAAATTAAAAGCTTTCAATCGAAATGATGCAAAACATATTCTGAAGGGCCAATAATCACATGGAAAGATGCACAATATCACGAGCCATTTGGCAGATGCAAATTAAAACCACAGTGACAGATCACTCCTCCCACTAGAATGGTTAAAATTAACACTATAGACAATACCAAGAATGTAGAGCAACTGGAATGCTCATACTTTGCTGGTAGGAATGAAAAATGCTACAGGCACTTTGAGAAACACTTTAGTCATTTCTTACAAAATCAAACATGTCCTTCCTCACCATATAGACAATAGGAAATAGAAATTCCATTCGTAGGTAGTTATCCAAATGAAATGAAAACTTATGTCCACACACACACAAACTCACACATAAATGTTCATTTCAGCTTTATGATGAATAGCATAGCCCCAAATTTGAAATACCCCAAAGGTCCATCAACAGGTTAATGGATAACTAAATTATAGCGTATCTCAAAAATACATAGAAAGAAAAAGTTTCAAAAACATTATGCCGAACAACAACAACAAAAGACACAAAATAATAAATACTGTATTACTCCACTTATATGAAATTCTCAAAAAATAAATCTAAAATATTTTCATTAAAAGTGGATTCGTAGGGGGGCCTGGGTGGCTCAGTCGATTAAGTGGCCATCTCTTGGTTTCAGCTCAGGTGATGATCTCACAGTTCATGAGTTCAAGCCCCACTTTGGGCACCACACTGACAGTACAGAACCTGCTTGAGATTTGAGATCCGCCCCCCTCTCTCTCTCTGACCCTCCCCGACGGGCAAACACACACACACATGCTCTCTCTCTCTCTCAAAATAAATACGTGAACTTAAAAAAAAGTGATTAGTAGAAACTGGGACTGGAGATGGGAAGAGGATTGAAATGTTCCGTCTCCTTTATTTATTCCTTTATTTTTTTATTTGTTTATTTTTAGTGCTTACAATTTTTTTTTTCTTTCCAGGATTTTATTTAAATTCAGGTTAGTTAACATATAGTGTAGTGCTGGTTTCAGGGGTAGAATTTAGTGATTTATCACTTACATATAACACCCAATGCTCATCCCAACAAGTTCCCCCCTTCACGCCCATCACCCATTTAGCCCATCCCCACACCCAAAACCCCTCCAGCAAACCTCAGTTTGTTCTCTTATGGTTTGCTTCCCTTTCTGTTTTTATCTTATTTTTCCTTCCCCTCCCCTATGTTGATCTGTTTTGTTTCTTAAATTTCACATATGAGTGAATCATATGGTGTTTGTGTTTGCTTGGAAATTTTTCAAGAGGGCAGGCATTTACAAAGCCACTGTTCTGTCTAGTGAGAAGTGGGTTCATAAGTGAATGAAAGTGACTCTGCTTCCAATAACAAATTGTTTGCTTTAATTTTCTCACACTTTTCACAAGCCAAGCTTACCCTTCCACTTTCTATTAGGGCTTTTCCTTACCAGCTCCTACCCTTATAATTTCCTAGCTTCTTCCTGGGGAAAATATTTACCACTGAGGAAGACTGATTCATCTGACAATCCAGTTAGGTTTCCCTCTGTTTATTGTTTTTCTGTATGCTCCTTGGATCTGGTTTTTTGCATGCTTGCTTTTTTTTTTTTTTTTTTTTTTTTTTTTTCCCTTAGGTTAGACTTAAACTGAAAGGAGGCAATTGGACTGTGCTCTTCCTAAAACCTTCTGACTACACATTAGATCTGGGTGAGCAAACAATAGCTCTGGGGCCAGATAAGATTTCAAAACAGACCTACCAACTGTTTTACAAGTAAAGTTTTACTGAAACACAGCCATACCTGTCTGTTTACATATCGTCTATGTCTGTTTTCACACTACAGAGCTGAGCAATTGCCACTGACACCACATGGCCTCAAAGCCTAAAGAAATGTCCTGTCATTGAGTTTTGCCAAACTCATAAAAGTGTACCGTCAAAATGTATTTCTTCTGTGAGTTTGACTGTTTTAGATTTGGCCTGTAAGTGGTACCATGTATTATTTGGCCTTTTGTATCAGGCTTATTTCACTTAGTATAATGTCTTTCAGCTTCATCCATGGTGTTGCAAATGGCAGGATTTCCTTTTTTAAGGCTGAAAATTATTCCATTGTATGCATATTCCACTCTATGTATATACCCATAATTTCCTTATCCATTCATCCATCAGTGGATGTTTCCATCCCTTCCGTGTCTTGGCTATTGTGAGTAATGATACAGTGAACATGGGAGTGCTAATTTCTCTTCAAGATCCTGATATCAGTTCCTTTGGATGTACAGTAAAACCTTGGATTGTGAGTAACTTGTTCTGTGAGTGTTCTGAAAGATAAGCAAGCATTTCTAATAAATTTAACTTGATAAACAAGTGACATCTTGCCATACAAGTAGTGCGTGACGCCGAACATCACATGATCACAACTGAGCCAATGGTTCTTCTCTCTCTGTCTTGCTGCGGGATTCTGTGTGATCGTCCCTGTGCTGGGATGCTCCATCTCAGGCTGTGGTGTTTGGCAGAAATCAATGTTTTTTCAGAATGTTGGAAGGTGCCCACGACTGGCGCTAGTGTATTTTTTGTCGCTTCAAAGCACCTTTGTTTTTCCATACAAGAGCAAGCTTAGAAATGCTTCGCTTCTTTCTAGATCAGGCTGCCTGCATATATAGACCCTTTCCTCTGCTGCCTTATTGCCAGTTACATTAAATACAGTATAGGAGAAGAGTTTATTAATACAGTAGTAGTCAACATCCGTGTGATCGTATACAACGGCCCCCATGCAGAAAAATGTTGAAAAGAAAGGTGGTAAGGAGATGATTATGGTGGAAGTCAAGAAGGAAATCATCGAGAAGTACGAACGAGGTATGCAAGTGGCCAAAACTGCAAAATTTTTTGTAAGAAGTCTACGTCTGAATCTGTCTGCAAAGGAAGAGGAGAAAAACGTGGAGGAATCCCTCACTTCAAATGAGATTAGGGAGATGTGTAAATTGTGGGAAACAGTGCAAGATTTTGTAGAAAACACCACCCAAATAAGACTGTAGCAGTGTAATAAATGAATCTGTTTAATGACCATGCAATGTCACATTTCCACAAAATCCTCAAAAGGAGACAAAAGCAAGTGACATTGGATAGATTCCTTGTTAGAGTTGCACAAAGGAAGAAGATTCCATTGAGCCAATAGATAGCAGTGATTCCATTAGTGATAGTGAAAGTCGTCCTACACAATAGCCCTCCTCTCTTGTTTCCTTCACACCAGCCACAAAGGTTTTCAAAGGTCAGTACAAGCTAATTTGTTTATTTTTCTTTGTTAAAATTTTACCTTTATTTTTTAAAATGTTTATTTATTTTTGAAGGAGAGAGAGACAGAGTGTGAGCGGGGAAGGGGCAGAGAGGGAGACACAGAATCTGAAGCAGGCTCCAGTCTCTGAGCTGTTAGCACAGAGCCCCACGCTGGGCTCGAACTCACAAGCTGTGAGATCATGACCTGAGGCAAAGTTGGATGCTCAACAGACTGAGCCACCCAGGCACCCCTACATTTTGTATTTTCTTTATTATTTTGTATTGTATTACATTATTGTAATCATTTTATATGACTATTTTGGGTTGTGGAACAGACCATCTGAGTTTACGTTATTTCTTATAGGGAAATTTGCTTTGATATACAAGCACTTTGGATTACAAGCATGTTTCCGGAATGAATTATGCTCACAAACCAAGGTTTTACTGTCTATCCAAAAGTGGTATTGCTGGATCATATGGTAGTTCTATTTTTAGTGTTTTAAGGAATCTTCATACTGTTTTCTATAGTAGCTGTACCAATTTACATTCCCACCAACAGTATACAAGAGTTTCCTTTTCTCTACAACTTCAGCATTTGTTCTTTTCTTGTTTTGATAACAGCCCATCCTTACAGTTGTGAGGTCGTTTTGATTTGCATTTCTTTGATGGTTAGTAATGGTTAGCATATTTTCATATACCTGTTGGACATTTGTATGTCTTCTTTTGGAGGAATGCCTATTCAGTTACTTTGCTATTTTTAACTGGGCTTTCATTTGTTTGTTTTTTGCTATAGAGTTGTAGGAGTTCCTTACATATTTTTTTTTCAACGTTTTATTTTTTATTTTTTGGGACAGAGAGAGACAGAGCATGAACGGGGGAGGGGCAGAGAGAGAGGGAGACACAGAATCAGAAACAGGCTCCAGGCTCTGAGCCATCAGCCCAGAGCCTGACGCGGGGCTCGAACTCACGGACCGCGAGATCGTGACCTGGCTGAAGTCGGACGCTTAACCGACTGCGCCACCCAGGCGCCCCATACATATTTTTGATATCAACCTTTAATCGGATATATGGTTTGCAAATATCTTCTTCCATTCTGTAGGTTGCCTCTTCACTCTGTTGATGTTCACTCTGTAGTTAGTGTGACATCGACTAATTTGCTAAACTTCTAGGAGATTTTGTTTCCTTCTCTCTTACATAAAGGGAATTGAAATAGATCCAAAGGTCCTTCTTGGTGTTAAAATTTTGTTATACAATTTAAAATGTTGCTAAATATTGGAAAATACCCTTATGATTAAAACACATCATTAAGTCTATGGTTCATAAATGATTACACTTGAAACCAAAACACCATAATTTAATTTAGCACTCATCCAAAATCTAGGGAGGAGGTTGGAAATGACAAGAAATATAATTAAAATATATTTCTATTTTACCCTGGCAAATAACAAAGACAATCTTTATTTAAAATAATAGAATAATAAAATCTGAATGCAGTAATATTCTCGTAATTTCTTGGACAGAACATGGTTTAGAGAATGTCTATTTGAAGACTACATGAATATTTGAGTCGTATACAACTCCTCAAACAACTTGAAAAATTTTAGACAATTTCATGAATGAGTATTTAAACTTATAGCAAGCCAAGGAAAGATCAGACATAATGTGCAACTAAACAATTTGATAAGACTCGTGTTCTCTCTCTCTCTCAAAACAAATAAATAAACTTAAAAAAAATAGAATAAGGCTGAAAAATACTTAAATGAGGCATGATAGTAAATGTGTTCTAAAGTTTACCTTAAATACACTACTTCACAATTTTTAGAACACTTAGAGAAAGAGACATTTTTTGTTTTTATGCTTTCATGAAATTAAAAGCTTGATAACACTGTAATTGCGGTCTTAGTGGCATACATCTTATTCTTTTGTCGTATCTTCATTAATAAATTTCAGAGTCAATAATTCTGGAAATAAAACAGAAGTAAATTACCTATTTTCCCTCTTAGATTCAGCAGCAAACATTAAAATGAAAAAAAAAATCCTAAGAATAATTACTGGATAACCTAATTCCATTTCTTGGAAGAAGTTGCTTTATGAATTCTTGAGTGTTCTATTAATCATTGAGTAGCATAGGAATGGAGATAAAAAATGATCCAGAATTGACAACTAGGTGTTTTTTTTTTTAAGTTTATTTATTCATCTTGAGAGAGAGCACACATGAATGAGTGGGTGAGGGGAAAAAGAGAGAGGGAGAGAGAGAATTCCAAGCAGGCTCCATGCTGTCAGCACAGAGCCCCATGCAGGGCTTGATGTCACAAACTGTGAGATCATGACCTGAGCCAAGATCAAGGGTTGGACGCGTAACCAACTGAGCCACCCAGGTGCCTCTCAACAACTAAGTTTAAGTGTGTATTTGGGGGTCTCTTTGAATGCATTAAACATGAGATAAATTCTGGTAGGGTTTACAGGAAAGTGCTTTTGATGTGCAATTGTACTGATGGGGGGATGGGAAACCCATTATAAAGGCCATGAATATAAAATCATTGAATCATGCCTTGGTGATTGTCTTTCTGTGTGACCTTTGTCTTAATCTCTATTTTCCAACAAGAAATTAATTATTAATTCACTTATCCACACACATGTATTAAGTGTTTACTAATAATTGTGGTCAACTTCTCTCCCAGCATGCTCTGTGGCTTAATAACTAACCTAGTGGTTATAAAGGTGTGAATAGAAGTTATATGTAGGAGAAAAACCACAAGGGAGAAATTGAAGGTGAGTCATCAGGAGAGGCTGACTGCCTTTAAGGCCTCACTGGGTGAGGTGAGCCTGGTGATACTATCAAGAGTCTAGCATGTGGTCCCTAGCATTTCATGCTCTAAAACTAGACATTTCAGCATGAGTTGATAACCAATCTCTGGTCAATGGACTGATGCTAACCAAACCTGACTCCAGACTTACATGTAAACCAGAATGCAATTATTTCTTTTGTATTGAGGCTGGCAATCTTTTATCAGTGACCAATTATACAACTCCAAGAATCTCCTTCCCCACATATTAATCAGAATGTGGCTCTCTTAGCAAAGAATAAGGCAAAAGGGCTTAGATATTCCTGAGGAGGATTTGACTAACTGAAATATGCTAATCTCACAACAAAACACGCTGTAGAATTCTCAAGTTCTCTAACATCAGACACTGCTTCATTTTCTTTGCTTGTCCCAAAGTTCTACTGATGCTCTTTTATTTAATATAAACACAGGTATTCCCTACTCTTTGAAAGTTTGTGATATACCACTTCTTTTATGAAAGAGTACCTGTTCTCACTAACTGAAAAAAATGCAAAGAGGGTTTTTGTTTTTACCAAAAAAAAAAAGGTGAAAAGCAAAACTAGTTATATCAGCATTTGTTGTACAGGGAGAGCCATGACAGAGGCAGTGTGCATCCCCAACAGAACAGCGAGAGGATCCCCCAGGGTTTCCCCATAACAACACTCAACATCTCAGCATCAAGTGGCCATAACTTTGAACAGTATCTGTGAGCATCTGCCCTTTATCGCAATTTATATTCACTTAGCAAGATGTGTCCTATGGTATCAGAAAAGCCTAAGAGAGGGTATTTTGGGGGGAATGCTCAAAAATTTTTTCCACATACATTAATGGTAGTTGCTTCTTTGCTTTACATCATTTCAACCTATAAAAGGTTTCATGGGAATGGTATACTTTTGGATAGCAGGGAAAACTGTATTTTGGATTAAGCCAAATTAGCTGTCCCTAGTCAAGAAGATGATCTGGGGCTAAGAAACATTCTGTCTCTTCCCATCATGTTCTGATTTAAGGCATTTATTTTTCAGAAGACAACCTTGTCTCCTTTATCCCTACCTAAGTTTTGGGGGCATCTCATTCTTCTCTCATGTAATGTCTATAATAGCTCTCAGTATACCATAGGAAAAAGTTTAAAGTATAATTTTTCTAGAATATTTTTAGAGCACCAAATTATGTAAAAGTATAATTTAGACAGAACATAACATTTTGTGAAAATAACCACTAAATAAAAATCAAATAGTTTGCAAACTGGTCTAAGTTTGTTGGAATACTTAAATCATGAATGAAGGTAGAAAAATATCTGGATTTAGGCTGGGCAATAGCTTTCAAATATTTCAGGACTGAGCTTTAGAAGCATAGGCATATGGTACTATTACTTCTTGAGACCATTTCTCTTAGTTGAAATCAAAAGCACAATCTGAATCAAGTAAACTAAATGGCTTTTGTACCTTGTGATTAGAGTAGGACTCATGAGTATTGGATTATAGTTATATTTTTTTGTATTAGGAAAAGTTGTAAGATCCTCCATTCTGTAAGGATCATGTTGCCTGATTGTCTTTGGAATTTCCATATCCGTGTGGATTCCCCGCACATATGCTATTAAATTTGATTTTTCTCCTATTAATCTGCTTCATGTCAATTTGATTCTAAGTCCAGCTGGAAGGACCTTGAATGGAAGAGGAAATTCTTCTTCCCCAACACTAGCCTACTCTTTCTCCCTTGCTAATTACATTCAGTCTCAAAACTTTAAATGTCTGTATGCTGATGGTTCCAAATTTATATCTCCATCACATTTTTCACTCCTATCGATTTGTATATCCAACATTTCTATCTGTATTGTCTAGTTGATGTCTCAGCCTTAACATGTGAAGGGGGGTTAGAACAAGCCTTTCCAAAATGTGCCACTTTGGCATATGAAATAGTTTGAGCTGAAGTCAATAAAGGCCCAAAAGACTCAGAAAGAGCTTTTACTTTCCCCAAAACTACCTGAAAGAATCGAGAAAGGGAGCCCAGACTAGAAAAAGAGCTATTACCAGAGATAAATTTTTATCTAAAAGACCTAGCTTTTAGGGCAAACACCTAATTACTAATTAAACATCTGCTCTTTTTATCATCCTATGAATTACCCTCCTCTGCTTTGATGCCCCAGGCCCCTATCCCATTCCTTAACTCAGGGTGGCATATAAGTCTCAACTGACTAACCGGTCCTTCAGTCTCATATTCCTAAGGGGCTCCTGTACATACATAATTACATTTGTGTTTCTCCTGTTATTCTGTCTTAAATCAATTTACCAGCCAAAGAACCTAGAAAGGTGTAGAAAAAAATTTTCCCCTCAACACATGGGTACAATGGTTTCCTGATACACTGCCTCCCCACAACCAGCAATTTTTTTCCATTTTCCTATTTCTATAAATGGCAATTTCATTCTTCTAGTCATTGAGGTGAAAAAAAAATCCTTGATATTATCTTGGTTTTCTTTCACACTCCGTATCTTATCTGTAAGCCAGTTCTGTTGGCTCCAATTTCAAAATACAGAATCCAACTATGTCTCATAACTTCCAATGTTACCAATCTGATCCAAACCACTATATGTCTCATGTACATTATTGCAATAGCCTCTTGACAGATTTGTCCTAACACAGTAGCCAGTGATCCTATTGAGGAATCTTGGTTCATTCATTATCCTACTCTGCTATATGACTATTGCATACCTTCATCTTTCTCCTCATACCTCCAATATACCCTCTTACATTATAACTCCTTCCTAATGACCCTGCATGTTATTAGATCATGTCACTCCTCTTCCCAAACTCTCTAATGGCTTTCCATCTCATTCAGAATAGAAGTCACAGTCCTTACAAAGACCTACAGAGCCCATTTCCTCTCTGAATCCATCTCCTGTGATTTTACCTCCTTACTTATAGTGTTCTAGCCACCCTGCACGCCTTTTTATTCCTCAAAAATTCTATGAAAGCTGCTACCTAAGTCTCCTTGTACTGGTTGTTCCCTCAACTTGGAATGTTTCCCTGCAGGTATCTGCCTGGCTCACTTCCTCACTTTTTTCAAGTCTTTAAGTGAGATGATGCTTTTGCAGTGAAGCTTTCCCTGAGTGCCCTACTTAAATTGCCCTACTTAAATGCCTTTCACTTTTTTGTCTTTGTTTTTCTCCATAGCACCTGTCACTGTCTGACATACAACTGTAGGCGACGAAAAAAATGTCTTAGGTTCTCCAGCTGTGGCCCTGTACATTAGACTGGCCAAAGACACATTAACAAGAGTAAAACAGAAGTTTGTTATATGTGCCTTATGCATGTATACATAGGAGCACCCAGCAATGAGTAACCCAAAGGAGTAGTTAGAACTTGGGTTTATATACCATCTTACACTGAAAAAATGGGAAGGAGCTTTGGAGCTTCTGAGTGGAGGGGGACTTGTTATGGGAAGGTGACCAGGGAAGGTATAGTAAACAAAGGTTTTAAAAGGAGGCTTGTTATGCAGATTTAAGCAATGTCTTCTCCATTGATAAGAGTGGTTAAGAACCCTCCTCTTTCAGGTACAAGAGAGGGAGGAATCTTTACAAATGGAAATATCTTTTATCAATGTAAATTTCCTTTACAAAAGGAAAACTTTTGCCCTGTTTTTAGAACTTTTCTTGCAGCTGCTGCTTCTCAGTGGACTTTAGCTCAAAATAATCCTTATGCCAAATAGGCATCTTTAGGGTGGCATATTTTGGTACCCTTCACAACATATTGTCCTTATTTATCTTTTTAAATACCTAAATGATCTCTGGAGCATAGTAATTCTTAACGAATATCTGCTGAATGATTTAATAAACATTTATTATCCAGCAACAATGGAAAATGCAGCTTAATGTTTCATATTATTTTACCCTAGAAACATTATCCTGGAAGAACCATGCAGAGCACATTATGTTCATTTTTTATTTTCAGCATTTTTGTAGGTTTAGATTCCCCAAATCCATTATTTTTCCCCCTAAGGGTAGAGTCTAGTTAATGTCTCTTATGACTCCTTCAATAAAATTATGCCTGCACTGATTGACCCAATTCATTTTCCTATGCTGAGGACAGAGAACATACTGAAATACTTGAAAGCACTGAAAGCATTCTCCAAGTCAACAAAAATTCCTGGAATGCAAAGATTTGGTAAGAGGCATGAGGCAGCTTTATTGCTGTGTAGTTTGCAAACTGAGGGGGACTCAGCCTTTGGCTACAAATCGAAAGTACTCCTAAGGGGAAGGTTTAGACTCTGGATTAAATAGGCAAAACCCACAAGTACTGTGCCCTTTATCGAGATTGGTCAGACTCAGGTCCCAAACTGCAAACTTCAGGAGCAGAGTGACAAGCAGGATACAGTTTGCTATTTCTGGTAGCAGTTTCAGGATGTGGCAGCCGCTGAAGAGCATGATAAGATATGTTGCAAGGGTCTTTCTGCAAATTTGGCTGAATTTTGTGCAAGCTTATCACTTCAGGCTGCGATGACTGGTTTTATTCCCCATAGTCATTCGGACTGATTAACCTTTCAATTTCTCGCCCTTGAAATAAGGGAATCCATCTTGTCTGTTAGCCTTTGCTGTCTTCTGTTCTCATCCACAACCTCTTGGTTTTTATTCCCTTATAATCAGAGAAACCTCATTAATAAGGTCTCTCTAAATTAAGCCCAACCATTCATTCAACAAATATTTACCGTGTGAGACTACCCTGGGCTCTGTCATATAAAGACATAAATGGATCCTGCCCTCAAGTAACTTACACTCCAATGGAGGAAATGGGATATCTATACATTAGAAAGAAATACAGTATCATCTACTACAACTCAGCAGATGGTATCTTGAGGGATGTAGAGGTTAAGCAAATATAAACATTAGAAAATTTGGATCACAGGAGAAAGAAAAAAGAGTAGGATGAATGCAATATGCGCTAGTTGATTTTTAGAAGCACATTCTATAGCAGTTGAGTTTAAAACCAGGTAACTTAGCTCTTTATTTGTAAGATGCTTCCCCCACGGAACTGGTAGTTTATATTATAAAAGTTGGGCCATGTAAGTTGTATTAGGATTCAGTCTTTATATGACAGCACTAGAGAAAAAAGTTCTATTTCTGAGGAACATGCTGTGGCTGATTAAGGAAAACAACTGCAGCCACTCAAGATTATTTTTGGTCTCATATTTCTGAGGGGTTGACAAACTCTACATTGAGAGTCGAATACAGCTAACTACTTGATTTTGTAGATAAAGTTTTATTGTAATACAGTCATGCCCATTCATTTACATATTATCTGTGCTGCCTCCACACTACAACAGGAAAGTCGAGTAGTTGAAATGGTAACTGGAGGTCTGATGATCCATAACGTCTAACATAACCGCTAGCCAGTTCATTACAGAAAAAGTTTGCCAATTCCTGTTCTATGGGATCGTCTCCATTTACCTACTGACTCTTGCCACTGGGGACCCAAATAAAGATCAGAAAAATTCAAAAAGTGTGAGAAACAACGACTAGTGGAATCTTACTAATCTAGGGCTTGTTAACTAATTAAAACATCTTGAGCTTTACTTATACTAATTCTAAATCAATTAATATTGTCCTGACTTTTAGCCACATGAAAAGACAGCTATGATGCAATAAAAATGGCACTCGAGGGAAGCCTGGATGGCTCAGTTGGTTGAGTGTCTGACTTTGGCTCAGGTCATGATCTCACACTTCGTGGGTTTGAGCCCCATGTCAGGCTCTGTGCTGATGGCTTGGAACCTGGAGCCTGCTCTGAATTCTGTCTCTCTCTCTCTCTCTCTCTCTCAAAAGTAAATAAATAAACATTAATAAAAAAAAGAAAAAAACTTAAAAATGGCACTTGGAATTGATTTTGAAGATCTGGATTCAAGTTCCCCTCTTCCAGTTACAACCATAGACTAAAAAATCAAAATCTCTAAAGTCAAAGGATAAATGATGGGAGAGATAGTCTTTAGGACTAGTTATAAAAATTGAATGAGATAATAAAAATAAAAGAGCTTTATGAATTAAATCATGATATCATTATCAAATATTGTTCACGATCCTAAGAATATATACCATATTTAAAGGGCAGGCTCTATCATTAGATCGATTTGAATGATTTTATTGACAAATATTTAATGAAATAATCCTCAAAAAGCATATAGCACACGACTTGGCAACATTAGCCATTATGTATTTTATTACAGTTATTATTATAAATCAACTAGCACTTGTCATTCATAGATAATACCCTTCAGTGCTGTCAGCTGTTATTCAATCTTTGAGTGCTCTAACTTGGATTAGTGAAAGGCTGAAGACCAGTGAATATAGAGGGCTAATACTTCTAGAGTTTAGACCTGCTACCATTCCCTGATACTAAACATGACCTAGTAAGTCTGTAATCTTAACCTTCTGTCCACTGTTAACATGTTTCATACATTTTATTTGTGTTTATTTTTATGATTATAATATATCTCTGTTTATTATTTTTCTATCTCCACTGTTTTTCATTACTACATGGGAAAAATGAGTAAATAAACTTTTTCACGCAAAGCCATATGCTATAACAATTCATAATTCAGCCTGATGCTAATATTATTTACTTTGAACAAGACTAAGGAATACATATATATATACATATACATATACATATATATACTTTCAGCAAGACTAAAGAATATATATATACATACACACACACACACACACACACACACATATATATATATATATTCCCTTAGTCTTGCTGAAAGTAAATATATGTATGTGTGTGTATATATATACATATACATATATGTGTGTATATATATATACACACGTACTTATATTTACTTTCAGCAAGACTAAGGGAATATATATATATATATATATATATATATATATATAGTTAGGATGTGGAGATACAAAAATTAGGCCATTAATTTAGGGAGAGAAAAATATATAAATATTAGCATTCTGAGGAGAACAAAAGACTATATTTTAAGCTCTTCCCTAGGAAGAGTTGCAACTGTAATGTTAATTTTAGAATTATTTTGGAATTTGTAATAAATTGAAGACTAGTATCCTTAAGAAATTATTTTGATCTTGTCATAAAAGTTGAGTTTAACACATGACATTGACTCTCTTCTCTTATTTCTGAAATATAACTTCCACTGCTTGCCACTAGTAACTTTCTATCTCATATTCCACCTCAAGGAGCCAAGGCCTCTTCACTCCCTTTACCAGGAGAACTTGAAAAGTAGTAGAAGGAATCTGGCTTTGCTCTTTTTTGGCCAACATGCGCAGGTGGTCTGGTCTGACCAAACATTAGCAACAACTATGTAAACAGAAAAAAGTTTTTGCATTTATTTTTGCTTTTTATTGAGGGACCAGGGAAATTTCATAAGTTTTATGTGAGAGAGGAACAAATATTGAGATTCTAGTTAACACACTTGTGTTAGCACAAGAGACAATTTTTTGTGTGTGGGTGAGAGAGAGAGAGAGAGAGAGAGAGAAATGAAGAGTGAGCATGCGAGGGGCAGAAGGGAGGGAGAAAGAGAGAATCTTAAGCAGGCTTCATGCCCAGTGTGGATCCCAATGTGGGGCTCCATCCCATAACCGTGAAATCATGGCCTGAGCTGAAATCAAGAGTCAGATGCTCAGCTGGCTGAGCCACCCAGGTGCCCCTGAGATAATTCTTTTAAGACTTAGAATTTTGAATTTTGAAAATTCTTCCTCTGCTACTAGCCTGTATCATTCTCTGGTGTCCTCTACGTTAGTTAGACAAATGAGAAGTTAAAGGAAGCAGCACTGTCCCTGCAATAGGACTATTCTCTCTTCTGACACGAACTACAAGTTCAGAAGGTCCCCAAAACCACCCTCAAGATTGATAATTCACTAGAAGGACTCACAAAACTCATTGTAAGTACTTATACTTACAGCTATCATTTATTACAAGGAAGGTATACAGATTAAACTTCGCCAAGGGAAGAGTGGACTCTGGATAAGTACCAATGGTGGGGTTACCATTGTTCTCTCTCTATGCAGTCAGGACGTGTTACTTTCCAAGCATTGATGTGTTGACAATATGCATGGAGTATTGCCAACTAGGGAAGCTCACCCAATTCTCTGGGTTCAGAGACTTGACTGGGGCTCCATGACATAGACATAATTGATTGATTACCCACATGCTTAATCTCAGTCTTCAGTTCTATCCTTGAATCACTATCTGATGCCCACAACACCCCACTTCAGGTTTTCTCTTGGATGAAAAAGACAGAGAGACTCCATCTACACCTAATTCTTTCTCTCTTCTCCCCCTGTTATGGTCTGAACTGTCTCACCTCAAATTCATATGGTGACATCCTAACCTTAATGGGACTATATTTGGAGATAGGGTCTTTAAAGAAACAATTATGATTAAATGAGGTCATAAGAATAGGGCCCTCATCCAATAGGATGAGCGTCCTTATAAGATGAAGGGATACCAGAGATCTCCCTCTGCATGTGCGGAGAAGAGGCCACAGGAGAGCACAGTGAGAAGGTGGCTTTCTGTAAGCCAGGAAGAGTTGACACCAGAAACCAACCCTGCTGGCACCTTGATCTCACACTTTCAGTCTCCAGAGCTGTAAGAAAATGAATGCCTGTTGTTTAAGCCACCTAGTCTGTGGTTTTTTGTTATGGCAGCCCAAGCAGACAAATATATTCCCTCTCTCTTTCTCTTTAGGCTCCTCTTTGTAGCCAAGCAAGATGGTGGGTTTTTTTGCTCCTGACCTTTCTGTGCCAGACACTACTCATACCATATCCTTCATTCCTTCTTATGTTATATTTAATTTTTAAGAAATCTATGCTTTAGTTCTCTACACTTTAGCTTGGTTTTTCAAGCCAGATCCCTGTGGATTTCAAAATATAATTTCTTCTTCTTCTTCTTCTTCTTCTTCTTCTTCTTCTTCTTCCTCTTCCTCTTCCTCTTCCTCTTCCTCTTCCTTTTCCTCTTCCTTCTCCTCCTTCTCCTCCTTCTCCTCCTCTTCTTCTTCAACACTGGCTGAAAGAGAACTTTTTATTAACTTTATTATTATTAACTTTATGTACAGAAAATTCAACAGCATCCACTTTCCAGTTTGATGGCCAGTTCTTTAGCCTTTGCCTTTTCCAGCTTGGCAGTGGGAGTCCTGGACTTTGGCTATAGGACGTTGCCTCCCCAGTAACAGCAGATCTCATGATATCTGCCATTGTCGTTAGTCCTGATGGCTTCTACCAGCTCAGCCCGAGCTCCTTTGTCTTCCGAGGCAACCTGTGTGAAGGCGATGGTGGTACAGATCTTCCTGTGGACCAGACGCCCCAGCCTGGCCTTCCCCTTGATGTTGCAGTAGGAAGCCTCTATCTTACCACACAGGACAGGCAGAGAGATGGCCAGCTCAGTGGGATCCACAGCATGTGCAATCACTACCAGGTCAGGCTTCTTGTTCTCCACTAGGGGTGACAGTATTAACCCCAGCTTGAAGGACAGGCAATCTCTCAGTGGGGACATCCTCTTTCTGGCAGCTTTCTTCTCAACCCGGGCCAACAAACTCTGTTTCTTCTTTTGCTTTGTCTCTGGTCTGTATGTGTGGGCCAGCTTAATAGTTGAGTAGCTGTTTGGTGGTCCAGGGCCTAGGTCCAGGGCCTAGCTGTTTGGCGGTCCAGGGCCTGGTTAATCATAGGAGGGACTTTTAGACGTTTATAGAGACTAGCCCTTTGCCACTGCAGCCGGATGTAGCAGGGCCATTTGACAAAACGGGTAAGGTCCCTTTGGGGCTGGATGTCCTGTCCGATGCCAAAATTCTTGGGCCTCTTCTCAAACAGGAGATTGACCACCTTCTTGTCCTCCTGTTTCTTCATAACAACAGGGGCAGGGGCCAACTTCTTCCCCTTAGCTTTCTTTCCTTTTGGCATCTGGGATGGCTGGAGGAGAGGCCTATGATCACTTCTTTTTAAAATTGGTTCTCACAAATCAAACGCATCTTCATTTAAGATGAGTGTGCCTTCTGTGAGTTTTAAAAAAAATCGACTAAGGACCTCAGATAAGTTCTTAGGTCCCAGACTCTATCTGACCTTTCCCTTCCCCCTTCATCAGAAGTGAGCAATGTCAATAACTCATTAGATGGGAAGAGCGCCACAGAGCAGCTAAAATAATTAGTTACCACATTAGCTGCCAAAGTTTGTTCTGACATTCTGCTGATATCAGAAATAACGCCATTCCTATGCACCAACTCTGATTAAATTATCTTTAATGTAGTGTGCTTCTAATAGAAGGGAGCAAAGAGAATTTTTCTAGTCTATCTTGTCCCAAATCTATACAAAGTTTCCCATTCCTTCTAGGGGATCGTGGAATTATTGCAAGGAACCTGTGAATTCATATACCATTCCAAGCTTTGACTGTTGATTTATTAGCAGAGTGGTTCACACAAATGTAAGCATCTATCTTTCAAATGTATATAGGCCTCATTGCAATGAACAAAATGCTAATCATTGAAGGTATTACTGAATTCCTGAAAGTTGTTTATCACAATGCATTTTCTTTTTTTTTCTTAATGTTTATTTATTTTTGAGAGAAAGAGAGAGAGATAGGAAGAGAAACAGAACACGAGTCGGGGAGGCACAGAGAGAGGGAGACACAGCATCCGAAGCAAGCTCCAGGTTCTGAGCTGTTAGCACAGAGCCCGATGTGGGGCTCGAACTCATGAACCGTGATATCATGACCTGAGCCAAAGTCGGATGCTTAACTGACTGAGCCACCCAGGCGCCCCAACCATGCATTTTGTAAATCAATGGATACCAGAACTGCAATTACTGTCACATGGGAGTTCAATATTTTGTTGTTGCCATTATTACTAAAGTCATTTTCCTAAATGAAAATTTCAGTACCCTTATCTATGCTCTTTTCCTTCCCTACCTGAAGAAGCAATTCTAGATTGTGCCTTATTAGAAAGTCTCATTTATTAAATAATCTTATTAGTCCTGCATGTTACTCTTTTCTAAATCTTAGTTCCAGTTGCGTGATTCACCTTGTCTATTTTGGCAACCAGAACATTCTCTGGAAAAGCAATCTTGGAAAATTTTTTGCCCAAAAGGAATTCTAGAAGAGGCTTTTTTTTTTTTTAAACCAGATTCCCAGTCTACCCATTTTTACCACCAGAATGTTTTTGTATAGTACCATTTTTATTATAAAAATAATACATTGGGCACACTTTCATGCCTTATTAAGAACATAATCTTTAGGGGCGCCTGGGTGGCTCAGTCGGTTGAGCGTCCGACTTTGGCTCAGGTCCCGATCTCACAATCCTTGAGTTCGAGCCCCACCTCGGGCTCTGGGCTGATGGCTCAGAGACTGGAGCCTGCTTCCGATTCTGTGTCTCCCTCTCTCTCTGCCCCTCCCCCGTTTATGCTCTATCTCTCTGTGTCTCAAAAATAAATAAATGTTAAAAAAATGTATAAACAAAATTTAAAAAGAACATAATCTTTAATGCCTGTGTAGTATGTTTTTGCCATATGATTAGATTTAATAATTTTTATCACTCCATTAAGCTATTTTTCAGCTTTTTACTGTTGTAAATAAATAACGATATATATCCTGGTATACAATTTTATTATTTCAGATAAATTTATGCCAAATTTACTCAGTCAAAAAATATAAACATGTTTAAAGCTCTTAATACACATTTCTAAATTAGTTTCCCAGAAAGGTGGTGCCTATTTAAACTCCTAGTAGGAGCTAAATTCCCCCTGTGAATTTTACCTCCTGAAAAGCAAAAACTGATCATTTTCCTTTTTTCAAAATAGTTGATAATTTGGTGACAATTATGTGGAAGATTGGATTTTTCCCTTTTTTATTACACATTTATATTTTATCTTTTGACAATTGTTCTTTTTAGCACTAGAATTTGGTTTTCTTTACACCACTTCCTTTTTATAGTGTTCCTTGTTCCATGTAATTTGCAGCTAATTTTCTATGTACTTGCACTAAAACTATCAATTTTATCTCAATTATAGAGAGTCTCTAGTCCTTCTAGCTATAACTGCTCAGAGTTCACATATTAGAAGATTTCTCCTCCTTGCCCATACTTACGTAATTTTCATAATATAGTGCAGGATTGGGCAAATGCTGGAACTGCTCTCCAAAAATCCTTGCTGGCCCCATTTTCTCATGGAATGGCTTTCCCATCTAGACTGGATCTCTGCTTCAGGTGCCTTTAAATTCATTTAAGTCATTACAGGTGTAAGTGAGTGGGCAATTTTCCCCCTGCACAAGGTCATCAATTCTTTGTTGCTGCCTCTCACTATTTTTTTAACATTTATTTTTGAGTGAAAGAGAAAGAGCACACACGCACACAAGTGCAAGTGGAGGAGGGGCAGAGAGAGAGAAGGAGACAGAATCTGAAGCAGGCTCCAGGTTCTGAGCTGTTAGCACAGAGCCCAATGTGGGGTTCAAGCCCACCACCTGCCAGATCATGACCTGAGCCGAAGTCAGACACTTAACTGACTGAGCCACTCAGACTCGGGACTATCTCAGGCTATTAAACATACCCTCTGAAATAGTCACTTGAGGTTAGTATGTATCATTTCCTCATACACTTACAAATGCAGTCCAACCTAGCTTCTAGCCACTGCAATTCACATTGCAGAAAGAAACAAATCTGCAACAAAAATTGCTTTAAGGCCCATCATCTCTACTTTTGAATCATCTGGCTTCTTTCAAGAAACAATAACATTTAAAACTCAAACTAATAAAGATGAAGTCAAGCTTTCACTTTTTGTGGATGACATGATATTATACATGGAAAACCCGATAGACTCCACCAAAAGTCCGCTATAACTGATACATGAATTCAGCAAAGTCGCAGGATATAAAATCAATGTACAAAAATCAGTCTCATTCTTATACACTAATAATGAAGCAACACAAAGACAAATAAAGAACTGATCCCATTCACAATTGCACCAAGAATCATAAAATACCTGGGAATAAACCTAACCAAAGATGTAAAAGATCTGAATGCTGAAAACTATGGAAAGCTTATGAAGGAAATTGAAGAAGATACAAAGAAATGGAAAAACGTTCCGTGCTCATGGATTGGAAGATTAAATATTGTTAAAATGCCAATACTACCCAAAGCTATCTACACATTCAATGCAATCCCAGTCAAAATTGCACCAGCATTCTTCTCAAAGCTAGAACAAGCAATCCTAAAATTCGTATGGAATCACAAAAGACCCTGAATAGCCAAAGTAATATTGAAGAAGAAGACCAAAGCAGGAGGCATCACAATCCTAGACTTTAGCCTCTACTACAAAGCTGTAATCATGAAGACAACATGGTATTGGCACAAAAACAGACACATAGACCAATGGAATAGAATAGAAACCCCAGAATTAGACCCACAAAAGTATGTCCAACTCATCTTTGACAAAGCAGGAAAGAATATCCAATGGAAAAAAGACAGTCTCTTTTACAAATGGTGCTGGGAGACTAGAGGGCAACATGCCGAAGAATGAAACTAGACTACTTTCTTATATCATTCACAAAAATAAAATCGATAAAGACCTGTATGTGAGACAGGAAACCATCCTAGAGGAGAAAGCAGGAAAAACCTCTCTGACCTCAGCCGCAGCAATTTCTTACTTGACACATCTCCAAAGGCAAGGGAATTAAAAGCAAAAATGAACTATTAGGACCTCATGAAGATAAAAAGCTTCTGCACTGCAAACAATCAACAAAACTAAAAGGCAACCAATGGAATGGGAAAAGATATTTGCAAATGACATATGGGACAAAGGGCTAGTATCCAGAATCTATAAAGAGCTCGCCAAACTCCACACCTGAAAAACAAATAACCCAGTGAAGAAGTGGGCAGAAAACATGAATAGACACTTCTCTAAAGAAGACATCCAGATGGCCAACAGGCATATGAAAAGATGCTCAACGTCGCTCCTCATCAGGGAAATACGAATCAAAACCACACTCAGATACCACCTCATGTCAGTCAGAGTGGCTAAAAATGAACAATCAGGAGACTATAGATGCTGGCGAGGATGTGGAGAAACGGGAACCCTCTTGCACTGTTTGTTGGTGGGAATGCAAACTGATGCAGCTGCTCTGGAAAACAGTGTGGAGGTTCCTCAAAAAATTAAAAATAGATCTACCCTATGACAGCAATAGCACTGCTAGGAATTTACCCAAGGGATACAGGAGTGCTGATGCATAGGGGCACTTGTACCCCAATGTCTCAACAAGAGCCAAATTGTGGAAAGAACCTAAATGTCCATCAACAGACGAATGGATAAAGAAATTGTGGTTTATATACACCACGGAATACTACATGGCAATGAGAAAGAATGAAATCTGGCCTTTTGTAGCAACGTGGATGGAACTGGAGAGTGTGATGCTAAGTGAAATAAGCCATACAGAGAAAGACAGTTACCATATGTTTTCACTCTTATGTGGATCCTGAGAAACTTAACAGAAGACCATGGGGGAGGGGAAGGAAAAAAAATTAGAGAGAGAGGGAAACAAAACATAAGAGACTCTTAAAAACTGGGATATGGGTATTGAGGAGGACACCTGTTGGGATGAGCACTGGGTGTTGTATGGAAACCAATTTGACAATAAATTTCATATTAAAAAAAACTCAAACTAATAATGTACTTAAACTAGTTAAAGGTGTATTAGAAAGAATGAAAACTTTGGAAATAAGTAGACATGAACTAGCTGTGTAACTTTGGGTTGGCTTTTGAACCTAAATTTCTGTCTTTTCATTTACAGAATGGAATAAATGATACCCAACTTAGAGGTCGAGAGAATTAAATAGATAGTATAAGTGTGCTATCATTCAGAATCAAAATGTCCAATCCAACTCACACGTAAGGGAAATATCTAATACCAATATTTGCTAATCATTTCAAAAATACTGACAATGAAGAGGCACAAAGAAAGCAGAGAGGTCTGGGGTGCACTGTGTGGTCCTTAGGTCCTTTTGTCCCCAGGCCAAACCTATACTTTCTCCCAGAATAACAGATGAGGTCTCCAAGTCAGTTTTTGTGAGTTTTTTAACCTGATATGGAACGGAGCATTTAAGTTATAAAACGTCTTCATTTTATATACCAGAGACATTGTCCAAGAAGAAGTCTCATAGATCTATAGATTCTGGGTATATTTAGTTTAATTTTTTCTAACTTTTGTGGGTGTTTTTTTTTTTTTTGAGAGACAGAGCAAGAGCAGGGTAGGAGCAGTGAGAGAGGTAGACACAGAATCCAAAGCAGGCTCCAGGCTCGGAGCTGTCAGCACGGAGCCCAACGCAGGGCTTGAATCCACGAACGATGAGATCATGACCTAAGCCGAAGTCAGATGCTCGATCAACTGAGCCACCCAGGCACCCCTGGGTATACTTACTTTAAAAGATCCTTTAGCCAAGGACAGACTACTGAGAACATGTTATAGCTAAGGACTCTTTTCACTAGCAAATAGCGCCAATCTATTTGTCAGGAACCCTTGGCAAGGGGACTAAATCAGTCAGCTGCCTTCTTTTCTTTTCCCTAGAAGAGTCCCTCAACCACACCCCTCCCCATCCAGTAAAAAAAAAAAAAAAAAAAAAAAAGTGAATGGCTCACAGACAAGCTACTTTAACAATTTCCTCCAAAAAGATGTAAGTCATTGATTATAGTGCCTCACACAAAGTACTTGCTTGATAAATTAACCTAAGACTTTGAAGGCTATATGTATAAAATAGTCTTTAATGAAATGATTGATAGTCTCAAGTCAATAGCTGGTCAATTTCATCCCACAAAATAATACAAATGATCTAATAAGTCACTTCTTGATAACTGATACTTGAAATTATCTCCTTTGCTCAAAGTATTTGCTACAGCTGAATATTATGTTGGCATAAATATTATCAATTATCTGTAGCCCAGTATGAATGAGTTAATTTACCTGCACAATCATGAAACTTGGTGAATATATTGAGTAAATAACCGATCTTCCAAGCTAGGAATTAATTTGTTTTTGATATCCAGGATTTACAGAATTTTCACTAATTGTGATATGCTGTGAAACCACTTCCTTAGATGGCAATGTACCATCAAAGAGAACATTGTAGAAGTGAGTAATCTCAAGGCAAGGTTATTGGATACAGGGTCTATTAGTTAACTGTTCCCTACACAAACTGAGATCCAGAAGGTTTCCTCAGAGAATAGAAACTTTGTTGGCATTTCTAAAAGAACTGCGAGTCTTCAAATTAGGAAGACATAGGAAATCTGCTTTAGGTCTTCAGAGGGAAGTTATTAGGAACATGTAGGCTCCAGGGAAAGAGGGGGGTCTGCCATCAAGGCTATATGACTGCTCAGTGAGGCAGTGCTTAAATGCTAGGTAAAATGAAATCAAATTTCAGTAGAGGGATGACTGCTTTGGACTATACTCAAACTGACTGAAAAGCAAGTGGGTTACTGGTAGATACTAGATTTCCAGGAACTCAGAATTGCCCAGAAGAGGTGAAGGTACTGACTTCAAAATAGAAGCAAGATGCCTAAGGCTCAGAAGAGGCCAGATAACAAGCCTCTTCATCACCCTGCAGTTGGGGTCCAGGCTACAAGGCAGGGATCTAAGAGGCTCCCAGCAGCTGCACAGTACAGCACAATTGGATCCAGAGAAGGTAATCTAGAAACACACAAGCTGGAGGAGAAAAAAGTAAGAAGTTTCGATGAAAGGCATAATTCCACTAGACATGAAAGTGAGGTCAGTACAAACAAACCTCGAGCTGGGAGACTAGAGCTGGACGCCTTAGTGGTTAAGAGCTTAGGCTGCGGAGGCAGAGAAGACCCAGGGTTGAATTTCAACTCTGCCCCTTCTGAGCTGAATGACTTTGGACAAGTTCTTTAACCTCTCTAGTCCTATTTCCTCATCTTTAAAATAGGGGACGTGATGGTGTTTACTTTTTAAGGATGTAGGAAAGCAAACTGAGATAATGCATATAATGTGTATGCCAGTAATATACAGGCATAGAAAATACTCTCAATAAACATTAGCTGCAATTATTTGTCTTGTTGAACACCTTTGCCCAACCTTTCATCTCATTTCCACCCTGGACAACATTAAAGAACTAAAGGAACTGGGAATGAGTTTATTGGCTCATTCAATCAGTATTGTCAACGAGCCCATGCTCTGAGGCAGTCACTGTGGTAGGTGCTGGGATCCGGTGGTGAGCAAAGCATTCACAGTCCCTGTCCTCTGGAGCTTACAGTCTAGTGCACAGACAATCATGAAAAACAAAATCATACAAATAAATGTTAAATTCCATGGATGACAAGTGCTGGGGGTGGGGGGCATGATGCGATGAGAGAGTATACAAGGGGAATTAAATTCAGTTTCCCCAGGGACATGACTACGGAGCTAAAATATGGAAGGAAGAATAAGAGCTAAGTCGGCCCAAAGAGAGTAGAGAAATCCAAGTGGAGGCACTGGCAGGTGAACATGGTCTGAGCCGGGAGAGAGCATTGTTAGCAGGAGGCCCTGACAACAGAGCTGTGTTGCTAAAGCAAAGAGAATGAAGAAAGGAGGGGAGAGGAAAGTGAAGGGATAGGTAAGGAGAGCACCTATAGGACCTCTTAGGCCACATTGAGGGATTTTTGTTTTTATCTCAAGAGCAATCGGAAACTAAAGTATATTATTAACTGGGTTGAGGTGCCCCCCCCAAACACGATCCTTTTGAATATTGTCTAGCTCACCTGTTTAATGGAAGCGAAGAGACAAGTTAGGAGATGCTTGTGATTAGGGGAGGTTGGATTGGGGGCGTTGTAGAAGTAGAGGTAAGTAGATAAATGTGAGAGATATTTAAGTGGGAGAATTCACAAGACTTTAAGGTGGATTACATTGGGAAGTGAAGGAAAGAGGTGGTGTCCAGAACGAATCCAGCACTTTGGCCTTACCTAACCGGTCGGATGGTGATGCTCTTGCCCAAGACAGGAGTATGCTGAAAGGAGACTGGTTTCAGTGGGGGTGGGGAAGGTAGTGCTGAGCGAGTGATAATTCAGTTTTGAGGGGTGTCTGAGTAGCTCAGTCAGTCAGACTCTTGATTTTAGCGCAGGTCACGATCTCGATTCACGAGTTTTAGTCCCACGTTGGGCTCTGTGCTGAAAGCACGGAAACTGCTTGGGATTCTCTCTCTCTCTCTCTCTCTCTCTCTCTCTCTCTCTCTTTCTCTCTCCAAAAATAAATAAATAAACTTCAAAAAAAGAATTCATTTTTGAAAATGTTGAGTTTGAGGTACATTAGAGATATAAAAGAGAACATGCCAAGCATTTGTACATCAAATCTGGAACTTTGAGGAGATATCTGGGCTGCACATATAAACCTCTGAGTTATCTACCACATAGCAATGAATTGTGAAGTCTCAGGAAAGGAGCAGAGGGACCCAGAGCAAGTCTTGAGCAACGTCTGCATTTATGGGGGGTACACCCCCTCATTTTACCAGCCCTGGTCAGAGACTTGACTTCAGATAACAGAATAAGAAATCAGCACTAGATAACCAAATCCATTTGTATAACTTTGCATTTCTTTTCTTTTTTTTTTTTAATATTTTTAATGTATATTTATTTTTGAGAGAGAGAGACAGAGACAGAGTGCAAGCGGGGGAGGGCATTCTCTAGTTTTGAGAGAGAGAGAGAGACAGAGACAGAATCCAAAGCAGGGTCCAGACTCTAAGCTGTCAGCACAGAGCCTGATGTGGGGCTTGAACCCATGAGCCACGAGTTCATGACCTGAGCCAAAGTCACATGCTTAACCGACTGAACCACCCAGGTGCCCCTTATTTTCTTTTTTTAAAAGGTCTTAGTTTATTAATCCTCTCATGAAATACCGGCACGATTAATCACCACGGATAGTTACCGCAGAATTATTACTCCTTCTTTTTGCCGGCACCAACATTGGCTTGTGCAGTCCCCCTGACTTTCTTTACTCTGTTCTTGCATTCCTTTTGCTGTTTTCTTGATGTCTTTTTCTTCTCATACAAGCCATGTCCTGCAAGTCGATGTCTGGGTTCGTTTTCTGTACATAATCTGAGGAATCATAAATCATGCCAAAGCCAGTTTTGCCACCACCACAATGGGTTCTGAATCCAAATACAAAGAGGACGTCTGGTGTGGTCTTGTACATTTTGGCTAATTTTTCCTGAATTTCTGTCGTAGGTACTGTTGCCTTTCTGGGGTAAAGAACATCACTGACCCTCTGGTTCCACTGAGGTAGTCGGTTGGTCATGAACTTCCTGGTCCAGAAAGTTACTGTGTGGATCATGATGGCGACCAAGCTTCTAACAGCCAAGGAGGTAAAGAGCTGTTTTATTTTCTACTGAACATTTATATAAAGAAATTCCAGCTTTATCTTAGCTAAACTAAGGGTTTGAAAGAGAATTTTATATATTTCAGTCAAACAGAATAGGGAGGGACTTCAGTGCCCTTTCAATTGCCTCCAATTACCTGGATGTAGTGGCTAAAGCTATAGACCCAACGGGGGAAAAAAAGCAAGGAGAGTTGACTTAGCAGGAGAGATGCAATCATCCAGGAGAGATGGTTTAAAGGAGAAATTCCCAATTGTGTATCCATCAGAATCATCCGAGAAACTTGGTAATATGCAAGTTCTCAGGAGTTACTTAAATTTTTGATTCAGTGGGTGATTCTTGGAACCTGTGTTTCAATATGTAACTGATCTTTCTGACGAAATGATCTGAGGAACACATTTTAAGAAATGTCTCTTTAAAAGGTAACTGCTCCCAGGGACTTCTAGTTTTACCAAAATCCGGCCAAATGTCTCAACAACATTTATTTAAAAGTTCTTCCTTATCTCGCTGATTTTGTTTGCCATCTTTATTACATACGAATTCCTTATACATATTTGGATCTATTCATGGATTTTATGTCCTATGCTATGTACTGTTCTATTTACAGGTCACACGATGGTAACTATTGAGGCTTCGTAATATGTTTTAGTACCTGATACTTTCACTGCTCTTCTAAGAGATATCCTGGCTATTTGTTTCTTGCACCATTTTTTTGTATGAGCTGGACGATCTATATGTTTTTTCCTTCCTCATTCTTTCTCTTCCTCTCTCTCTTTCCCCCACCTTCTTTCTTTTTTCATCCTTCAGTAGAGATGTGCTCATTTTCTTGCCTCATGTTCTTATTAGCCCAGGTTCTCACTCAGTAGAGGGAGAGGGGAAAAATTGGAGAAGTCATTATCCTATTTGTCAAGACAAACTTGATTTGCTTGAGGACCGGAGAAAGGCAAGCCAAAGGTTTTATGCTCAATATTTTAATGGGAACCACATTAAATGCATATTTTACTTTAGGTAGAACTGAAATCTTACGATTTTGAATCTTGCTATTCCAAATAATAGTACATATACTAAAAATCTTGTGTGTGTGTACGTGTTCTTCAGGAACATGTTAATGTTTCTCATAAAGGCTTTATCCGTTTCTTGTTAAATGTATTCCTAAGTGTTTAATCATCTTGTTGCTATTGTAGGTGAGATTTTCTTCCATTATATCTTTCAGTTAATTGTTAGATGTATTTTAGAAGGCATTAGTTCTGCATATTTTTATTCCACAATGTCTTTTTGAAGTCTCTTGTTACTTGAACTTTTTCAGTTGAATCTTTAAGAATTACCTGCTTAATAATCAAGATATCTAGAAATAGTAATAAATTTATTACTTCTCTAAATTTCATGCCTCTAAGTTATCCACTTATTAAGTTGTATTAGATAATACACATTAAGATATTATCATGTTAAGAAATTGTTCATTTTGTTAAGTGTTGTTATCGAGACTGGGCATTGGATTATGTTAAAAGTCACTTTCAGGAGCACCTGGGAGGTTCAGTTGGTTAAGTGCCTGACTCTTGATTTTGACTCAGGTCATGATCTCACGGTTCGTGAGTTCGAACCCCACATCAGGCTCTGCACTTAGAAGGTGGAGCCTGCATTGCTTGGGATTCTCTCTCTCTCTCTTTCTCTCTCAAAATAAGTGATTAGAGAGGATCATATATATTTCTTCTATACTGTGTTAGTACTCCTTATAATAAATATATTATATTTCTTAATATTGAAGAATATTTATGTATTTCTGGCTTAAACCCTATTTGGTCATGCTGTACTATCGTTTTTTAAGGTGATGCTGAATTCTGTTCGCTAATATTTACTTAAGATTTTGTCTTATTTTCATAAGTATATTGCAATGTAATTTTTAGAAATTTGGCAATGTTTAAGGATAATTTGACCCAGACCATAGTTGGTTTTCTGTCCTCCTCCTGAGAGCCCTACCTGTTGGTTCACCATAATCTGAGCCTAGCTCTCTTTCTCGTCAAAACATGAACCTGAGCTAGACCTTGTCTCCTGACCAACTTGAATTCTGAGTCTTACACATGTGTTTTGGAACATTTTTGCTTTTCTTTTTACAGACTTTCTGGTCTGCCAACCCTCCCCCCCCCCCCCCCCCCCCCCCCCCCCCGCCATTTGATGGTCATCGTATGGTTGGTTTCTGTTCCAGGTTCCTAATCCTATTTAGGCTGAATTCCAAATAATTCCTGTTTGTCTCCTTCCCATCTTCTGCATTTAATTTACTCCCTGGGGACCATGTGACAAATCTTTAAGGACTAAATATTAATTACTTCTGCTGGTGGACATTAAACAACTAGTCCTTTACTGCCCCCTTGAGGACCTTGGCCACCACACACCTTGTGACCCATCTTGTGGGGAGAAGTGTTTATCCCTCCCCATATGACCATTCTCTCCTGAACAGGAACTAGGCACAAAGAATGAACTGCACTGAGAGGGGTGAAGAAGACAAGGATGACACCCATTTCTGCCTTCGAAGAACTTAAAAACGAGGCGGACAGAGGGGAAGTAAGGCTTATCTGTGTGCATTTAGGGCTTGAGGGTGGTGAGGGAGGATGTTGTTAACCAGGCACAAAGATAGCTAAGCTGTAAGTCCCAGGAGCCCCACAGGGACAGTATAAAGGATTGCAGTAGTAGTTGAGAAAAAGGGAAGACAGAAGTCACTGTGACAGTAGAAGACTTCATGGAAGATATGTTTCAGATCTGGTCTTTGAAAGGTGAAAAGACATGCACGAGCCAGCAGGACAGGTTCTCTTGTGGGGAGATGGCATGAGTACAGCCATCAGAAGCAAAAATGTGTGAAGCACAGGCAGGGGATATTCTGACTAGAGTGAAGAATTTTCATGGGGCAGCAGGATGAGAGAAAAGCTAGAAAGGTAGTTTAAATCCAAATTGGAAGGCAATTTACATTTATTTCATCACTAATGGAAGGTTTTCCCTGAAAGCAGATTTTCTTAGCAGGCGAATAGTGAAGGGCATTAAAGGGAGCGGTACAAGAAGGGAACAGGTGTCGAAGGAATAAAAGGGTTCCGAATAAAAAGGTTGAGTGGTAGAGAAATGGATAAAAGAAAAAGGTCAATCCTTCAGTTTTTTTCTAGAGTGTCCTCATTCAGAGAGTGGGGGGTACATAAAAGGGTTGTGTGCTATGTGACATAAGTGAAGATCTGTTCTGTGGAATATAACAAGTACGCTACACAAACCTTCCAGAAGAATGGCTGTGCACGCACACATTGTGTGTGTCTGTGTGTGTGTGTGTGTGTGTGTGTTTAAACCAGTAGTCCAGGGATAAAAGCTTTTGTATATAACAGTCCAGATATTTGCTACTGCTTGCCACCATCGGTGCATCACAGACATCTCCCTGCCCTCCAGAGATATGTTACTCTTTCCAGTGTTTGGTAATTTCATGAAGCAGAGAGAGTTTCTAAGCGGAGTTGAGTTTCTACAAGGATCTTGTTGTTTTAGATGTCCTGATGAAATCACTGGTTGGTTGTTTAAAAAAAAAAGGGAGGGGTGACATAATAAAATTTTCAATTCAGTGGAAGTAACAGCATACCTAACTTGCATAGTAATTGTATCATTTGTTTCTTGCTCTAATAACAAAACACTCCCAAATTTAGTGGCTTACAACAGCAATAAACATTCATTATCCCACATGGCTTTGCACGTCAGAAATTCAGGAGCAAATTAGCTCGGTGGTTCTAGCTCAGAGTCTCTCATGAGGCTATACCCATGGCAGCAATCATCCCAAGGCTTGACTGAGCTGGAGAAGGCGCTTCCTAGGTGGCTCATCTATATGTCAGGCCAGACACAGAGGGACGATGAGATGGAAAATAGCAAAGATAGATAAAAAGATGTAGAGGACAGAGTGAAAAGGTCCAACTTGCATCTTGCTAGAGTTCCAAAAGGAGAGCATAAAGAAAATAGGGGAAAGGCAGTATTGAAATAGATAATGGCTGAGAATTTTCCTGAATTAATGAAAGAAATCAACCCTTAGGTTGGGGAAAACCAATAAATAAGACAAATAGAAAAGAAAAAAAAGGAAAAGAAAAATCTTCAGTTCAAAAGACTAATATCAAAGGAAAAAAAACTACACAGAAAACATAGAAAAAGCAGGAGAAATAGAAAATCCAAAATGGAAAATAAGAGGAGAGAGGTAAATCCAAGTATGTCCATAATGATAGGCAGTATAAGTGATTAAAATTAGTTAAAAGGCAAAAATTGTCATACTTGAAAAAAAAGAGTCAGGCTATACATGGCTAAAAGGAGACATATCAAAGTATAAGGACATGAAGAAGTTGAAAATAAAATAATGGGAAAAGATTTACCAGGCACAGACAGAACAGGAAGAAGAGGAGGATGTGGGGGAGGAAGAGGAAAAGGAAGCTGACCATGGCTCTAAGTCTAGCATAGATAGGGATAAAGAGAGCCAGCACTTGTTGGCAAAAGGTTTAAAGCTCCAGAAGATGGATACAGTTGCCATATTTAGCAAATAAAAATACAGGACACTTGGCTAAATTGTACCTTTAGAAAAACAACAAGTTCTCTTTATTATAAATACTTCCCAAATACTACATGGCATAGTCATACTAAAAAACTATTCATTGTTTACCTTAAATTCAAATTACCTAAGCATGTTATATTTTATCTTGCAACCCTAAAAGATGATTGTATTTCATAACAGCTTCAAAATATATAAAGAAAATATTGACAGAGTAAAAAGAGCTGAGTAGAGAAACTGAGAAATCTCCTTATAACACAGTGGGAGATTTTAACAAATCCCTCACTAACTGAAAAATATAAAAGCTTATTCTAATGAATATATGTGTAAGATGAGTGTGAATATACAGTAAAACCTTGGATTGTGAATAACTTTTTCTATGAGTGCTGCAAGATGAGCAAACCTTTCTAATAAATTTTAACTTGATAAATGAGCAATGTCTTACAATATGAATAGTACATGATGCCGAATGTCACATGTCACATGATCACAACTGAGCCAATGGTTCTCTCCCTCTCTCTCTCCCCCTTCTGTGAAGATTATGGGTGATTGTTAATGCAATATCACATTTCTGCGAAATCCTCAAAAGGAGGCAAAAGCAAGTGTCGTTGGATAGGTTCCTCATTAAAATTGCACAGAAAGGAAAGATTCCATTAAGCCAACAGATAGCAGTGATTCCATTAGTGGTAGTGAACGTCGTCCTACACAATGACCCTCCTCTCTCTTGTCTTCCCTACACCAGCCACGAAGGTTTTCTAAGGTCAGTGCAGGTCAATTTGTTTTTCTTTATATTTTGTATTTTGTTTATTATTTTGTATTATATTACAGTATTGTACTCATTTTTACATGAATATTTTTGGGTTGTGGAATGAATCATCTGAGTTTCCATTATTTGTTATGGGGAAATTTGCTTTGATATACAAGTGCTTTGGATTACAAGCATGTTTCCAGAATGAATTATGCTCACAAAGCAAGCTTGTACTGTATATGTATATATAAAGTTGTATATACACATACAAAAAATAGCATACACATTTTTCTTCCATTCCCAAGTGGAACATTTACAAAATTGATCACTTACCAGGTCACATAATAAGCCTCAATAAAGTTAATCAATTTCTATCTGAAGCCTGTTATAGACTACATTCTGTGACTTCTATGCACATGAGTTAGAAATCGTTAATAATAGAAAACAAATAGATCCATTAGGAAACAAAAATAAAATTGATCATCTCAAACATCCAACACCTAAGAGAAGACAGTTACAGAGAAATTAGAGAATACTTGGGATTGAAGGAGCTTTCAAAACTCACGTACCAAAACTTGTGGGATACAGCAAAAATGGTATTTCACAGGAGATTTACAGCCTTAAATGTTTATCTTAGAAAAGAAGACAGGTTAAAAAGAGGGAAGGTAGGTATTCAACTTAAGTAGTTAGAAAAATGGATTACATACAGAGAAAGGAGAAGGAGAGAAATAAAACATAAGAGCACATGGAATAAAATGCAAATCAAAGATTTGCTAGAGAAGACCAACAAGGCCAAAGCCAGTCCCTAGGAAAAGCTAATAAAATCGAAAACAACTGGCACAATTAATAATGACAATGAAGAACACACAAAAAAGTATTAAAAAAGGAAACAGACTGCAATTCTAGATAGATTGAAAGTTAAAAATGTAGTTAAGTAGTATATAGCAATCCATTTGAAGACTTAGAAGTAAGAGGAAATTTTCTCAGAAAAATTAACTTTTGAGTACTGCAGGTAAAGGAGAATATTTGAATTATATTATACCATATGGAATTATTTTCTTTTTTTTTTTTTTTTTTTTTTTAATTTTTTTTTTTTTTTCAACGTTTATTTATTTTTGGGACAGAGAGAGACAGAGCATGAACGGGGAAGGGGCAGAGAGAGAGGGAGACACAGAATCGGAAACAGGCTCCAGGCTCTGAGCCATCAGCCCAGAGCCCGACGCGGGGCTCGAACTCACGGACCGTGAGATCGTGACCTGGCTGAAGTCGGACGCTTAACCGACTGCGCCACCCAGGCGCCCCTGGAATTATTTTCTATGAAAATTCATTAACAGTTAAAATCTTTTCCACAAAGTAGAAACTAGTCTAGGAGTTTTCTTGGAACAAAATTCAACAATTATGCCTGATAAAATTCTTAGAAATAGGGAATAAGAAGAGTCTGAAAAAGGTTGCTACCTCAAAACTGGCTGCAAAACTAGTATTTTAAAAAGTGATATAATGGAGCATATGGATGGCTCAGTAGGTTGAACGTCCAACCTTGATTTCAGCTCAGGTCATGATCCCAGGGTTGTGGGATCGAGCCCCATGTTGGGCTCCATGCTGAGGGTGGAGCCTGTTTAAGATTTTCTCCCCCTCTGCCCCTTGCCCACTCACATGTGTCTTAGAGGTCTTAAACTCAGAAGCTTTCCATAGTCCCTGAAAAGGGGAAGAAATTACCTAAGAAGAGAGTGTCTGCCTGGGCAGAGCTGAAATAAGGGAAGGCTTCTCACAGCAGAGACTGTGAGTGGATGACCCGTAGACAAGATTTTGCTCGAGCCTCATCTTGGAAGATCGCAGAGACAGCCATGGTGGGGCCAATCAGCAGGAGTAACTGTATCACTGTGAGAAGAATAATTGTGTCCTATGTATGCCACCAGACCAGATGTCATGGTGCATGGACAGAAAGGGGTGGGCATAGAGGCAAAAGGCCAAGAGCCATAGAAGATCTCAGGCAAGGCCAGTAAAGACTCTGAGGACACAGGTGGACTCCCTGTCTCCACCACCATGGTGTTACATGAGCTTTTTCTTGCCTTTGATATGCTGGGAAGGAAGATAGTAGGAGAAGGGAAGAGAAGGAGCCTAAGCAGAAATTTGATATTCGAAACAGACCAATTTAAATCCTAAATTGATTGCATAATCATTTAAGAGTAACTGTTTTAAACCAGGTTTGGCTACACAGTTTTTATCATAAAACCCAAATATGGAATCATGAGCAAGATGAATTTTAGTTCCAAAAAAATAGTTACATGTCTAAAACTGGTTTGTTTCTATATATTTAAAACTCAAGAGGGGCACCTGGGTGGTTCAGTCAATTAAGCGTCCAACTTCCACTCAGGTCATGATCTCACAGTTTGTGAGTTCGAGCCCCGGGTCGGGCTCTGTGCTGACAGCTCGGAGCCTGGAGCCTGCTTCAGATTCTGTGTCTCCCTCTCTCTCTGCCCCTCCCCTGCTCATACTCTGTCTCTCTGTCTCCCTCAAAAATAAATAAACATTAAAAAACTGTTTTAAAAAAACAAGGTGTCAGCATTATTATTGCCATTTCATAGATGAGAGAAGTGATATGCGTTCTGTCTAGATTAGAGCATACAACAGGCAAATGGCAAAGTAGAAGGTTTATCAGACATGGATTTGCTCGAAAGCTCATTCTCTTCCCACCTCAGTAGGAGCTGACTTGTAATGGGAAAATGGTAAAGTGGTGCCTCTGTTTCCACAGTATGACATTCGTTGGTGTGGGTCTTCTGCTTGTTTGTATCGCCTTATGATTGCCACAAGGCACCCACATTAGGTACAGAATGAATATAATCACAGCAACTGCCTAGTATTACTGAAACTTCATGCAAGGACATCACATTCCCTACAATTGTTATATGTGATGACTGCTTAGTGAACAAGAACATCTCATTGAAAGTGAATGTTAGTTCTGGTAAGATATAATTATTCTCTTCTACTCTGCTCAAGAAAGAACAGAAACTCTCCAGTCAAATGCAGCTTAATTTTTTCAATCCGCAGTTAACACAAATTCAGCATTCTGCTGTAGGTGCTCTCCTTCTCACAAAGCTGAATCTCAACAAATAAAAACACAAGCCCCATGGCCCCACCCCACAATACATAGCTTCTTCCTTCACTGGGGGTAAGGGCAAGTTTCCCAGCAGGGTGCCTAACTCAATATACTGCACTCCTGTAAGCCTAATTAGTTCCCAAGGCTTGTCCAGCTTTTCTGATTTTGCCTCCTATGAAGATGGAGTGGCCATATGCGGATAGCTTACCTCCAGCTCTGTGCCAGGAAGCCCCGAAAAGGACAGAGGCAGCTTTTTGGTTCTGGGTCTGCCCCTCTATCCACATGGCTCCTACTGCCCTTATGCACCCTGCCCCCACCCCAATACAATGGACGGGACTCTGGTAAGCAGACAGAGCATTTCTCTCACAGAAGAGATATGGCCAAAAGGAGCAATAACAGTTTTATCAAAAGGTGACCACAACCACACACATTTTTCATTTTCTAGAAGAATCTATAGTACATGAATCCATGTTTTCATCCCGGTTTATATTCATGGCTACATTTGCACCCATAGATACCTGCATTCCTTTTATTGGTTTCTCTATCAGAGTAGTTTGGAGTTGCCGATAAAACTGAAAGCAAATTGTACTTTGTTTCTAATAAACCCTACCCCTCCCCACAGGTGGGTTGAGATGTGTGGACTGCCCTGGGCAGGTGTAACATTTTAGTGCCCCTCAACAAAACTCCCTTACATATTTATTCAGCATTAATGTAGATGTCAGAATGAGTGCTGTTTACAAGGAAAGACAGAGAAGTGGGACTGCTAGTGGTATGGGGCTCAAGATCTGCCTTCCTGAGCAGCTCAGCTCTGGTTCCAAATTCCTGTACCTACTTAACAAAGCAAAAGCCAGACAGTTAACCACTGAAGAAATGAGAATCTGCCTTGCAGGCAATCAGATGGCAATGTTCCTAACAAAATGTGTTGTTTTTCACACAACACAAGGCCACACAGTCAATGTCACTAACAGGAAAAAAAAGAAGAAGAAGTTTCTAACAGAACATGGGCAATGCTGATGCTTTAATCTTCCTTTCTCTGGACCAAAATTCTTGAGGTAATCAATCACCAAATTCCCCATATTTAAAAAAAGTTTTTTAATGTTTAATTATTTATTTATTTATTTTAATGTTTATTTATTTATGAGGGAGAGAGAGCATGCAAGTGGGAGAGGGGCAGAGAGAGGGAGACACAGAATATGTAGTAGGTTCCAGGCTCTGAGCTGTCAGCATAGAGCCTGATGCAGGGCTTGAATCCCCCAACTGCGAGATCATGACCTGAGCGGAAGTCAGACTCTTAACCGACTGAGCCACCCAGGTGCCCCATATTGCCCATATTTCTTAACAGCACCCACACCATAACTGGCCCTTGATTTCCTTTCAGAAGAAGCCACCACAGTCTCTAACCCTATAAGAAGCCCCTCTCACGTGGTCCTTACCATGGTACCTAAGGTTTCCCTGGCTATGGTTGCCATCTGTTGCCCCAAGTTAATAAACCTAACTAGGATATAAATCTGTGAATATTGGTGTGTTCCCCCAGGCCTTTAGTTGGTGATTTTGACTGTGCCTATCAATCTTAACAAAAATTTAACAATCCCTTTAGGAGACTTTAGAATCTTACCTTGTAAGGTTTCTCTTACATACAAGGATTTTGTCCTAGGTCATATACTCTTTGTGAGAAGAGTTCTACCACACATAATAGTCTCCATCTCTTTGTATTTCTAAAAATATATTTATGATCTTTAGAGACAAAAACCTTGGACAATTTCACCGTTGCCCTAACTCTCCCTCACCGCCCCCCACCGTGTACTGCCACCATATCCATGTACAACTCCCCATAGCAGTGGATTTGAGAGATAAATGGTTCAGTGGCTCACACACTCATCCCAAAAGATAATAGTAACTCAGGGTACACCGCAGTTTCACAGCAACATGGTTGTGCTATGTTTTCTGCTGGTAATTTTTCTAAGTTCTGTCTTCTATTGCAAGTATTGGAAACCTAGAAACTGTGTTTCTCAGAATCCCTCAACGACAAATGTTCCTCATTAGGTTTTGCCCAAGAGAGGCGCACGTGTTAAATTTAGAAGGCAAAAATGAATCAGGAACAATATTGTTTCTTTCTGGCATTGGCAGACAGACATGAAGCCTTTGGCAGACAGTAGACACAAGGTTTTGAACTGGCCTCAGTCATTCTCCTATAACTCACATGCTTTAACGCCGCCAACAGCTGAAATCATTGTTGCCACTTTTTCTGCAGTTTCCGAAACTTTCTGATTCTCTGGAAGCTGGCAAAAATTTTCCCTGACCTCTGCCTCCGCAGCACTTGCAATGATTTTGTAAACAGCTAGTATTCTGCATTAAGTCTCATCTTGATCGAAATCCTACAGTGGTTCTGTTTTCCTGACCTAAACTTCCTGATTGAAAAAGCAAATAAGGTCTAAGCAGTCAAATCTAGGATCTGCTTCTACCTTGCTTTGTGATCTAGAGTCAGTCCCTTCACCTTCTCGGGTTTTTGTCTAGAAAATGGAAGGTGGGCAGGCAGAGGTTAGACTGTATGCCCTCTAAGTCCCTCTGGAGTGGTAACGTTTGATGCTTCCATGTTCTAAGTCATCTTGCTGCACATTTGGTCAATACTTCAGAATGTGACACAATGTAGAGGCATCTAAGTCCAACATGGCAGCAATAAACACAGTGCAGCCCTTTCTTAGATCTCACTGAGAACACTTAGGAGAACCCCAGAAGCCAGAAGTCTGCCTCATCTGGCAGAAGAAGAGGGAACGTGGGATACAAAATGGACTCCATAAATCCTGGACTAGAGCCAGTATTTTACATCTCCACTTTAATGTTTTGGTTTTCAGTGTGTAATGTTCCTTTTAGAAAGTTATATTAAGTACAATTTTTATTTGTTTCCAAAAGATCTACCTAATGGTTTCTGAGCTCAACAACTATACTAATATTACTAGATATTAAATTAGCTGCACCTAACTGGCTACTGCCCCTAGAACCAGAGGAGGGTACTAGATTAAGTTTTCTAAAAATAATGAAAAAAAAAATAAATTTCTAAATTAGAAAGAACTACACTTGGGGATTTTTGTGCTCTTGATGACATGTTGCTCCCATGGGTCAATTTCTATTTTTTTTTTAAATTTTTTAATGTTTTATTTATTTTTGAGACAGAGAGAGACAGAGCATGAGCAGGGGAGGGGCAGAGAGAGAGACACACACACAGAATCCGAAGCAGGCTCAGGATCTGAGCTGTCAGCACAGAGCCTGACGTGGGGCTCGAACTCATGAACCACGAGATCATGACCTGAGCTGCAGTCAGACGCTTAACCGACTGAGCCACCCAGGCACCCCAATTTCTTTTTATTCTACAGCCCTTTGTTTGAAAACTTATGTTCGATCCCAGTAGAGTTTGTTGTTGATTTGCTGGCTAAGGCTAAAGATTCCATAACAGACTGACTATTGGAAGATTCTGGCCTCTTAGCCAAACTTCTGGAAGAATGTCAGCTGCCAACTTGACAGAAATTTCAAAGTTTTACATTAATTAAGGGAAGGATTTCGCTCTAACCCAAGATTTGAATAGTGTTGTAAAGGAATTTACCTGAGGATAAGATAAGATTGTTAGGAAGTGAAAGCCACCCCCTCCCCCTGAGAACCTTACCCTTTGGTATAATCAAAAAAAGTGTCTTAAAATGGAATACTGAATATAAGGAGATATAAGAAGCTTTCCAAAGAATTTGAGGACATGGGTAGTTTTACAGAAAACCAATTCAAGATCTTCAACTTTCAAGTGTACTTTTTCCCATAGCTGATCTGCTTGAGAATTCTCCTCTGATGAAGAAGCAATTATGTTCTCCTTTCCCACCTCCATTTTCATAATCGCTCTTTTCCTGCTTTATAAAAGCACCCATCCCTAATGTTGATATGCTATATTGCTCCATAGTATCAAAGGGTCACCTTGAAAAGTAATTCAGTGTCGAGAAAAGCAATGCCTGTAAAATTAGGTAATAAATATTTTTGTGAGCCTATAGTATTCGTTTTTCTCAACAACATTTAAGAAGGACCTAACCAAGTGGTGAGCTGATAGATTGTTTAAAAATATTTTTAGTAGATCATTCATGCAATTTTTGACACGTAAGTAAAAAGTACTTTGAGAAATTTGAGTGACAATACTACTCAAAATTACTCATTTCCATCTATTTATTCTATTGAGAATGAAGTTTCTCAACGATTACAAAATTGAAACATTGCAATAGAATTGATGCTACATCCAATCTTTGAACAATAAGTAATATGTAAAAATACATGAACTATTGAGAGAGCACGCCCATCTAGTTAAGGGACGTATTCTGGTAAGTTTTTACTATAGTTAATAATTATTGCAATGTGTAATATATTTATTTTATGATCAATTTAGTGCTAAAAATAATTGTAATTATAATACAACTCAAAATAAATTGTATGAAGTCTCATAAGATTTTAAAACACTTAATCTCAATTTATATCTCACATATGTATGTTTGTACAGGAGTGTGATGGAGTAATAAAAAAACTTTCAAATGTAAAACATATTAAGTGAAATTCTTCAGTGGCCATAGAATGGAAATATATGTTCAATGAGAAAAGGGAACAATATAAAATTTCTGACAGTTAAGGCAGAAATCATTCATGTATTCTTAAATGGGGTATGGTCAACATTAATTTGTTTAGTTACTTAGATTCCACTGGCTGCATTTAAAAGTGTGACATAACAATTTGATTTTAAAATGTCGATATTTAGGGTACCTAGGTGGCTCAGTCCATTAAGCAACCAACTCTTGATGTTGGCTTAGGTCATGAACTCACAGTTTGTGAGATTAAGCCTCGGGTCAGGCTCTGTGCTGACGGTGCAGAGCCTGCTCTAGATTCTCTCACTCCTCTCTCTCTGCCCCTCCCCAGTTTGTGCTTTCTCTCAAAATAAATAGATAAACTTTAAAAAAAAATGTCAATATTTGGGGGCGCCTGAGTGGCTCAGTCAGTTGAGTAACTGACTCTTGATTTTGGCTCAGGGCATGATGAGCCCCACGGAGCCTGTTTAAGATTCTCCTTCTACCCCTGCCCTGCTCATGGGCGTGTGCACACATGTGTTTGCTTTCTCTCTAAAAAATACAAATTAATTAATCAATCATTAATTAACTAATTAATTAATCTCAATATGTGCAATGCATATGGAAGTATATCTGTTGCAATTATTTAAACATAGGGTTAAAAAACCTTCAGCTACCAATTGATAAAGTTGAGTGATTGCAGTTTTTCAAAAGGCTTTTAAGGAGAACACAAACCAAAACTTTTGATGTATATCTGTGAATCTTGCCTATACCTGCCCATAAGGGAAAGGCTGCTGAAAATTATTTCAGAAGGCAAAATTTTCCTTTTCAAACATCAACAATCTTGATTATGGATTTAAGTAGATTAATATCTCTTTGTTGAGTTTCAGTGCATTTTTTCCTACCTGAGCTCTCTCCCTTTTTTCTCAAGTTCATCTCTAGCCGAAGCCTCATGCTTGACTTGGACTTCTTGTGTCAGTGCTCTGCTTGGAACTCTGGACATACCCTTCTCTAACTTGTGTTTCCCACTCAGCTTAGATCTCCCAATCCTCACCATTGCCCACCTGGTCAAAGCTCAGACATTCCTCAATTTTTTATCTGGCATGCTGTACTTGACCTATGCTCGCCTTCAGGACTCTTGATAACTTCACAGTTGGCCTCAATAAACCCATATTTACTTTGGCCTGTGTACTACATGAACTATTCTGCCCACATGTCTGGCTCCCTTCTTAATCCTGCTCCCACTTTGTATGTCTTATTTGATCACAGCCCAAAATACTTGGATCCAGGGTTAGAAAAAAAGTGATCAATTACAGCTATAGATTGATGAGAAATGTACTGCTTTATAAGTTAGACTTTGTTAGCCTTAAATTCTTTTTTTTTCTTTGAACTTCTTTTTTTTATTTTATTTTTTATTTTTTAAAATTTACATCCAAATTAGTTAGCATATAGTGCAACAATGATTTCAGGAGTAGATTCCTTAGTGCCCCTTACCCATTTAGCCCATCCCCCCTCCCACAACCCTACCAGGAACCCTCAGTTTGTTCTCCATATTTATGAGTCTTCTGTTTTGTCCCCCTCCCTGTTATATTATTTTTGCTTCCCTTCCCTTATGTTCATCTGTTTTGTCTCTTAAAGTTCTCACATGAGTGAAGTCATATAACATTTGTCTTTCTCTGACTGACTAATTTCATTTAGCATAATACCCTCCAGTTCCATCCACGTAGTTGCAAATGGCAAGATTTCATTCTTTTTGATTGCCGAGTAATACTCCTTTGTGTGTGTGTGTGTGTGTGTGTGTGTGTCTGTGTGTGTGTGTGTGTGTGTATACATATATATCACATCTTCTTTATCCATTCATCCATCGATGGACATTTGGGCTCTTTCCATACTTTGGCTATTCTTGATAGTGCTGCTATAAACATGGGGGGGCATGTGTCCCTTTGAAACAGCACACCTGTATCCCGTGGATAAATGCCTAGTAGTGCAATTGCTAGGTTGTAGGGTAGTTCTATTTTTAGTTTTTTTGAGGAACCTCCATACTGTTTTCCAGAGTGGCTGCACCAGCTTGCATTCCCAACTTATTGTCTTCTTTTAGAGATGTTTGCAATTATGAATGATGATTGCCTAGATACATTCATACATTAATTATGATTTGAAAAAAATGGCGATATTCTTTAATTTCTTCTTCAGTCATTAACTGGATATCTACAAGGAAAAACCTCTCCTCAAATATTTGGTAAACCTGAGATGCATTTGTAGAAGAGGCAGGATAAGTGTTTAATTCTTTCCCTTTACCAAGTTTTTTTTTTTTAATGTTTATTGACTTTTGAGAGAGAGAAAGAGAGTGCAAGCAGGGGAGGGGCAGAGAGAGAGGGAGACACAGAATCTGAAGCAGGCTCCCAGCTCTGAGCTGTCAGTGCAGAGCCTTATGCAGGTCTTGAACTCACCAACCGTGAGATCATGACCTGAGCTGAAGTCAGTGGCTTCACCAACTGAGTCACCCAGGCGCCCCCCCACACCTTTACGAAAAAAAAAAAGTTCATCTTATAAATTTATAAATTCATCTTATAAATTTATAAATTCATCTTATAATTTCCCTGTCCTAGATCTAGAGTCAGCTATTTCTTCAAGGAACCTTGATTCTTTTTATTGCAAATTGGTATTTAGAGACTCAAATGTAGGCACTGGGTGTTCTCATTGCTACTGGGTTGTCCATTGCTTCTCGAACTTTTCAGTGGACAGAGTAGAAAGTCTTTTATTTTTTAATTTTAAGATAAATTATATCATGTGCTGATAATATTTTCAATTCACATTCAGAACTGCAGGAGTTTTTGCTTTTAACCTTGTATGACTTTACATTTGTATCTCCTTTCTCCAATGCTGAAATTTCCAGTTCTCATCGACAAAAACGTAGTTACTCATTTGTTTTATCCCATAACACACACAAAGTGTTCCCAGAATGGCACCAACAACATCATCACAACACATGAATACATCAAGAGCTTACAAATTTTCTTTTGCAGTCCTTTAGTCCTTAGGTTATAGCCATAGAAAATATACATTGAAATCACTTGTATTAAACCAGTTAGGGTAGTTCTTCTCTGAAAGGTGATGACACTAACATGATAAACAGTTAACTTCATTTTTCATTTGCTTTTAATGTTCAGGAGCTGCTTTTCTAAATTAAAATTTTCCTAATATTTATTTATTTATTTTATTCATTTATTTTTCATTTACATCCAAGTTAATTAGCATATAGTGCAATAATGATTTCAGGAATAGAATCCAGTGATTCATCCCCTACATATACCACCCATGCACATCCCAACAAGTGTCCTACTTAATGCCCATAACCATTTAGCCCACCCCCCCACCCAAAACCCCTCCAGCAACCCACACTTTGTTCTCTGTATTTAAGAGTCTCTTATATTTTGTATCTCTTCCTATTTTTTTTATTACTTTTGTTTCCTTTCCCTTATGTTCATCTGTTTTGTATCTTAAATTCCACATATGAGTGAAGTCATATATTTGTCTTTCTCTGACTAATTTTGCTTAGTATAATACCCTCTAATTCCATCCACGTAGTTGCAAATGGCAAGATTTCATTCTTTTTGATTGCTAAGTAATACTCCATTGTATGTATACCACATCTTCTTTATCCTTCATCCATTGATGGACATTAGGCTCTTTCCATACTTTTGCTATTGTCAATAGTGCTGCTATAAACATTGGGGTGCATGTTCCCTTTGAAACAGCACACCTGTATCCTTTGTTTTTTTGTTTTGTTTTGTTTTGTTTTTTTAAGCTCTCAAAACTTTTTTTTTTAATATGTGAAATTTATTGTCAAATTGGTTTCCATACAACACCCAGTGCTCATCCCAAAAGATGCCCTCTTCAATACCCGTCACCTACCCTCCCCTCCCTCCCAACCCCCATCAACCTGCAGTTTGTTCTCAGGTTTTAAGAGTCTCTTATGCTTTGGCTCTCTCCCACTCTAACCTCTTTTTTTTTTTCCTTCCCCTCCCCCATGGTATTCTGTTAAGTTTCTCAGGATCCACATAAGAGTGAAAACATAGGGTATCTGTCTTTCTCTGTATGGCTTATTTCACTTAGCATCACACTCTCCAGTTCCATCCACGTTGCTACAAAGGGCCATATTTCATTCTTTCTCATTGCCATGTAGTACTCCATTGTGTATATAAACCACAGTTTCTTTATCCATTCATCAGTTGACGGACATTCAGGCTCTTTCCATAATTTGGCAATTGTTGAGAGTGCTGCTATAAACATTGGGGTACAAGTGCCCCTATGCATCAGTACTCCTGTATCCCTTGGGTAAATTCCTAGCAGTGCTACTGCTGGGTCATAGGGTAGGTCTATTTTTAATTTTTTGAGGAACCTCCACACTGTTTTCCAGAGCGGCTGCACCAGTTTGCATTCCCACCAACAGTGCAAGAGGGTTCCCGTTTCTCCACATCCTCTCCAGCATCTATAGTCTCCTGATTTGTTCATTTTGGCCACTCTGACTGGCGTGAGGGGATATCTGAGTGTGGTTTTGATTTGTATTTCCCTGATGAGGAGCGACGTTGAGCATCTTTTCATGTGCCTGTTGGCCATCCAGATGTCTTCTTTAGAGAAGTGTCTATTCATGTTTTCTGCCCATTTCTTCACTGGGTTACTTGTTTTTCGGGTGTGGAGTTTGCTGAGCTCTTTATAGATTGTGGATACTAACCCTTTGTCCGATATGTCATTTGCAAATATCTTTTCCCATTCCGTTGGTTGCCTTTTAGTTTTGTTGATTGTTTCCTTTGCAGTGCAGAAGCTTTTTTATCTTCATGAGGTCCCAATAGTTCTCTTTTGCTTTTAATTCCCTTGCCCTTGGAGACGTGTCAAGCAAGCAATTGCTGCAGCTGAGGTCAGAGAGGTCTTTTCCTGCTTTCTTCTCTAGGGTTTTGATGGTTTCCTGTCTCACATTCAGGTCCTTTATCCATTTTGAGTTTATTTTTGTGAATGGTGTGAGAAAGTGGTCTAGTTTCATTCTTCTGCATGTTGCTGTCCAGTTCTCCCAGCACCATTTGTTAAGGAGACTGTCTTTGTACCATTGGATATTCTTTCCTGCTTTGTCAAAGATGAGTTGGCCATACGTTTGTGGGTCTAGTTCTGGGGTTTCTATTCTATTCCATTGGTCTATGTGTCTGTTTTTATGCCAATACCATGCTGTCTTGATGATGACAGCTTTGTAGTAGAGGCTAAAGACTGGGATTGTGATGCCTCCTGCTTTGGTCTTCTTCTTCAAAATTCCTTTGGCTATTCGGGGCCTTTTGTGGTTCCATATGAATTTTAGGATTGCTTGTTCTAGCTTTGAGAAGAATGCTGGTGCAATTTTGATTGGGATTGCATGGAATGTGTAGATAGCTTTGGGTAGTATTGACATTTTAACAATATTTATTCTTCCAACCCATGAGCACAGAATGTTTTTCCATTTCTTTATATCTTCTTCAATTTCCTTCATAAGCTTTCTGTAGTTTTCAGCATTCAGATCTTTTACATCTTTGGTTGGGTTTATTCCTAGGTATTTCATGCTTCTTGGTGCAATTGTGAATGGGATCAGTTTCTTTATTTGTCTTTCTGTTGCTTCATTATTAGTGTATAAGAATGCAACTGATTTCTGTACATTGATTTTGTATCTTGCGACTTTGCTGAATTCATGTATCAGTTCTAGCAGACTTTTGGTGGAGTCTATCGGATTTTCCATGCATAATATCATGTCATCTGCAAAAAGTGAAAGCTTGACTTCATCTCTGCCAATTTTGATGCCTTTGATTTCTTTTTTTTGTCTGATTGCTGATGCTAGCACTTCCAACACCATGTTAAACAATAGCGGTGAGAGTGGACATCCCAGTCGTGTTCCTGATCTCAGACAGAAAGCTCTCAGTTTTTCCCCATTGAGGGTGATATTAGCTGTGAGCTTTTCATAAATGGCTTTTATGAGGTTTAAGTATGTTCCTTCTATCCCGACTTTCTCGAGGGTTTTTATTAAGAAAGGATGCTGAATTTTGTCAAAGGCCTTTTCTGCATCGATTGACAGGCTCATATGGTTCTTCTCTTTTCTTTTATTAATGTGATGTATCACGTTGATTGATTTGCCCAGGATTGATGTTGAACAAGCCCTGCATCCCAGGAATGAATCCCACTTGATCATGGTGAATAATTCTTTTTATATGCTGTTGAATTCAATTTGCTAGTATCTTATTGAGAATTTTTGCATCCATATTCACCAGGGATATTGGCCTGTAGTTCTCTTTTTTTACTGGGTCTCTGTCTGGTTTAGGAATCAAAGTAATAGTGGCTTCATAGAATGAGTCTGGAAGTTTTCCTTCCCTTTCTATTTTTTGGAATAGCTTGAGAAGGATAAGTATTATCTCTGCTTTAAATGTCTGATAGAATTTTCCAGGGAAGCCATCTGATCCTGGACTCTTCTTTGTTGGGAGATTTTGATAACTGATTCAATGTCTTCACCAGTTATGGGTCTGTTCAAGCTTTCTATTTCCTCCAGTTTGAGTTTTGGAAGTGTGTGAGTGTTTAGGAATCTGTCCATTTCTTCCAGGTTGTCCAGTTTGTTGGCATATAATTTTTCACAGTGTTCCCTGATAATTGCTTGTATTTCTGAGGGATTGGTTGTCATAATTCCATTTTCATTCATGATTTTATCTGTTTGGGTCCTCTCCCTTTTCTTTTTGAGAAGCCTGGCAAGAGGTTTTCAATTTTGTTTATTTTTTCAAAGAACAAACTCTTGGTTTCATTGATCTGCTCTACATTTTTTTTATTCTATATTGTTTATTTCTGCTCTGATCTTTATTATTTCTCTTCTTCTGCTGGGTTTGTGGTGTCTTTGCTGTTCTGCTTCTATTTCCTTTAGATGTGCTGTTAGATTTTGTATTTGGGATTTTTCTTGTTTCTTGAGATAGGCCTGGATTACAATGTATTTTCCTCTCAGGACTTACTTCGCTGCATCCCAAAGCGTTTGGATTGTTGTATTTTCATTTTCGTTTGTTTCCATATATTTTTTAATTTCTTCTCTAATTGCCTAGTTGACCCATTCATTCTTTAGTAGGGTGTTCTTTAACTTCCATGCTTTTGGAGGTTTTCCAGACTTTTTCCTGTGGTTGATCTCAAGCTTCATAGCATTGTGTCCGAAAGTATGCATGGTATGATCTCAATTCTTGTACACTTATGAAGGGCCGTTTTGTGACCCAGTATGTGATCTATCTTGGAGAATGTTCCATGTGCACTCGAGAAGAAAGTATATTCTTTTGCTTTGGGATGCAGAGTTCTAAATATATCTGTCAAGTCCATCTGATCCAATGTATCATTCAGGGCCCTTGTTTCTTTATTGATCATGCATCTAGATGATCTATCCGTTGTTGTAAGTGGGGTATTAAAATCCCCTGCAATTACCACATTCTTGTCAATAATGTTGCTTATGTTTGTGAGTAATTGTTTTATATATTTGGGGGCTCCTGTATTCAATGCATAGACATTTATAATTGTTAGCTCTTCCTGATGGATAGACCCTGTAATTATTATATAATGCCCTTCTTCATCTCTTGTTATAGCCTTTAATTTAAAGTCTAATTTGTCTGATATAAGTATGGCTACTCCAGCTTTCTTTTGACTTCCAGTAGCATGGTAAATAGTTCTCCATCCCCTCACTTTCAATCTGAAAGTGTCCTCAGGTCTAAAATGAGTCTCTTGTAGACAGCAAATAGATGGGTCTTGTTTGTTTATCCATTCTGATATCCTATGTCTTTTGGTTGGCGTATTTAGTCCATTTACATTCAGTGTTATTATAGAAAGATATGGGTTTAAAGTATTATGATGTCTGTAAGTTTCATGCTTGTAGCGATGTCTCTGGTACTTTATCTCTCAGGGTCCCCCTTAGGATCTCTTGTAGGCCTGGTTTAGTAGTGATGAATTCCTTTAGTTTTTGTTTGTTTGGGAAGACCTTTATCTCTCCTTGTATTCTAAATGACAGATTTGCTGGATAGAGGATTCTAGGCTGCATATTTTTTCTGTTCATCACATTGAAGATCTCCTGCCATTCCTTTCTGGCCTGCCAAGTTTCAGTAGAGAGATCCGTCACGAGTCTTATCAGTCTCCCTTTATATGTTAGAGCATGTTTATCCCTAGCTGCTTTCAGAATTTTCTCTTTATCCTTGTATTTTGCCAGTTTGAGTATGATATGTCCTGCAGAAGATCGATTCAAGTTACATCTGAAGGGAGTTCTCTGTGCCTCTTGGATTTCAATGCCTTTTTCCTTCCCCAGATCCAGGAAGTTCTCAGCTATTATTTCTTCAAGTACACCTTCAGCACCTTTCCCTCTCTCTTCCTCCTCTGGAATGCCAATTGTGCATATATTATTTCCCTTTAGTGTATCACTTAGTTCTCTAATTTTCCCCTCATACTCCTGGACTTTTTTATGTCTCTTTTTCTCAGCTTCTTCTTTTTCCATAATTTTATCTTCTAGCTCACCTATTCTCTCCTCTGCCTCTTCAATCCGAGCTGTGGTCGTCTCCATTTTATTTTGCAGCTCATTCATAGCATTTTTTTTAGCTCCTCCTGGCTGTTCCTTAGTCCCTTGATCTCTGTAGCAATAGATTCTCTGCTGTCCTTTATACTGTTTTCAAGCCCAGCGATTAATTTTATGACTATTATTCTAAATTCACTTTCTGTTATATTGTTTAAATCGTTTTTGATCAGTTCATTAGCTGTCATTATTTCCTGAAGGTTTTTTTGAGGGGAATTCTTCCGTTTCGTCATTTTGGATAGTCCCTGGAGTGGTGCTGAACTGCAGGGCACTTCCCCTGTGCTGTCTTGAATAACGTGCGTTGGTGGGCGGGGCCACAGTCAGACTTGATGTCTGCCCCCAGCCCACCGCTGGGGCCACAGTCAAACTGGTGTGTACCTTCTCTTCCCCTCTCCTAGGGGCAGGATTCACTGTGGGGTGCCGTGGCCCATCTGGGCCACTTGCACACTGCCCGACTTGTGGTGCTGGGGATCTGGCGTATTAGATGGGGTGGATCGGCAAGGTGCACGGGGATGGGAGGGGCAGGCTCAGCTCGCTTTTCCTTCGGTGATCCGGTTTGGGAGGGGCCCTGCAGCACCGGGAAGGAGTCAGACCTGCCAATGGAGGGATGGATCCGCAGAAGCACAGCGTTGGGTGTTTGCATGGTGCAAGCAAGTTCCCTGACAGGAATTGTCAGGGAATCCCTTTGGGATTTTGGCTGGGGGATGGGCGAGGGAGATGGCGCTGGCGAGCACCTTTGTTCCCAGCCAAGCTGTGCTCTGTTGTCTGGGGCTCAACAACTCTCCCTCCCATTGTCCTCCAGCCCTCCCGATCTCCGAGCAGAGCTGTTAACTTATAACCTTCCAGATGTTAAGTCCCTTTTGTGTCAGAACACACTCCCTCCAGCCCCTCCACTTTTGCAAGCCAGACTCCGGGCTCTGCTTTGCCGGCAGGCTGCCCCTCCACCTCGGCTGGCTCCCGCCAGTTCATGTAGCACGCACCGCCTCTCCACCCTTCCTACCCTCTTCTGTGGGCCTCTCGTCTGTGCTTGGCTCCGGAGAATCCATTCTGCTAGTCTTCTGGTGGTTTTCTGGGTTATTTAGGCAGGTGTGGGTGGAATCTAAGTGATCCGAAAGATGCGGTGAGCCCAGCATCCTCCTTTGCCACCATCTTCAAGCCAGCACTGTCCACACCTATATCCTTTGGATAAATACCTAGTAGTGGAATTACTGGGTCATAGGGAAGTTCTATTTTTAATTTTTGAGAAACCTCCATACTCTTCTCCAGAGTGGCTGCACCAGTTTGCATTCCCAACAGTAGTGCAAAAGGGTTCCCATTTCTCCACATCTTTGCCATCATCTGTTGTTGCCAGGGTTGTTCATTTTAGCCCTCCTGACAGGTGTGAGATGGTACCTCATTTGGTTTTGATTTGTATTTCCCTGATGATGAGTGATATTGAACACTTTTTTATGTGCCTGTTAGCTATCTGGATGTCTTCTTTGTAAATTGTCTATTCCTGTCTTTTGCCCATTTCTTCACTGGATTATTTGTTTTTTGGGTGTTGAGTTTGATGAGTTCTCTATAGATTTTGGATACTAACCTTTATCTGAAATGTCATTTGCAAATGTCTTCTCCCATTCAGTTGGTTGCCTCTTAGTTTTGCTGATTGTTTCCTTCACTGTGCAGAAGTTTTTATTTTGATTAGGTCCCAATAGTTCATTTTTGCTTTTGTTTCCCTTGCCTCCAGAGACATGTTAAATAGGAAGTTGTTGCAGCAGAGGTGAAAGAGGTTTTTTCCTGCTTTCTCCTCTAGGATTGTGGTGGCTTCCTGTCATACATTTAGGTCTTTCATCCATTTTGAGTTTCTTTTGTTGTATGGTGTAATAAAGTAGTTCAGGTTCATTCTTCTGCATGTTGCTGTCCAGTTTTCCCAACATCATTTGCTGAAGAGACTGTCTTTTTTTCCATTGGATATTCTTTCCCGTTTTGTCAAAGATTAGTTGGCCATACATTTGTGGGTCCATTTCTGGGTTCTCTATTCTGTTCCAATGGTCAATGTGTCTGTTTTTGTGCTAGTATCGTACTGTCTTGATGATTATAGCTTTGTAATCCAGGCTAAAATTCGGAATTGTGATGCCTCCAGCTTTGGTTTCCTTTTTCAGGATTGCTTTGGTTGTTCAGGGTCTTTTGTGGTTACAAATTTTAGGATTGTTTGTTCTCGCTCTGTTAAGATTGCTGGTGTTATTTTGATAGGGATTGCATTGAGTATGTAGATTGCTTTGGGGAGTATCAACATTTTAACAATATTTGTTCTTCCTATCCAGGAGCATGGAATATTTTTTTCATTTTTTTTCTGTCTTCTTCAATTCCTTTCATAAGCTTTCTATAGTTTTCAGTGTATTGATTTTTTTTCACCTCTTTGGTTAGATTTATTCCTAGGTATTTTATGGTTTTAGTGCAATTGTAAATGGGATCGATTCCTTGATTTCTCTTTATGTTGCTTCATTATTGGCATATAGGAATGCAACCGATTTCTGTGCATTGATTTTATATCCTGCGACTTTGCTGAATTCATGGATCAGTTCCAGCAGTTTTTTGGTGGAATCTTTTGCGTTTTCCATATAGAGTATCATGTCATCTGCCAAGAGTGAAAGTTTGGCCTCCTCCTGGCCGATTTGGATGCCTTTTATTTCTTTGTGTTGTCTGATTGCTGAGGCTAAGACTTCCAATACCATGTTGAATAACAGTGGTGGTGGGGCACCTGGTGGCTCCGTCAGTTAAGTGTCTGACTTTTGCTCAGGTCCTGATCTCACAGTTCATGGCTTTGAGCTCTGTGTCAGGCTCTGTGCTGACAGCTCAGAGCCTGGAGACTGCTTTGGATTCTGTATCTCCCTGTCTCTCTGACCCTGTTTGTTCTCTCTCTCATCCTCTCTCTCTCTCTCTGTCATCCTCTCTCTCTCTCTCAAAAATACATGAACATTAAAAAAAAAAGAGGGGCACCTGAGTGGCTCAGTCACTTAAGTGTCCAACTTTGGCTCAGGTCATGATCTCATGCCTTGTGAACCCGAGCTCTGTGTTGGGCTCTATGCTGACAGCCTGCTTCTGATTCTGTGTCTCCCTCTCTCACTGCCCCTCCCCTGCTCATGCTCTGTCTCTCTCTGTCTCAGGAATAAATAAATATTAAAAAAAAAAGAATAACAGTGGTGAGAGTGGACATCCCTGTCTTGTTACTGACCTTAGGGGGAAAGCTCCCAGTTTTTCCCCATTGAGGATGATATTAGTGTTGGGTCATTCATATATGGCTTTTATGATCTTGAGGTATGTGCCTTCCATCCCTACTTTCTTGAGGGTTTTCATCCAGAAAGGATTCTGTATTTTGTCAAATACTTTCTCTGCACCTATTGAGAGGATCATGTGGTTCTTGTCCTTTCTTTTATTGATGTGATGAATCACATTGATTGTTTTGTGGATATTGAACCAGCACTGCATACGAGGTATAAATCCCACTTGGTCATGGTAAATATTTTTTTAATGTATTGTTGGATCCTGTTGGCTATATCTTCTTGAGGATTTTTGCATCCATGTTCATCAGGGAAATTGGTCTGTAGTTCTCCTTTTTAGTGGGGGTCTCTGTCTGGTTTTGCAACTAAGGTTATGCTGGCTTTATAGAACGAGTTTGGAAGTTTTCCTTCCATTTCTATTTTTTGGAACAGCTTCAAAAGAATAGTTGTTAACTCTTCTTTAAATGTTTGGTAGAATTCCCCTGGAAAACTATCTGGCCCTGGACTCTTGTTTTTTTGGAGATTTTTGATTACTAATTCAATTTCTTTACTGGTTAAAGATCTGTACAAATTTTCTATTTCTTCCTGTTTCAGTTTTGGTAGTGTATATGTTTCTAGGATTTGTCTGTTTCTTCCAGATTGCCCATTTTATTGGCATATAATTGCTCATAATATTCTGTTATTATTGTTTGTATTTCTGCAGTGTTGTTTTTGATCTCTCCTCTTTCATTCATGATTTTATTTATTTGGGTCCTGTCCTTTTTCTTTTTGGTAAGTCTGGCTAGGGGGTTATCAGTTTTGTTAGTTCTTTCAAAGAATCAGCTCCTGGTTTTATTGATCTGTTCTAGTGTTTTTTGTTTTTTGCTTTTTTGATATCATTGATTTCTGCTCTAATATTTATTATTTCCCATTTTCTGCTATTTTTGGGCTTTATTACTATTCTTTTTCCAGCTCGTTAAGGTGTAAGTAAAGTTGTGTATCTGAAACCTTTCCTTCTTCTTTAGGAAGGCCTAGATTGTTATATGGTTCCCTCTTGTGACTGCCTTTGCTGCATCCTGGAGGTCTTAGACTGTCATCTTATCATTTTCATTGGCTTCCATGTACTTTTTAATTTCTTGTTTAATTTCTTGGTTAACTCATTCATTCTTTACTAGGATGTTCTTTAATCTACAAGTATTGATGGTCTTTCCAAATTTTTTCTTGTGGTTGGTTTTGAATTTCATAGGGTTGTGGTCTGAAAATATGCATGGTATGATCTCGACCTTTTTGTACTTGTTGAAGGCTGATTTGTGTCCCAGAATGTGATCTATTCTGGAGAATGTTACATGTGCACTTGAGAAGAATGTGCATTCTGCTGCTTTAGGAAGAAATGTTCTGAATATATCTGTTAAGTCCATCCAGTCCAATGGCATTCAAAGCCATTGTTTCCTTGTGGGTTTTTTTGCCTAGATGATCTGTTCATTGTTGTAAGTGGGGTGTAGAAGTCCCCTACTATTATGGTATTATTATCAATGAATTTCTTTATGTTTGTGATTAACTTATATATATATTTAGGTTTCCATGTTGGGGGCATAAATGTTTACAATTGTTAGCTCTTCTTGATGGATAGACCCCATAATTATGATATAATGCCCTTATTCATCTCTCATTATGGCCTTTAGTTTAAAATGTAGTTTGTCTGATATAAGTATGGCTACTCCAGCTTTCTTGTGACTTCCAGTACCATGATATATGGTTCTCCATCCCCTTACTTTCAATCTGAAGGTGTCTTTAGGTCTAAAATAGGTCTCTTGTAAACAGCAGATAGATGGATCTTGTTTTCTTATCCATTATGATATCCTATGTCTTTTGATTGTAGCATTTAGTCCATTGACATTTAGAGTGAGCACTGAAAGATAAGAATTTATTGCCTTTGTGTTGTCTGTAGAGTTGGGGTTTCTGGTGGTGTTCTCTTCTCCTTTCTAGTCTTTGTTGCTTTTGGTCTTTTTTGTTTTGTTTCATCTTTTCTTCCCTCAGAGAGTCTCCCTTAAAATTTCTTCCAGGGCTGGTTTAGTGGTCATGAACTCCTTTAGTTTTTGTTTGTCTGGGAAACTCTTTATCTTTCCTTCTATTTTGAATGACAGCATTGCTGGATAAAGAATTCTTGGCCGCATATTTTTCCAATTCAGCACATTGAATATATCCTGCCACTCCTTTCTGGCCTGCCAAGTTTCTGTGTATAGGTCTGCAGTGAACCTGATCTGTCTTCCCTTATAGGTTAAGGACTTTTATTTCCTTGCTGCTTTCATAATTCTTTCCTAGTCTGTGCATTTTGTGAATTTGACTATGATATGCCTTTTTGATGGTTGTTTTTTGTTGAATCTAACGGGAGTTCTCTGTGCTTCTTAGATTTTGATATCTGTGTCTTTCCCCAGATTAGAAAGGTTTTCTGCTATGATTTGCTCACATAAACCTTCCACCCCCCTTTTCTCTCTCTTTATCTTCTGGTATTCCTATGATTCGGATGTTATTCCCTTTTTAATGAGTCACTGAGTTCTCTAATTCTTGTATTGTGCTCTTTTGCCTTAGTTTCCTTAGTCTTTTCTGCTTCATTATTCTCCATAATTTTGTCTTATATATTGCTGATTTGCTGCTCTGCTTTGTCCATCCTTGCCGCCACGGCATCCATTTGAGATTGCATCTTGGTTATCACATTTTTAATTCCGACTAGATTTTACTTCTTTTATCCCCAAAGAAAGGGATTCTATGTTTTGTTCAACCCCAGCTACTATTCTTATTATTGTCATTCTAAATTCTAGTATAGACATCTTGCTTATAACTGTTTTGATTAACCCCTGGATGTCATTTTTTACTGTTCTTTCTTTTGGGGTGAATTCCTTCATTTTGTCATTTTGGAGGAAGAAAAGGAATTAATAAAATAAATTTAAATTTAAATTTAAAAAATTAAAAACAACACAAAAAATCACATAAAAAGCTAGATCCTAGGCGTGTTTTGGTCTGGTGGTTGAAAGAAGCTTGATAGAATAGAGGGGGGGGAAAGGGAAAGAAAAGAAAAAAAGTAAGAAAAAGCTTAAACATGTTTAAAAATGTATACAATAAAATAGAATAAAATGAAAGGAAGAAAGTGAAATTAAATTTAAAAATTAGAAAAAAAGTAAAAAACATAGTAAAGAGAATTTAAACATTTTTGGAAAAAGGAAAATAAAAATAAATTTTTCCCTTTCTTTATCCAATAAAAAGAAAAGGAAGGAGAAAAAGAGGGGGAAAAAGCTGAATAGATAGACCAGCAAACAGAATGAAACCCAAATGAAGTTACATCCTGTTTCCCCTAGAACTCAAACTATGAAGCACTTATAGTCTGTACACTAAGGAGGCAGAGACACTTGTGGTGGTCTTCTAGTGTATGTGCTTGGAGGGAGCAGTTGGGCGGGGCTTGGTGTAAAGGCTCTGTTCTCCAATAGGTGGTGCTGCTTAGCTTATTGGGTTGGATCAGTTTGGCGGGCATGGGCATGTATGTACATGCGTAGGAGGGGTGAAAATGGCAGCACCCAGCTTCCTAGTTTTTGGCACAGGAACTCTGTGCTCTCGCTGACCCACAGTCAAGCACCCTCCTTTGTCTCAGGCTTCTGTCCACTCCCCACTTCTACACTGTCCTCATCCAAGCTTTCAGCCTGCCAGGTGGCACCTCCCTCCTGAATTTTATCTCCGGTGGGGTTGTGTTTTCAAACCCCTCACTTCTGAGAACCCTGAAGCTTGGACCTGCTCCTACCCTCTGGGGGAGGGTCTCACTGAGCAATGGCTGGGTGCCAGCTTGCACCAGAGAAAATTCATGCAATCGTGCTGCAACAGAGGTTCAGAGATTGTGCTGGGTGCCGGCTTCCCCAAGAAAAACTTCATGTGATCATGCAGTGGCAAAGGTTCAGAGATTATGACAAATCACAACACACAACCAACGCCAGATTTCACCGCACTCTGGAGTCTTTGTTTCAATACCAGCAAATATCGCTGTTCTCCAGGGTCTGCTGGGACCTTTGCCTGTGTGGAAGCCCTATGGCCTCTACCAAATGCCCTCCAAGCAGAGGAACTGCTTGTCCCCCATGTGGTCCACAGACCCCTCAGACTTCACTGCCTGCTCCTAGGGATTCACCCTTCCTTCCCACCAGAGCACTGCCAGATACTAAGCTCCAGAATTTCCGACTCTGCACTCCCCTGTTTATAGAGTCCTCATGGTATTGAAACCTTCTCCTTTCTCCCTGTCAATGGTTTTGGGGGAAAAGATTTCTTGTTCAGTCCCTTGTGAGAGTTTCCACTCTTTCCCTTTCTCTCCAGCTACTTTTGGAGGGAGTGCTTTTCCTGTACTCTCCTGATGTGCCACACTCTCCCTGCCTTTCTCTGTCCTTTCTCCAAAAAACAGCTCCCTACACTTCGCAGCTTTTCTATCCCCCAGTTCACCTCTCCGCACCATATACCTGCTGACTTCTATGGCTCAAGTTATGCAGATTGTTGTGTTAATCCTCAGTCAATTTCTTAGGTGTGCAAAATGATTTGGTGCTGATCTAGCTGCATTTCAGGGATGAGAGAAGCCAAGAACTTCCATGCTGCTCCACCATCTTGGACCCACCTCTAAGCAATTCTCTGTAATTATTTCAAAGATTTACATACTCCTAAAGTCAAACCTGCAAGCAAAGTACATTCAAAAAATTCTAATTTCTATCTTTGTCTTCTCTATCCTATTACCTCCTTCCCCATAGTAACTTATTTTTAGGTTGAAATTTTATCATTTATCCTTTTATGGTCCTCACTTAGGTAAACAGTAGCATTTAAATACTTATGCTTTTAAACCTTCTAAGTTATAAAGTTACTTCTAATGTACATTCCCATGTTCAACTGTGGTTCACCAGGCCTCATCACTGAAACAGAATGATTGGGGCTTAATTTAATTATTAAAACTAGAACTGCACCCTCATGAACATCACAGACCTGTCAGTCTTCTATGACACTGACCCTTCGTCAGGATCAACCTAGTTTATTCCAAAAGATCTCGTTAAACCTTGAATCTTAGGAAACAAGTTTTGGGCTCCTGAACATTTCCCTCATATAAACCCCCAGCGTCTCCTACTATAAGTAGATTTACCCTACCTACTCCCTATTCAGAGATCTGCATACCTAAGAGAAAGAGAGCTTTTATGTAGTCTCACAAAACAAAGAAAGAAAGAAAATCCTGTCAGGATATACATTTCTGTCAGGATCTTAGTTCTTCTTGCCTTCTTTCAGTATAATTGAAATGTATCTAGCTTTGCAGGACTAACAATCTTTGGAAAATAGACCCCAGTGTGCTAGGCAGTGAACCAAACAACTGACCCTGAAGGTAATTCACCCCAAGGTTGAAATGAATGTGCCTTCCTTACAACCTATGCTGTGAATAGAAAAGGCCAAATCGCATTTTAGAATCTCATCACTAAGAAATATATGTTGGCCTAACAGCTATAATGAAGAAAAATTATTTTCTTCAAATGGAACATAAAAGAAATTCAAAATTGAGGATTTTTTTTAAAAGGTCATAATTTCATGAAATATTTTCTACTTGTGGTATCTATGATTTTATATTCTCAATAAAGCCATGCTCTTTTAATTTAACCTATCATAGCAAGGTTAATAATTGGAAAATATTGATTTTTTTATTATTATCTGTTCCTAATGGTCAGAAGTGTCCACCTGAGAAGGGTCCAAAAAAATTAGAAATTATTATACAAGATGGGCAGGGACAAAGAACAGGGTGATATCAGTGCCTAGCATTCAAAATAGAATATTCCAACAAGATAATAGCTTGGAAGATATGGTTTGTTATGAAGAAAATATTTCCTAACTTAGTTTAGTGGTTCTTCCTGTACACTTTTGAATGTGCCTTTCTTTATTTTTCCTTATATAAGAAATTTTCTTTTTCTATCAAACATGCTTACCTAGCATTTATGTGAGATGGAGAAGGGGACTATCATAAAGACTAAGTTCAGGGACACGTGGGTCTGGCTCAGTTGGTTAAGCATCCCACTCTTGATTTTAGCTCGGATCATGATCTCATGGTTTGTGAATTCAAGCCCTGCATCAGTCTCTGTTCTGACAGTGCAGAACCTGCTTGAGATTTTCTCTCTTTCTGTGCCCCCCACCCCCACACTCTCTTTCTCTCTCTCAAAATAAATAAATAAACTATACAAAAAGACTATGTTCAGAGACAAGCCATTGAAAGCTTTTAAAAAGAGGAATGAAATGATCCGATTTGCATTTTTAACACATTACAGTAAAACCTTGGTTTGTGGGCATAATTCATTCTGGAGACATGCTTGTGATCCAAAGCACTTGCATATCAAAGTGAATTTCAGTTGTGGCAATGTGACATTGGGTGTTACATACTACTCATATTGCAAGACATCGCTCATTTAAAAATTAAAGTTTATTAGAAATGTTTGCTCATCTTGCAGAACACTCACAGAACAAGTTACTCTCAATCCAAGGTTTTACTGTAGTTTTATTGCTTTAAAGAAAATGGATGGTAGAGGAAGAATAGGGCCAGGAAATCATACAGGGAGCTATCGCATTATTTCCTGGAAAAGATGATGGAGACTTGGACAAGAACAATAATTGGTGACAATGGAAGCAGAGGTAGATTCATATGATTCATATGAATTCATATGATTCCTGACATTCCAACACTTGCTGACCAAATTTTGTGCGTGAGAGAAAGAGAGTCATCAAGGATGACCTCTGGAACTTTGACTTGAACAAACAGGGCGGTGAATGGTGGTGTGATGGGCTTCCTGAAGTACAGGTGTGGAAATGGAGAATCAAGGTTCCATTTTAGCCATATTGTTTGAGATACATGGCAGACATCCAAGCAGAGATATCAAGAACAATATACTGAATATACAAGCTGACCCCTACCTACCTCTAGAATTGTATCTCCCTCATCACTTTGCTCATTGCTGACAACACTCTAGTCACATTTGTCTATCTTCTGTTCCTCAGACAGGCCAAGCTTCTTTCTGTCAGGCTTTTGTATTTACTCCTTCTACCTGGACTCTCTGTCTTCAGATCATCTTACTGTTAACTATTTTTGTTAGCTCCCGGCTTAAATTAAACACCATCACTGAGAAGCTTTCCCCTAAGCACCCAACTAAAATAGCATCACTACCACCCCTCACACTGTATAACATGATCCTATTTTATTTCATGACTCACCAACTCTCTGAAATTCTCTCTTCATTTATTATTCTCCACATCCCATACTAAATATAAGGTCTATAATAATGAGACTATTGTCCACCTTATTCATCAGTAGATCTTCAGTACCTGTCACATAGTAAGTGCTCAATAAATTTTCATTGAATAAAAGTAGAAAGTAAATACATGAATGCATTATTTTGTTATTGGTGTTATCAGAACCACCTCCTGTGATAAATATTATTCAGTCCCCATCTCATTGATTTCCCATCACAATGTCCAGCTATTTCTTTCCTAGCATGTGCTCAGGGGAGAATTCCTCAGGTATTCTCAGGTATAAGTTCTTCAGATTCGTAGCCTCTGGCATCTTCAGAGTAGTAAAGTCACTCTCCCAAGGCCATAGTCATTTGGTGTTGGTACTAGGGTTAGAGTTCAAACTTGAGGCTTTTTTAACTACAATGTGTTCCCCCATGGCAAGTATTCAGATCCTATAAAAATTCTAAGAATGGTATCAATCGATAAAAGGGATTTTTTCCCCAAGAAACATAAATATTCCCGAAGCATTTTTTGACTTTTATAAAAAATATTCAATTACTACTTTCCAACTCCTCTGACACATTATGTTAAAGAAATGTCTCTGTAGTTGGAAAGTACCATTCCTAAAATCTAAGTAGTAATGACTCTTAAAAATGTTCAGGACAGTAAGAACTATTACTATGTGGTATTTATTTTGACCCTTAAAAAATAATCCACATGATATAAATGTAAGGATCAAATCAAGAATAAATTTACATTGGTCACAACAAGCAATGAAAGAATTTTTATAGGCAGAAAATTAGTATCAGTGTAGACCATGAGTTAGGACTCAAGAGTGGAATCCAATCCCAAATTTTAAAAAATATTGTGAAAATGGAAAAAAGAAAAATATTGTCGTGTTGTGACATGAGCCCAAGTAGGTAAGAAATTCACACTGGGGGAGGCTTGGTCAACTTTTAAAGGACTTGTTAGTTTGCCTCGTGTTACAAAATATGTTAAAGGTCCTTTTTGTCTTTTTTAGGTCCTGATGATGTGAGTGATATATCTCTCATTTTAATAAAAAACACATTAAAAATGTATAAAAATCTCTTCTAATGACATCTAATAAGGGCTATAGTAAAATTCTATTTTTAGTTTCATCCGCAGTATGCCCCACACTCTATCAACCTGTGACTAGAGAAGAAAATTATTCTGCCTTTTATAGTGCAGAAATCATGATGGTGAAAACCTCTCTCGGTCTAAATGTAAACAAATTGTCCTTCAATTGTTCTCCAGCTACTTCTAAGGGTTTCCCCAGGATACTTTCTCATGGGTGTGCCCCCTGGGTGACCTGTTACATGCTACCTTTCCAACCATGGACTTTTTTTCTCTTTGTCTTTTTCTTGGAAAAACACAAATTTATTGCCTTATAGTTTTGTAGATCACAAGTTCAAAATGGGTGTCACTGGGCTAAAATCTCAGTGTTGGCAGAGCTTTGTCCCTCTATGGAGGCTCTAGGGAAGACTCCATTTCCTGCCTTTTCCAGCTTCTAGAAGTTGCCCACATTTGTGGTGGATGGCCCCTTCTTCAAAGTCAGCAGTGGCCGATCAAGCTCTTCTATAGACTCACCCTGACTTCCTTATCTGTCTCCCTCTTTCACTTTTAAGGGGACTTTGATTGCATTGTGGAAGGGTTGAAAATAGAATTAAAGCTATTAATTTGTTAGTTAACCTTCATATGGGGACATTATCCTGCATTGTCCACATAGGCACTCATTTCTCACCCAGTAAACTTTCAATATCTGAACACCCAACCAAGTTCCAGATTCATTCCATGCCATCTCTAGCTTGGAAGGGTAATTAAATATCTTCTAAGGCTTTCTCTTTCTGTTGCTCTTTCTATACAAAAAAGAACAAGATTCTGTGTCCAACAAAGGGTTTCCAAATTTATAGTTAGTGAAGGTAGCAGCTCAAGTCTGTTTGCCCACCATGGGTGTTGTTGCTGCACACTTAATTTTTTCAAGTGTTAGAAAAAGTAAGACAGCAGTTATGACATAGGTTACATGGTAGAGTTATTATGACATAGATTTTCTGGATAAATGTTCTTCCTTGCCTTTTGTGTTTCCCTAGTGTCTTAGCACAGAAACCACGGAGTTGAAATTAGCAAATGAGTACTGAGAACCACAAACTGGCACCAAGTCAGTTAGAAACAGTGCTATCATTCATGACGTATAAGGATCATCACATTTTTCAGTTAACTAAGAACACATTCACCAGCAGCAAACGTTTTTCTGCCTGCTTTTGAAGTCATATGCAGTCTGGTACATATGGGCTTCGTTAATACAGAATCCAATAGGACACGGAATGCAAGTGTTTTCTAACCAAAGGCTGAGGTTAAAGAGAGAAGAGTGCCCTGAATTCCCAGAAGTTCCAGGCTCCAAAAGCGTAATTTGGCACCTCTGAAAGTTGTGTGAAACAGAAGTGTCAATCATCTCTTCAGGCATAAAATAGCCAAACTCAGTGATGAATCACTCTTCAGGCATGGATTCACCCTCTAAGTCCTGGGGAATTTGCCTTAGAAGTTATCTATTCTAAAATGTGCTATAATTTCTGGAGTGTTATATGTTAAATAAATGATGAGGGACCTCATTAGGAATTTCCAGCTGACAACACATATGGAGAAAGTTATGTTTCTGTTCTGTATTTCCAGTCATTAAGTGCCCTGACCTCCTGATTTCATGCGTATGACCAGGGCGTGCAGTCATGAAAAAAGGATCCTAAAGATGATACAGATATTTCTCTTATTAATCAGATCTCGAAACCATATTTTTCCTGTCAAAAATATTCAAATACTTCCCTAAACAATTGCCATTGCCATGTGGGATAGATTGGGGGAAGTTTATTCTGTGTTTTATTTCACACTTAAAATATGATTCGAATATGGCTGTATTGGGGCACCTGGGTGGCTCAGCCCAGTAAGCATCGGACTCTTGATTTGGGCTTCGGTCATGATCTCACGGCTGTGAGATTGAGTCCCATGTCAGGGCTCTCTCAAAATAAATAAATTTTCTCTCTCTCAAAATAAATAAACTTAAAAAAAATATTGCTGTATCTTAAATCATATTGTTAAATACATGTTATTACATAAATTTGATAAAAACCTAACTAATAAGATACTTTGCTTATGAAAAAGGCTGCTTGCCCCCCAATGTTAGACTTAAAAATAACTAAAATAGTTGTTTTTATTCTATTTATTTACGCAGCGCTTCTTTGTGGAAGTAGAGTTGACACAACGTTACATTAGTTTCAGGTGTACAACACAGTGATTTGACAACTCTGTACATTATATGCTCACACATGTAACTACCATCTGTCACCATACAACACTATTATAATACCACTGACTGTATTCCCTGTGCTGTACCTTTCGTCCTTGTGACCTACTCATTCCATAATCGGAAGCCTGTACCTCTCACTCCCCTTCATCATTTTTCCCATCCCCCAACCCCCTCCACTGTGAAACCATCAGTTTGTTGTCTGTATTTATGGGCCTGTTTCTGCTTTTTATTTGTTTTGCTTTTTAGATTCCACATACAAGCAAAATCATATGACATTTGTCTTTCTTTGACTTATTTCAGTTAGCATAATACCCTTTAGGTCCATCTATGCTGTAGCAAATGGCAAAATCACATTTTTTTTCTTTTTTTATGGCTATATATATATATATATATATATCATCATCATCATCTTTATCCACTCGTCTATCAATTCTTGCTTCCATATTTTGGCTATTGTCAAAAATGCTGCAATAAACACAGGGGTGCATACATCTTTTTGAGTTAGTGTTTTTAGTTTCTTTGGGTAAATACCCTGTGGTAGAATTATTGGATCATATGGTATTTCCACTTTTGATTTTTTTTAATGTTTATTTCTTTTTGAGAGACAGAGAGTACCTGTGTGCAAGAGGGAGAGGGGCAGAGAGAGAGGGGGACAGAGGATCTGAAGCGGGCTCTGCGCTGACAGCAGTGAGCCCAATGCGGGGCTGGAACTCAGGGACAGTGAGATCATGACCTATGCTGAATTGGACACTCAACCAACTGAGCCACCCAGGTGCCCCCTCTACTTTTAACTTTTTGAGGAACCTCTGAGTACTATTTTTCACAGTGACTGGCCCAATTTACGCTCCTACCAACAGGTCCTTTTTTTCTCCACATCCTTGCCAAAACTTGTCATTTCTTGTCTTTTTGATTTTAGGCATTCTGACAAGTGTGATGAGGTGATATCTCATTTTGGTTTGATTTGCATTTCCCTGATGACGAGTGATGTTGAGCATCTTTTCATGTGTCTGTTGGCCATCTGGATGTCTTCTTTGGAAAAACGTCTATTCAGATATTCTGCCCATTGTTAATCAGATTATTTGCTTTTTTGGTGTTGATTTCTATAAGTTCTTTGTATCTTTTGGATAGTAACTCCTTATCGGATATGTCATTTGCAAATATCCTCTCTCATTCGGTAGGTTGTCTTTTTGATTTGTGATAATTTCCTTTGCTGTGCAAGAGCTTTTTATTTTTGTGTAGTCCCAGTAGTTTATTTTTGTTTTTGTTTCCCTTGCCTTAGGAGGCATTATCTAGAAAAAAGTTGCTAAAGCCAATGTCAGTGTTAAAGAAACGACTGCCTATGTTTTCTTCTAGGATTTTTATGGTTTCAGGTCTCACATTTAGATGTTTAATTCATTTTGACTTTATTTTTATGTATGGTGTAAGAAAGTGGTCCAGTTTTATTCTTTTACACTCTACTCTGTGTTTTTAAATTTCTTTTTAACATTTATTTATTTTCAAGAGACAAAGAGAGACAGAGTGCGAGTGGCGAAGGGGCAGAGAGAGAGAGGGAGACACGGACTCTGAAGCAGGCTCCAGGCTCTGAGCTCTCAGCACAGAACCTGACATGGGGCTCGAACCCACCAACCATGAGATCATGACCTGAGCTGAAGTCAGACACTTGATCGACTGAGCCACCCAGGTGCCCCATTCTACTCTGTGATTTTGAGGAAGAGCTAGCACATTAAAATTATACAAAACACTTTAACATAAATTGTAGTTTATTGCAAACTAGGTAATTGTAGTTTTTTGTATATCCTTGAAATAGTTTTTTTTTTTAATTTTTTTTTCAACTCTTATTTATTTTTGGGACAGAGAGAGACAGAGCATGAACGGGGGAGGGGCAGAGAGAGAGGGAGACACAGAATCGGAAACAGGCTCCAGGCTCTGAGCCATCAGCCCAGAGCCTGACGCGGGGCTCGAACTCACAGACCGCGAGATCGTGACCTGGCTGAAGTCGGACGCTTAACCGACTGCGCCACCCAGGCGCCCCTAAATAGCTTTTTAAAAAAAAAGACTTTCTATATACATATCATATTAATGTCAGTCAAATAAAATTTCGTTACCTAAAATTTCAACATCTAGGTGAAATGATAGACATGTGGAGGAAAAATACTTCATCCAAATTTAGTACATAGCAAACATGATTTTCCTCGGAAAGAAAAAAAAATGTCACTGTATTTGAATTATAAAAAGGCTTATTGAGGGGCACCTGGGTGGCTCAGTAGGCTGAGCGTCCGACTTCATCTCAGGTCATGATCTCCTGGTTCATGAGTTTGAGCCCCACGTCAGTCTCTGTGCTGACAGCTTAGAGCCTGGAGCCTGATTCGGATTCTGTGTCTCCCTCTCCTTCTGTCCCTCCCCCACTCATGCTTGCTCTCTCTCTGTCTCTGTCTCTCTCTTTCTCTCTTAAAAATAAACATTGGGGCACTTGAATGGCTCAGTCAATTAAACATCCAACTTCCGCTCAGGTCACGATCTCACAGTTTGTGGGTTTGAGCCCTGCGTCAGGCTCTGTGCTGACAATTTGGAGCCTGGAGCCTGCTTCAGATTCTATGTGTCCCTCTCTCTCTCTTCCCCCCTCCACCCCCTCGCCTCTCTCCCTCTCTTTCAAAATAAATAAACATTAAAAAAATTAAAAAGTTTATTGAGCTTTATGAGCAGAATAATATATACTGACTTAGAAAACTGGATATGCCAGAATTCCATGAGGAGGATTTATGTTTATTACATATATTAACTATGAGGGAATATAACTACCGCTTTCTAAAGAAAGACAGTTGTAAATCAAGTTGATTTATATATCACTGGGTAAGAAAAAGCTTAATATGCTAGAAAGTCTAGTACAGTGTCTTATTTTTATTTCCAACTCTAGCAGTAACTCATAATGTCAAATTGAGCAGTCATATATGGTCTATTTTTCAATTTTCCCATCTGCAAAATGTAGGGAAAGACTATGTTGTCTCAGGGGCATTGTGTTGCTTCCTCTCTAGTGCTTAAAACAAAGACTGAAACTAGGGCTGTTTCCTGCTTCATGTGACTTGTGACCCGAACAGTTTTGCACGGGCACCACACCCTAGAATATCTCTCCTGTTACCACAAGTATCATTCCCAGGGGTGCAAAGCAAGTAAGTTATGTGGAGCTCTCCCCCATTGTATCACCATGAGCTGCTCTTAATTTACCAAGAAACTGCTTGGGAGAAATAGTCCCAGGGACAGTGTTCCAGTGAAAATGCAAAATCTCAACCAGAGAACAGTAACATTATCCTGGCAGGTAGGATGTACACAGGACAGGGACAGTCGGTGGATTTTGGAGGTATCTTTTTCCACTTAACAATCTGACTTCGAGATGTTCATGCTTGAAATTTGAGCTTAAACCCTAGAGGTCTGTATGCTCCATTTGACCAAATTGAGCAAATGAAAGCAACATCTGTGGAGGCTCTCCTATGTGCCGGTACCCTGTCAGGCTATGTGGAATTAAAAACAAAAAGAAAAAATGCAGTAACATGAAGATAAAGAAGATCAACGAGATGTAGTGTTTGCCCATGAGGAACTCATAATATGATATAATAGTTCAACTTGGGAATATTCGAGAAAAAATATTGTTTCTTCATCTGAGATCATTCAGAAAGTTCTTTTGGTTAACTTAGCATCTGTTAGAAAAATGAAGGTATGGAAAAGCATTTCCCAACTTAGCTAAGATCTGGGCATTCCCTTTTTATTGCAATTTCTAGAAAAAGCCCTCTCGTTCTATTTCTTCCCTTAAAAGTATTATATTTTCAAAGCACAATTTTGCAACAAAATGAGAACATGTGATTAATTGGTTTTATATTCGATAAACAGCACAGCATGACACACAGGAAAAATGCATGCTACAGATGTGCCCCACCCCCTTTAGCCCAAGACAAACTTGATTCCAATTCACAGTAGACTTCAGAGCTGGGAGAGGGGCATGCCTGTCATTTCTCATGTGACCTAAATCTGTGGAGAAGTTGATGACGTGACCCACCACCCCTGCCAGGTAAATACAGAAGTAACACGCTCTGCAGTCCAATGCCTGGATCTGGCTTCTTTGCTCCTACTGCTCCTGTTAAAACTTACTGCTTCCCCACGTGCAGTCACCCACCTTGCCAACGTGAATATACTCTTAAGGGATTATTAGCCATGGTGTGTATTATGTAGATAAATAGAATATGGAAGTCTAATGTGGGTCATGCCTTTAAATGTTGATTTATGAATGTTCTGCTTCTTAGTACTCTAGGTAGACTCTATGCAAAAATAAATACATTAGTTGCTTTTTGAGAGAAACCAGAAACATATTCTGACTTAGAACTACAAGCTCTAAGGAGGCTGCTCCTTCAAATTTGTCAGAAATCAGTGTCACTTAATTCATTGTCAGAAAAAAAGAAGTTAACTCAAAAATAGGGCAGCCCCGAGAAATGCCAGCATTGTTGGGAGGGATGATTGCTTGAGCAAAACTCGCTTTATTGTAAGCTTCTTTAATGCTGGGATTTCTGTAGCGATCTAAGGCTGGGATGTCTCACAGAAAGTCTCTTATATACAGATCCTTGTCAGCCCAGAGACTTTCTTAGGATGAGGCAGAAGAAAAGATGAAAATAATAAATGAGACAGTCTTGTGGGATTTTCAGTTTTTCTTGGTTTCTTCTTGATCAGAAACCTCTCTGGGCCTCCCTTCCTAATGTTATTTCAGTATAAGTATTTCCACATCCAGTTCCAGCTGGAAGCAGACCCTGGGGACCATGTGAAAATTCAGCAAGAACACATAAAATTAGCCCTTGGTTTCTGAACCTTAAAATGGCCTGGGTCAGGGCTGAGTTTATACAGAATTATTTACAAGTCTGTAAAGATCAACTGTGTCACTCTCCGACAGAGTGTCCGTAGCCCCAAACTTCTATTTTTCACATTCAACCACAGCTTTGTGCTCTCTCTCTCTCTCTCTCTCTCTCTTGCCTCTGGCCCGATGATTCTCGAGAGCAAAGGGCCTTTGGGGACTTGGATATATTTTAGATGCAAACTAAGAAATACAAGATCCTAGAGAAACCATTTCATTAAAATATGATACTGAAGCCCCTAGGTACCTTGGGTAATTTCAGGGAGAGGGAGAGTGGGTGAGAAGTGTAAGAACACTTCGAGATCAATTTGGCCTGAGAGCAAAATCAAAGCAAACGTTTGCTGAAATCTTCATAAAATCATATTTCAGTGTGACTCATCATTACAAGATACATTTGTAGCCCTCAACTTCCCAACAGGCTGGCTTCCAAAAGTTTGTCAGTTGTTTATCTGGATCCCTTATAAACAATGTTCTAAATTAGTAGTTCATGGGCTTTTGTGTCACAACCCCGTTGAGGATCTATTAAAAGCTCTGGACATACTTCCAAGGATGATTCTTCATGCTTACGTGCCTGAATTTTTCATACATGTTGAGTGGCTTCACAGAGCCATTGAAGAAGCCCTTTCCAATTAAGAGCTTCTGTTCCAGGTGCCAGTCCTGCTCAAATGCTAAAATTCATAGCCACAGAATGAATTAAATGGACTTTTGGGCTCTGGTCAGAAGATGGAGCCACCATTTATAGCAACGTGTTAAACAATGCCCTGCTAGTTATGCTTCTGGACACCAGCACCACATCAGCTGCAGACTCACATCCCTGGCAGCTGCCACAGTTAAGCTATGGGTTCCAACATGATAGTCGTCCTACCCCAACAGAGTACAAGCCATAATCTTTGGTTTTCTGAGGTTGGGGATGAAGGATGTATATTCTGTAGTGGGGACAGATATTTGCCTCATTTCTGAAGGACTTGTTGCTTTTTGAGACGAGCATCCACACTTGTATCCACAAAAAGGTGCTAAAGCTAGAGACATTTGTGTGGCAATTCAGTGATTTATAAATCAAGGGTGCCTCTACTCCAGGTCAAACTACATACAACGAAGCACCTTGACTATGTAATCATTCCCTTTGATTTCTCCTCTGTTAGTAATCTGAGAACCAAAAGAAGTTTCTATTATAAAAGCAAACCCTCATTCAAGGGCTTCTGAATTGCAAAGTTTACATCTCTTCATAGACAGTGTAGGTAATTGTTACACCACTGTGTCCTCCTCATTGTCCTCCCAGGTTCGCTTTTTCTCTGTGGTGTAGAGAGACCGTGACGTATGATGAGTCAGCCAGCTCTCCAAAGAGGTCCTCCCAGTATATTGAACAATAGACCCACAGACACACGATCTCCTAGTAGGGTCCAGATTCAGAAAACCTGGCAGCAACTTCAAATACATCTTTCTCTAGCACCCACACAGGACACCGAATCAGAAAGACAAGTTGGGAAACTGAGTCCAAAGGGTAGCCCCCAAATAGATTGGATTATGATTTAGCAAATCTTCGCACTCCTCTCACTGGTGGTGGAGTCCACAACCACAACCATGCTCACTGACTGAGACTGTGTGACTTGCTTTGATCATTGGAATGCCTGGAGAGCAGTCCTTAATGGGCTGTGTGCTTTGTCCCTCTCTTGTGCTCCTATGATCCACCATGAGGAGACCATGCTTGGGGGGTTGCTTTGATCCAAGAGAAGGTGGAGAACGGTGGAGCAGACACAAGTCCAAAGCTTGGAGGCTAGCCTTGGCTGACCTGCAGCCTGAAACCCATCCACTCAGCCTACTCACGGGCCTGTAAGTGAGAGAAAAGGCTTACTGCTCTAAGCCACTGGGTTTCAGAGTTGTTTGTTATGCAACATTGTTTTGACACGTGCTGACTAATTCATGTATTAACTCACTTAATTCCCACAACATCCTGTGAGGTAGGTAATGTTACTATCTTCACTTTACAAAGAAGGAAACCATATACTAGGTGAGAGCAATATTTTCTAAAATGTGTTCCGATGGATCATGGCCAGCTTCAAGATTATGCAAGTACACGGTCACATAGAGCATCACACTCAGAAAAGCTCTGCACTTGGTTTAATATTCTGTTGTTTGCTTCTTCATATTCTTAATAATTTAATCTTTGAACTTGTGTTTTGTATGTGAAGTCCAAGGGGACAATGAGTATGCATGTCAGCAAAGGAAATATGAACGAAATGGGTGTCCATCCCATTCCTTGCCACTTCATTTGCATATAGCATTCATCATGGCCCATGAGCATAGAATTCTGGTGGACCCTCAGTGCATGGGAGTCCAGCAAGGTGCAAAGAGTACCTAATTGTGAGGTAATCATCTTTCCTCTACATCTGAGTAAGTCAGGGTTCTGGCAGCCCTGAAAAACAAAATGCCCTGGGTTCTGTTTGAACCCAAACTTGCTTTAAACACAGAAAGGAGACAATAATGTTCTAAGAAACACAATCAAGAAACCCTATCATGTCCTTTTCTTATTCATGTTACTTCCCTGTATCAGCTGACCACTTATGCTAAAAATGACAACATAAAAGGAAAAGGAAAGACTGGGCAGCCCATGTTTCCTTTTCCTTTCAGTTTTCCTTATTCATCTGTATGCCTAAGGTAGAGAGCAATGGTAAAATGTGCACACATCAAGTGAAATAAAAGTGCTTCGATAAGTTTTGTGCAGAATTTCCACTGTTCTGATAAGAACAAAAAAATGAATGTAGATAAAAGCTATGAGCTATGAATTATGAATTATGCAATTTTAGAGATTCCACATAAAACTTAAATGCTCCTATATTTGTATTTTATTTTGGCACTGTGCAATATATACATGAATGGAAAATTCAAACTAACAATTTACAGTTTTAACTGTACTAAGAATGATATCAAATAGCAAATAGGAATCTATCATGACAAGTCAATAGAGAGACTGCAGAAGAAAGGGAAATGCTTTATACTTTAGCACCTTTAATAACACTTTTTCCTCATTTTTGAACTAGGGTCTGATGTTTCAATTTGGCTTGGGCCCTGCAAATTATATAGTCAATCCTAAGTGGGATAATAATTCAGTAAGATTGTAAAAATTATGAACAGAAAATTTTAAAAGGCTCTCATTGCCCTATACACTACAAAGCCACTAATCACATGTGGCTATTTACATTCAAATTTGAATTAAATAAGGTTAAAAATTCAATTCCTCAATTGTACTTGAAGTGTTCAAAAGCCACAGATAACTAATGGCTACTATCTTGGACACCACAGATATAGAACATTTCTATCACTATAGAAAGTTCTATCAGACAGTGCTGTTCTATAGTTTAAATAATTTGAAAAATGCTTGATTAAACAACATTAATTACATTTCTTTAATTCAGAATTTTTCTAAGCCCTAGATATGCTAAAGTGAATCTCCAGGAGGGGAGCGTAGCATGAAACATTTCCAAATGTATTTGATCAAAGTTTGCTTTTCTGAAAGACAGTGAACCTCTGGTTCAGAGCTTCATTTAAAAAAAAAAGGGAAAAAATAAGGGCTTGAAATATAAAATATGATATACAAGTTATTAATGGATTGGAAAACAGTTTGAACAGGGGACAAGAACCTATTTTATTGAACTGATGCTCCCTGGAACTAGTTCAGTAAAACCCTTTTCTGGAGAGCCCTTTTGATTACCATGTGCCCCGTTAACTCTTTTGAATTAATTTCTTGTAATAAAAATATTAGTTCCATGAGCTATCAATATATGTAACAGCATCAATAAATTTCAAAAACATCACAGTAAGTAACACTTAAAAGCAAGTGTACCAGAAATAAACTGATCCTTGCAAAAAATGAAGCCCAGGTTAGAATCGTCTCAATTCCTAAGATTGTATAAAGATGAAAAGGGATTTCTATTCCCCCAACCACCTAACAAAGGAAAAAAAAAATATTAATCTCTTTAAAGGGAGATCACATATACTAGTTCTCATATTATTTGTATACTTTTTCATACATATACATGTATATGATTTTTTCACTAACATATATATATGAATGTTTGCTACTCGATGAAAATTAATTAGGGATTTCTGCTTTTTGTCAAGGTGCAGTATCAGGAACTAGATCTACCCTGTTACATAAAACAACAGCAATAGAAATGGGAAAAAATATATGCAGTACTTGTTTTCAAGACCCAGGACATCAGGCAATGAGGATCAATGATCCTCAAAAAAACAAGAAACAAATGAGGAGGATTCTACACTTACCTCAGCCTACTCCCTTGACAGAGTTTCCAGACTGTAGACCAGGCAGGAGAACATAAGCAGAGCCCAGCAAATAGGCTCTAAATGGAAGTATACCATTTATCTTAGTCCATTCAGGAGGCTATAACTGAATACCATAGACTGGGTAGTTTATAAACAACTGAAACGCATTTTTCAGAGTTCTAGTAGCTGGAAAGTCCAAGATCAAGGCGCCATCAGATTCAGTGCCTGCTTCCTACTCCATAGATGGCCATCTTTTCATTGTGTCCTCGAATGGCTGAAGGAGCAAACGAGGTCTCTGAGGTCTCTTTTATAAGGACATTAACCCCATTCATGGGGGCTCTGCCCTCATGACTTAATCATCTCCCAAAGGTTCCCGACTTCAAATACCATCCCAGTGGGGATTAGGTTTCAACATAGGAATTTGCTGGGGGGGGGGGGGCACTAACATTCCATCTATAGCACTATTGTAAGGTTCTTATACTGTGCAAAAAGTAGGATGATGTCCCTTGAGTTAGACTGTAGTAAGGTAAAGATGTATGCTATAAACACTAAACCAATCACTAACATAACATAATAAGTTATAGTTAACATGACAACAAAGGGGGTAACCTGGATAACTTAATCTATAAGAAGGTGGGGGAAAAAAGGAAAATAGGAAGAAAGAACAGATGTGACAAAGATCCTATTAAGTATAAATGTTCTACACACTTCAATTAAAAGGTAAAGATTGTCAAATTGGCAAAAAAAAAAAAGCGCATGAACTGATAAGTTGTTGCCTATAAAAAACATACTTTTTAAAAAATTTGTTCAATACTTATTGAAGTAAAAAGAAGAATTCCACCTTCAATATGCAGAGGTCATTGTCCTTCTTTGATGTGACCTCTTCTCTCTCTTTAGTTGTGGAGTTTGTTCTGTATACTTTAAACTAAAGATACACATAGGTTAAAAGTAGAAGGATGGGAAAAGATACACCATGCTAACAATAATCAAAGTAAAGCTGGAGTATATATTATTAGCAGACAAAGTAGATTTCAGAACAAAGAATATTGTTAACAATAAAGGTCACTTGATGATAATGGAGACAATTTATCAAGAGGACATAACAGTTTTACACACATAGCTATTAACAAAGCCTCAAAATACATAAAGCAAAAACTGATAGAAATAGACAAACTGAGAAGAAATAGACAAGTTCACAATTATAATCAGATTTTTAATAGCTATCTATATTTATATCTATAGATCTATATATCTATATATGTATAATTGACAATAAGTAGAGAAAAATCAATAAGAATATAGGATATTAGATAAACAATATCAATTTGAACTAATTAACATTTACAGAGCACTTTATGCCTGCAGGTATTCATGCCCTTTTGTAACTCCTCCCCTTGAGTTGATTGGGACCTGTGGCTTTTCTAATCAATAGTATATGGAAATGGTAAGGGGGTGTCACTCCTGTGATTCTTATATGTCAAAACTGACGGGCTGTGACTCTCATGATCCTGTTACATTTTATATTACATTACTGCATCTTGCTAGCAGGCTTGATTTCTTTTTACCTTGCAATTTCAAGAAGCAAGCAGCCATGTTTGGAGGCCCACAAGAGCAGAAGATGGTCTCCAGCTAGCAGCCAGAAAAAGTCTGGGTCCCTCTGTTTCACAGCTGCAGGGAAATAAATTCTGCCAACAACCTGAGTTACATTGGGACTTCCCAAGTAGATCCTTCCCAAGTAGATTCCCAAGTAGATTCCCAAGTGGATCCTTCCCCAGTCAAGCTTGCACATGAGAACCAACAGTCTAAATGCAGCCTTAAAGAGGATTCAGCTAAGCCATTTCAAAATTGTTAATCTGGAGAAATTATGAGGTAATAAATGTGCATTGTTTGAAACCTCTGAATCTGTGGGAATTTCTTATGCAGCCTAGAAAATTAATACATTAGACAAAAGTAAAATTGATCGATCTCTAGCCAGCATAATCAAAACTTTTAAAAAGAACGTATAAATTATAAAATCAAGAATGAGAGGTGATATTAATACCAACTCTACAGGTATTTAAAGAATAACAAAAGAATTATAACATCTGTATGATAATAAATTCCATAGCTTAGATAAAATGGGCAAATTTCTTGAAAGACACAAATTACCAGCTCTTTTAAGAAGAAAAGGATAATCTGAATAGCCCTATCTCAATTAAAGAACTTTCCTTAGGGTGCCTGGGTGGTTCAGTGTGTTGAGTGACCAACACTTGATTTAGGCTCAGGTCATAATCCCAGGGTCGTGGGATCAGAGCTCTTAGTTGAGCTAGGCACTCAGTGTGGAGCCTGCTTCAGACATCCCCCCTCCCCTCTCTCCACTTCTCTCCCACTCAAGCACTATATCTAAAAAAAAAAACAAAAAACAAAAACCTTAAAAAAATATCCTTTGTAGCTAAAAGACCATGAATAAAATTGTTACTGAACCCCAAGTTCAACTGCTTGTCATTGAAAGGCCAATACTCAAGAGACTAGTTTTGATTGGAAGGGAATTTGAGCATTATTCAGAAGGCTAGCCACCTGGGGAGAAGGCAGACTCCTGTCCAAAAGACAACTCCCAGATTTCTACTTGGCCTAAAGATTTTTAAAGGAGTTTAAGGCAATTAATCATGAAAGGAGTGCAGTGGTCTGCAACATTCCTTTTTTTTTTTTTTTAATTGTTTTTTCAACGTTTATTTATTTTTGGGACAGAGAGAGACAGAGCATGAACGGGGGAGGGGCAGAGAGAGAGGGAGACACAGAATCGGAAGCAGGCTCCAGGCTCCCAGCCATCAGCCCAGAGCCTGACGCGGGGCTCGAACTCACGGACCGCGAGATCGTGACCTGGCTGAAGTCGGAGGCTTAACCGACTGCGCCACCCAGGCGCCCCAACATTTCTTGATTACATGCAGACTCAGTTGTTCCAACTACAAACATTTCAGTTGTGTGAGAGGGTTGAGTTCTTGTTTTGTGATAGGAAGGAGTACTCTTTTCCTTCTGCAAATGAGGGCAATGTCTAAAGGTACACAAAAGGACGTTGGTAGAATCATTTGTGTGATGTAAAAAAAAGGAAAAACATTTTGCTAAAAAATTGCTATGCTAATCAAAAAGCTGAGACCGCTTCAAACAGACTCCCTGCCCTCTGCAGCCTGGGAAAGTTCTGGTCCTTCACTCCTAATGGCTAGTGATCTGTTTACTACAGATCCAGGGACTTAGGTCAGCAAATAAGGAGTGTGTTATCTTGAAGCAAGTTAACCCTTCAGACCAGTTGGAGTGCTATTGTAAATCCCCAGGCCCAGATGGCTTCATGGTGAATTCTACCAAACATTGAAGGAAAAAATAATACCATTTCTACACGAACTCCCACAGAAATTTTAGGAGAAGGAATTGCTACCCAACTTATTCTATGAAGTCAGCATTACTGGGATTTCATAATCAGACAAAAGCTAGTATAAGAAAAGGAACTACAAACCAGGATCTTCATAAACATATTTATAAAAGTTCTTTTCAAAATCTTTGGCAAATTGGATCCAGCACCATATAAAGAAGATAATTTATTAAGACCAAGGGGGGTTTATCCCAGAAATGAAAGGTTGGTTTTGTCAAGAGTTGGGAAAAGTTATGAGATTTTATCCCTCCTGTGACTGGACAAGTTAGTCTTTCAGTTTCATGAGTGCTGGCACAAGACACAAGGCTCTTCCAACAGAGGCAAAAGATTTTAATAATGCAGAGCTCATGCCAAACCTTCATGTTAGCATTAGTGTTCTTTGTTTTTCAAGGCTCACAGGAGTTTTTCAGAGAGGTCCATCGCTGTGAGGTAGGTTTGCATCACATCTGAGGAATCCTGAATTTAGGGAATCCTAACCTTTTATAGTTGGCTATAAGCAAGCATGCCCAAACTTTGACCTAGAGAAAATCCTTGTCAGGAAATGCATCTGAATTTTGTTTCAATGAGAGATACTATCTCTATCTTCCAAAACTATTTACTGTACAAACATCCTTGAAAAGACAGTCCAGAACAATAGGGCACTTAGTGCTCCTGCTCCCAAAATGTGCTGAAAGGTGAGAGGCCTATGAAGAACTCTCTCCCAGCATTTTTAATAAAACTCAAAACTTATCACTGGTTTGCCTTTGTTTAGACAAAAACTTCATAAATACAACACCAAAAACATAATCCATAAAAGAAAAAGTTAATAAATGGGAGTTAATCGTAATTAAGAATACCTGCTTTTTGAAGGACACTGTTAAAAGAACAAAAAGCACAAACCCCTGTAAGAAAATACTTGCAAATCATTATTTTATTTCAAAATAAGAAAACAAATTAACCAATGAAACAAGGCCAAAAAATCTGAACAAATAGATACTTCACCAAATAAGATATACACATGGCAAATAAGACAGGAAAGGATGTTCAATATTATGAGTCGTTAGGAAACACAAATAGAAACCATGATGAGGTATCACTGCACACCTAGTAGGATGTCTGCAGTGCAGAAGGTAAACTCTACTGGGCACTAGAGAAGATGAGGAGCAACTCCTATTTCGAATGTGAAATGGCACAATGACTTTGGCAGTTTGGTAGTTTCTTTACAAGGTAAGCACAAATCCTAAAATTTGTATGGAAGCACAAAAGACCCCGAATAGCCAAAGTAATTTTGAAGAAGAAGACCAAAGTGGGAGGCATCACAATCCCAGACTTTAGCCTCTACTACAAAGCTGTCATCATCAGGACAGCATGGTATTGGCACAAAAACAGACATATAGACGAATGGAATAGAATAGAGACTCCAGAACTAGACCCACAAACGTATGGCCAACTCATCTTTGACAAAGCAGGAAAGAATATCCAATGGAAAAAAGACAGTCACTTTAACAAATGGTGCTGGAGAACTGGACAGCAACATGCAGAAGAATGAAACTAGACCATTTTCTTACACGTTTCACAAAAATAAACTCAAAATGGATAAAAGACCTGAATGTGAGACAGGAAACCATCAAAACCCTAGAGAAGAAAGCAGGAAAAAACCTCTCTGACCGCAGCCACAGCAATTTCTTGCTTGACACATCTCCAAAGGCAAGGGAATTAAAAGCAAAAATGAACTATTGGGACCTCATGAAGATAAAAAGCTTCTGCAGTGCAAAGGAAACAATCAACGAAACTAAAAGGCAACTAACGGAATGGGAAAAGATATTTACAAATGACATATCGGACAAAGGGCTAGTTTCCATAATCTATAAAGAACTCACCAAACTCCACACCTGAAAAACAAATAATCCAGTGAAGAAATGGGCAGAAAACATGAATAGACACTTCTCTAAAGAAGACATCCAGATGGCCAACAGGCACATGAAACAATGTTCAACATCACGCCTCATCAGGGAAATACAAATCAAAACCACACTGAGATACCACCTCATGCCAGTCAGAGTGGCTAAAACGAAGAAATCAGGAGACTAGATGCTGGACAGGATGTGGAGAAACGGGAAACCTCTTGCACTGTTGGTGGGAATGCAAACTGGTGCAGCCGCTCTGGAAGACAGTGTGGACGTTCCTCAAAAAATTAAAAATAGATCTACCCTATGACCCAGCAATAGTACTGCTAGGAATTTACCCAAGGGATACAGGAGTACTGATGCATAGGGGCACTTGTACCCCAATGTTTATAGCAGCACTTTCAACAAGAGCCAAATTATGGAAAGAGCCTAAATGTCCATCAACCGATTAATGGATAAAGAAATTGTGGTTTATTTACACAATGGAATACTACGTGGCAATGAGAAAGAATGAAATCTGGCCTTTTGTAGCAATGTGGATGGAACTGGAGAGTGTTATGCTAAGTGAAATAAATCATACAGAGAGAGGCAGATACCATATGTTTTCACTCTTATGTGGATCCTGAGAAACTTAACAGGAGGCCATGGGGGAGGGGAAGGGGGGAAAAAGTTAGAGAGGGAGGGAGCCAACCATTAGAGACTCTTAAAAACTGGGAACAAACTGAGGGTTGATGGGGGGTAGGAGGAGGGGAGGGTGGGTGATGGGTATTGAGGGCACCTGTTGGGATGAGCACTGGGTCTTGTATGGAAACCAATTTGACAAAAAATTTCGTATTTAAAAAATAAATAAATAAATAAAAGGTATGCACACACAAAACATATGACTCAGCCATTCACTCCTAGGTATTTCCCCAATAGAGAAGAAGGATCACGTCCATACAAATCTTGTACATGGATATTCAAGACATTTTACTTCTAACAGTCTGAATAGTACAAAAAAAAAAAGTATGCTTACCCCATCCCAGCAATCCAACACCTATATATTTACCAAAGAGAAATGAGAACTCATGTTCACAGAAAAACTTATACAAAAAGATTTATAGCAGCTCTCGTCATCATTGCTAAAAATTGGATCCAACCAAAATTCCCTTCAACAGGTGAGTTAACAGACGGTGGCACATCCAACAGTGAAACACTACTCAGAAATTAAAAGGAACTTTGGATACATGCAGGAATTTAGCTGATTCTGAAAGGTGCTAGCTGACAGGAACCAGTCTGTGAAGATTACATAATTTATGGGTCTATTTATTTGATATTCGGTGAAAGGGAAAACTGTAGAAACAAACAACAGATCAGTGAGGGGCTAGGAGTTCAGGAGGGAATTTGTTTTGTTGTTGTTGTTGTTGTTGTTGTTTATTCATTATTCATTTTTGAGAGAGAGAGCACGCACACACACGCACAAGTGGGGGAAGGGCAGAGAGACCATTTATAATATGGGAGCATTTATAATATGGAAATTGACAGCTGCAACAAATCAGGGTTTGGGTTTTTGAGAGTTTTTGGAGAGCTGACCATTGAATATTTACCATCTTATCACTGTACACCCTGCCTCCCAGAATACTGGATATCATTTCAATGGAATGTTGGAGCTTCCAGTGATTTTAAGAACCCGTAGGAAATATTTCTTTGCCTTTGATGTGGGTATTTTATAAATCTGTAGAAATTCAAAGGAACCAATGGCAGTGCAAATGATTCTTGTCTCTGGACATGCACAGGGCCTCTGTCCAGGAAAGACACAACCCTCCCATGTGTGGAAAGTTTGGGATCCATCTGAAGATTTATTTCAATATTCCTAATCATAAATGTGTCAGTTCTTTGGATTCTCCATTGAACCAGTTGTGACATCCTTTCTGGTTCACTCATTTAATTAATGATATAAATAAAATTTTTGAGGTGTTCATTTTACATTCTCTTGAAAGTCTAGTTTTAGCATTTTTTGAAAATTACTTATAACAGCATGCTCTTTTATCTGCAGCACTTGACTGCCTTTACTTGTCTTGTTTTTAAAAATACTTACTGTCGGGACAGCTGAGTGGCTCAGTCGGTCAAGCATCCAACTCTTGGTTGGGGCTCAGGCCATGATCTCACAGTTTATGAAATCGATCCCAGCATTGGGCTCTGGGCTGACAGCACGAAGCCTGCCTGGGATTTTCTCTCTCCCTCTCTCTGCCCTTCCAGGGCTCACTTTCTCTCTCTCAAAATAAATAAATAAGCTTAAAAAAAAAAAAAGAATATCTACTTTGTTAAGAATGTCTACTTTGTTCAGGGCACCTGGATTGCTCAGTCGGTTGAGCATCCAACTTCAGCTCAGGTCATGATCTCGTGGTTCGTGTGTTTGAGCCCCGGGCTCTGTGCTGACAGCTCAGAGCCTGGAGCCTCCTTGGGATTCTGGGTCTCCCTCTCTCTGCCCCTCCCTCGCTTATGCTCTGTCTCTGTCTCTCTCTCTCAAAAATAAATACACATTTTTAAAAATTAAAAAAAAAAGAATATCTACTTTGTTCAAGTAACATTAGACACTTAAACTCCAGGCTTCTCTACTCAGAAGCTTCTTGATAGAATTAAATCCTCTATCCAGAACGTGGTACTTTTCATAGGGACAGTAGTACCATAATGCAACCAAACAGAGTTTGCTGTCCTCGTTCTGAGGGGTGGAACTTCGGCAAACTAGTTCTGCAGAAATGATATGATAAGACTGTGTGCAAGCAGCCAAAGTTAAGGTTGAGGGAGCAGTGGGAATCTATCTTTGATCCCAATAAAAGACTCGCAGCAGGGAAGGGAGCCCTGCTTTGTTTAATCATAGTTCATGGTAACTAGGAAGATTGATCCTGATCAAGTAACCCACAATATCTGCTGGGAAAGGATGTGCTAACCACTGACTGGGCTGCCTTCTTTCCCAGTATCATTCATTAACCAATAACAAATGACCTTTTCAAATTCCTTTTTCCTGGAATATTGATAAAACTCTCATTCAGATATTGTTTTTGCTTGTATTTTTTGTCATTGACTTTCTAGCTTATATCCCTTCGATCAGACAGTTGTGGTTCTGACATTTTTTGTGGCTCACTTTATTTCTCCTACGTAGGCACTTTTTACTTAATATTTCAGGAATTACTATGCTCCCTAGAGAAGTCAGTCTAAATATAATGATTTTTATTAATGTATCTCACTATAAAGCCTAAAAATGTGTTTCTTTGGCTTACAGCAATAGTAAATCAGGGCCTAAAATTTATTGTAGTTTCCAAAATAATATATATCTGGTAGCAATGGGGATGATTGTTTTTGTTACATGAGAATTCCTTAGGGGAGTGCAGAGCAGGGCCATTGTTATTGTTTCTTAGATTAAAGACTTAATCTGTTCTCTTCTAATTTAGTCAAATGACTGATAACACTCCCTTCTAGGATACATAATGTCATGGAGCACAGACAATGCCAGCTTTTCAGTTACAAAGAAAACTCAATTTATTAATTATCTTTGGAATGACAATTGATCTGTCATTGTTTTCTGAAATGATTAATTAAATGAGTTTTAATGTTATGTCCTTCTGTACTCAGGAAAGTGTACTGAGATGATTAACAAAGCTATTCCTAATTTGCATTTTTACAATTCAAGGGGAGAGCACATTTTTTTGGATGGAAGAGAACCTATGTTCAAATTCCATTACTATCTTTGTGACAATAGGCAGTTTGCTTTAAATGGTTTCAATTTTCTATTTATTTAACTAGTAAACCGGAATAATACCTACTTCTCAGGGGGTTTTGTTTGTATGATTCTGTTGGGATGTTTGGGGATTTTTGAGGTCAAAGATAATGCATATTAGGCTATAAAACAAGAGTCTGGGAAAGTTTTAATAACTATTATGGAAATTTAATTTTCTTATAGTTTTATGGGATTTGAGGCATTTATAGTTTTCCCATGTTACGAGATTTAAAAGCAGAGGTAATAACCTTTTTAGTGTATTTTCCCCCTGAGAGAAAACAGATCCATGAAACATATTCAAATTGGGAAGAAGGATATAGAATAATAAATAAACCTAGTTCATAACTAATTTACCTTGGGATCCCAAGGAAACTTGCTCCAGAAAGGCCCCAAGCTAGATCCAAGTTCTGGGTAAAAACATAGCACTCTCAAAGCTCTCAGGGACTCCCAAAGTCCTTCCTAACCTCTATGAGGCCAATTAAGCATTTATGAGAGCTAATTCTTTTAAAAACAGAAGTCTGTTTAAAAAGCATAAAGCAGGGGTGCCTGGGTGGCTCGGTCAGTTAAGCGTCTGACTCTTGGTTTCGGCTCAGGTCATGATCTCATAGTTTTGTGAGTTCGAGCCCCACATCAGGCTCCAAGCTGACC